>NW_027397089.1:16560945-16680921 GCF_003265705.2 Callorhinus ursinus | reverse complement strand
TTTCTTTCTTTCTTTCTTTCTTTCTTTCTTTCTTTCTTTCTTTCTTTTTTTTTTCTTTTACTTTTTGTTTTGTTTTACTATTCCTACTTTTGGTTAATTAGAGCTTTAAATCCCAAACTCTGATTGTATGGTAATCTTGCAATTTTAACACCAAGAAAAATCCAATGCCATCTCAAAATATGCAGATATTAATATCAGATAACATTCCTCAGCTTGGGGACAAGTTTCTGAGGTAAAAACATCAATCTATCCATTGTTTTAATCAAACAACATTTATTGCGTGCCTATTATATTATCAATTATATTGAAAATACAAAGGTAAATAAAAATAGCCCCAAGGCAGAGAGTTATAATGTAGAGGAGACAGACACATAAATTATTGTAGTATGCCATAAATATTATGATAAGAGATGAAGAAAATGCTGAGGAAATATAGGAATGGAAATGCCAAAGTCTCCCAGGAGATGCCAACAGAAACTTCTCAAAGGAGATGATCTTATCGTAAAATATGAGGGCAAATTCATGAAGCAGAAACGTAGGGTAGGATGCACACAGGGGAAATAGGCTATGCAAATTTGTACAGGTCCTTGGGAAAAAGACATGTGTTGGAGAATTGGGGAAACGGTAAAATGTTCAGTGTGAAGGCAACATGGAGAACCTAGAAAGGATTGCCCAGAAGAGAAGCTGAAGGAGAAGCTATGGCTAGTTGGAGAAGGGTCTTTTAATTGACCTTGAACATAATCCTAACTGACGCAGAATTAATAGAAATTTGAATGGCTGAGTAACAAGATCATATTTTTTTAAAGGGAGAAAACTTTGGAATCCATTTGGAAACTTAATTAACTATGATATTAATGAAGGTATATCAATTAAGAAGCTATAGGAACACAGCAGGTAAAAAATCATGAGGACTTAGGGAGATGGTTAAAATGAGAGAGGTGTGTGGAAAAGAAAAAAAAATACATTGATAGGATTGCACTACCGCTTTGGAAAAAGAGGGAACACAAGAATAAAATCTCGAGGATGCTGCTGGCGTTTTTAGATTAAAGCAGACTATTTGGATGGTAGTGCTTTGGGGTAAGTGTAAATGTGACATGGGTAGAAAAAGTGCACTTTTACTGAGACACGTATTTGCACGGTTTGCAAATTAAGGAGCAGGAAATGCATCTCTAAGTTGGAGCAAGATTTTAAAGCTGTCAGTGTCATGGCTGAAGCAGGAAACTTGGTTGAGAGCACTGACGGAAAGGAGTATTTATCTAGCTTTTATTATTTTGTTTCATAGTTAATGCCAAATCTATGATTAAAATCCTTCCTAAATACCTTGGTGACTTTATTAAGGAATTATCAATTAGTAGTAACATTAGGAAATAGTTTTGAAATGTCTAAATAAATTAGTTCACTGGGTTTTCTTCATTTCCAGGCATTCTTCCTCAAAGGTTCCAGCATTAGACATGATTTCCCCTTACAGAACTATTAAAGCCTCTCTTTTGAATGAAATTTCCTGCTTATGCACTCAGTTATGGTACCCTTGAATCCCTAAATTTCTACTTTCAACAAATTTCTCACCTATACTGTGAAACTTCCAATTTATAATTTGCACTGTTTTCTGAAATTCTTTTTATACATGGCTACATAAAAAGGTATGTCTTTCACAGTGGATTATTTTTAGTGGCAGTTTTGTACTTTATACTAATCCACACTCATAGTCTAACTCGATTGCTCTTAGAACAATGATACACACCACATAGCTGGCTTGATTTAAGGTTCTGACCATGGCACTAAACAAACTTAAACTAACAAGCTCATGTGGAGATTATAAACATCACTTTACTTTTATTAGTATCTTCCTCCAAACAATTGACTTTATTCATCTCAGTAAAGTCAGTAATATACTGATTAAGAACCACAGACTTGAGAATGAATTCTGACTTCACCATTTACTACTTATGTGATTTGGGATAGTCACTCGCTCAGCATTTTTAAGCATGAATTTATTATATGCAACTGTGTATATTATATGACATCCATATAAAAAATTTTATTTAGAAGTTAGTTTATTTTGATATTTAGAAGTAAATTAATTTTGAAACCTACATTTTTGTCTTTTTCTTATTGATTGCTAGTTTAATTCCACTGTGGGCTTGTTTTATGGTCCAGCATATTGTCAGTTTTAGTAAATGTCTTATGTATACTTGAAAAGAACACATATTCTGTCATTTTGGCCTCAAGGTTTCACATTTGTCTCTTAAATTCAATAGCTTGTTTCAGACCTTTTACTACTAAGGTAAAAGTCACATAACATACAAGTGACCCTTTTAAAGTGTATTAATTCAGTTGCATTTAGTGCATTCACAATGTTGTGCAACCAACACCTCTGTCTACTTTCAGAACTTTTTCATCACTTAAGAAAAACATGCTGTATCCATTAAATAATCACTCTCTATTCCCAACTCCCCCTATCTCATGGTAACCACTAATCTCCTGTCTCTATAGATTTGCCTATTCTGGATATTTCATAAAAATGGATTCATACAAAATGTGACCTTTTCTGTTTGGCTTCTTTCATAGCACAATATTTTTAAGGTTCATCCAAGTGGTAGCTTTTCAACATTTAACTCCTTTTGTGGCTTAATAATGTTCTATTTTACATATATACTGCAATTCATTTATTCATTCATCCATTGATGGGTGCTTTGGTTGCTTCTACCTTTTGGCTATTATAAATAATGCTGTCCAAAATATATAAGTACAGTGTTGAAAAAATATGAAATTTCAATGAAGAGAGAAGTTATAAAAAAGGAACTAAACATAAATTCTAGAGGTAAAAAGTACAATAGTGGAGAAATTCACTAGAAAATTTCAATGATAGATTTAAACAGGCAGAAGGAAGAATCAGTGAGTATGAAGAAAGGCAATTGAGTTTATCCAGTTTGACGGGGAGAAAGAAAGAATAAAGAAAAATGAACAGAGCCCACTGGACCTGTGGGACACCATCAAGTGTGCACTTGGGAGTGTATGTACCATGGGAGTTCCAGAAGAAAAGAGCTAGAAAGAGGTAAAAAAAAATTTGTAAAAAACAATGGCTAAAATTTACCCAAATTTGATCAAAGATATGAATATGCACAATCAAGAAGCATAATAAACTCCAAGAAGGATAAACTCAGGAAAGCTACACTGTGACAAATCATAGTGAAATTGTCAAAAGATAAAGACAAAGAAAAATCTTGAAAGCAGCAAGAGAGAAGTGACTAATATCATACAAGAGCTCCTCAATAAGACTAACAAGTGATTTTTTTAATCACTAAAAATGGAGGCCAGAAGGCAGTGGGATGACATATTTAAAGTCCTGGAAGAAAAACAGTCAACTAGTAATTTTATATCTGCAAAACTATTCTTCAAGACTGAAGACGAAATTAAGACATTTTAAGGTAAACATAACCTGATGAAGTTTATTACTAGAAGAACTGTTCTATAAGAAATTCTAATGGCAGTCCATGAGAGTGAAATGAAAGAACATGGATAGTAACTTGAAAGCATATGCAAAAATATAGGGCATTCATAAAGTGACTACCTAAGTAAACATAAAAGCCAGTATTACTATACTTTTGATTTGCAACTCCATTTTCCCCTATTTAATTAAAAAGGTAAATGTAATAAAAAAATAAATAAAAAATTAAAAAAATAAAAAAACAAAAAAATAAAAAGTTAAATGTGTAAAACAATAAGTCTATGTTAATGGGTACACTATGAATAAAAATGTAATCTGTGACAACATAAAGGCGGAGGGTCAGACATGCATAAGAGGCAAGCATTTGTATTCTATTGAAATTGAATTTATATTATTTAAACTAGGTTGTCATAAGTTTAAGATGCTAATTATAGTAGCCCAAATAACCATTAAAAAATATCTATAAAACATAAAGAAAATGAAAGGAGACCAAAATGGTATACTACAAAACAAAACAACAACAAAAAACACCTACAAAAAAATAGATATGAAAAGAAGGCAGTAATGGAGAAATTGAGGAACAAAAAACATATGACATACAGAAAAGAAATAGCTAAAAGGCATAAGTAAGTCATTCTTTAGCAAATATTTTTTTAAAGATTTTATTTATTTATTTGACAGAGAGAGACACAGTGAGAGAGGGAACACAAGCAGGGGGAGTGGGAGAGGGAGAAGCAGGCTTCCCATGGAGCAGGGAGCCTGATGTGGGGCTTGATCCCACGACCCTGGGATCATGACCTGAGCCAAAGGCAGATGCTTAACAACTGAGCCCCCCCAGGCGCCCCTCCTTAGCAATTATTTTAAGTGTAGATGGATTAAACTCTTCAATGCAGAGACTGGCATAATGGATAAAAAAAAAAAAAACCCATGATCCATCTATATGCTATCTACATATATATGTTGTGTATGTAAATATGAAGACACAAAAAGACTGAAAATAAAATGATGGAACTATTTCCTTGTAAATAGTAACCAAAAGTGAGCTGGACTGGCTATACCATTATGAAACAAAACAACCTGAAGTCAAAAAGTTTATAAGAGATAGAGAAGGATATTATAGACTGATAAAGATTCAAGATATAACAATTATATATTCACCTACCAATAGAGCCCCAAAATATATAAAGAAAACTGACAGAATTAAAGAGAGAAATGAACAGTTCTACAATAATACTTGAGAATTTCAATATCTCACTTTAAATAATGACTAGGGGAACCAGACAGATGATTAATAAGTATATAGAAAACTCCAATAATACTATAAATCAATTCAACCTAGCAGATATAGACAGTAGAGTCCCTCTAACAACAGCAGAATATACATTTTGTTTTCTCAAGTGGACATATAACCTTCTCTAGGATAAATTATATCTTGGGCCACAAAATATCTTAATAATTTAAATAAGTTTGAAATCATACAAAGCATATTTTAAAACCACAGTGGAATAAAAGTAGAAATCAATAAAGAACAAATACTGGAAAATTTACAAACACCTAGAAATTAAACAACATACTTTAAACTACCAGTGGATGAATAAAAAAATCACAAGGGAAATAGGAAAATACCCGAGACACTTAAAAATGAAAACACAACATACCAAAACTTACAGGATGCAGTAAAAGCAGAGCTACAAGGGGGAATTTATAAACATAACATCTAAATTATATGAGAAAAAAATCAAATCAATAACCAAACTCTACACTTAAAAGAAGTAGGAAAGCCAGAGTGAGCTAAACCCAAAGCTAGCAGAAGGAAATAAATAGTAAAGATTAGATCAGAAATCAATAAAAAAGAGAATAAAAAAGCAATAGAGGAAACAAAACTGTTGAATCTTTGAAAAGATCAACAACATTGGCAAAACTTGAGTTACATTGACTATGACAAAAAGAAGGAAGACTCAGATTTCTAAAATCATAAATGAAAGAGATATCACTACCAACTTCACTGAAATAAAAGGATTATAAGAGAATATTACAGATAATTATATTCCAATAAATTAGGCAACCTGGATAAAACGGAAACATTTCTAGAAAGACACAAATTATCAGAATGACTCAAGGAGACAGAAAATCTGAATAGACTTATAATATGTAAGGATATTGAATCAGTAATCAGAAACATCCCAACAACAACAACAAAGGCCTAGAGCCAAATGGTCTCACTGGCAAATTATATCACACATTAGAAAAAAATTAACAACATTTCTTCTCAAACTCTTCAAAAACTTTGAAGAGGAGGAATGCTTCCTAACTCATTCTCTGATACCAGCATTACCCTGATATCAAAGCCAGACAAAATACTGCAAGAAAAGAAAACTACAGGCCAATATTTCTTATGAATATATATGGAAAAGTCCTCAATAAGATACTAGCAAACCGAGTTCAGAAACATATTCAAAGGATTATACACCATCACCAACTGAGAATTACATCAGGAGTGCAAGAATGGTTCAACATACAAAAATAGATTGAAGGGCCACATAATTATGCCAACTGATGCAGAAAAAGCATTTGAAGGAATCCAACACTCTTTCATGATAAAACAACTCATAAACTGGGAAGAGAAGGAGGTGTCCTCAAAAATAAAGGCCACATGTAAGAAACCCATAGCCAACATCATATTCAATGGTGAAAGACTCAAAGCTTTCCCCATAAGATTAGGAACAAAACAAGAATATTTTCATCACTTCTTTCAACACAGTACTAGAAGTTCTAGCCAGAGGTATTAGGCATGAAAAATAAAAACTGTTCAAATCACGGGCCTAGAGCTGCTCTGGCAGATCTAGGAGAGGCTTCTGGCTATCCTGCACATTCCACCTAGGACTTCTGGGTTGGTCTTGTCAGAGGCCCAAGAGGTGAAAGGATCTAAGTACCCAGCAGTCAGCCCCAGGGCTCCTCAAGGATGGAGGAGAAGGAGGAGGAGGAGACAGATGAAGAGGAGGAAGATGATGAGGATAATATACCCAAATGGCAGCAGGAAGAGTTTGATAAGGAGCTGGACAATGATAGCTTCTCCTATGAGGAGGAGTCCGAGAACCTGAACCAAAATACTTTCTTCTTTGGTGACAAGGAGGAGGATGATGAGGCCTGTGACTGAGGGGCAGGATGCAGGGAACATGTGGAGCCACCCAGAGGGGGCTCCAGGGGTGAGGAGGTCACCCCTTCCCACCATTGTTGAGGGAGGCAATTCCCAGTGTCTGCAGTACTTTCTGCTTACTGAATAAACTTTTTGTTTTTCACATTAAAAAAAAAAAGCTGTGCAAATCAGAAGGAAGAAATAAAATTATCTCTATTTGTAGATAACATGATCTTATACGTGAGAAAGCCCTAAGAAAATGTGCAAAACCACCAACACCAATATTAACAACAACAAAACACAAAGCACTAGAGCTAGTAAAAACCCTCAGCAGTGTTGTAGGATACAAGATTAACATAAAAATTAGCTGTATTTCTATGTAGTAGTAATGAACTATCCAAAAAGGAAATTAAGAAGCAATTTCATTTACAGTAGCATCAAAAAAGAGAGTACTTAGAAACAAATTTAACCAAGATTACATAAAACCTGTACAGTGAAAACTACAAAACTCTATAGAAAAAAACTGAAGAAGACTTAAATAAGCGGAAAGATATCACACGTTTATGTATTAGAAGACTTAATACTGTCAAGATGACAATATTACTCAAAGTGATCTACAGATTCAATGCAATCCCACAAAAATCCTAGTGTCATTTTTTTCAGAAATAAAAATATCCATCCTAGGGGCGCCTGGGTGGCTCAGTCATTAAGCGTCTGCCTTCGGCTCAGGTCATGATCGCAGGGTCCTGGGATCGAGCCCCACATCGGGCTCCCTGCTCGGTGGGAAGCCTGCTTTTCCCTCTCCCACCCCCCCCCCCCCCCTTTGTTTCCCCTCTCGCTATCTCTCTGTCAAAGAAATAAATAAAATCTTTAAAAAAAAAGAAATATCCATCCTAAATTGCATACAAAAATTCAAGGGAACTGAGATAATCAAAACAATCTTGAACAAGAAGAACAAAATTGGAAACACCCTTACCAATTTTATACCTGGTACAAAGCTACAGTAATCAAAACAGTGTGGTACTGGCATAAGGAGAGACGTATTGACAAAGGAATAGAATTGGAAGCCCAGAAATTAGCCCCTACCTGCATGATCAATTACTTTTCACCAAGCATGCCAAGATGATTCAATGGAGAAAGAACAGTTTCTTTAACTAATGATGCTATTAGAAGCTGGATATGCACATGAAAAAGAATTAAGTTAGACTCTTGCCTTATACCATATACAAATATTAATTCAAAATGGATTTAAGACTTAAGTTTAAAGGCTAAAACTGTAAAACTCCTAGAAGAAAACACGGGGTGGGGGGTAAACTTTATGACCTTGGATTTATCAATGGTATGATATGACATCAAAACCACAGGTGGCAAAAAATAAAACACATAAACTAAATTTTATCAAAATTTAAAACTTATGTGCATCAAAGGAAATTGTAAATATAACTAATGCTACTGACTTGTACACTTAAAAATGGTTGAAATTGCAAATTTTATATTACGTATATTTTACCACAATAAAAAAATACTATATAATTTCACTTGATATTTTCTCTTTTACCCATGGTTATTAAAATTTTTTTGTTGACTTCCCAAATATTAAGGTTTTCTAAAATACATTATTGTAACTGATTTTTAATTTAGTCCTTTTTTGGTCAGAGTATAAACTCTATGTTTTCAATCCTTATATATTTCCTTATATATTTATTGAGAATTATTTTATGGTCTAGCATTTGATCTATCTTGATGCACATGTCCATGAATCATGTGTCCCTATTCTTCAAGTGTTGGATATAGTGTTATATAAATGTCAAATTAGTGCATGGTATGTTCAAATCTTCTACATATTTAACTGCTTTTTTTGGTATCTACTTATTGTATAATTATGTCAGTTAAAATCTTCAGCTGTAACTGTAAGTTTGATTGTTGTTATCTTTAATCAGTTGATGTCTATTTTACATATTTTGAAGTTTCACTGTTAGACTTTTAGGATTGATAATTTTTTGGATGCATCAACCCTCTTTTGATGATTCCATGACCCCTTTATCTGCTAGTACTCCTGTTTTGAGGACAACTTTATCTAATATTAATGTGAGTATAACAATTCCCTTATGATTAGTATTTATATATTGTATTTATATCCATCCTTTAATGTTACTGATCTGTGTCTATAGCTAAAGTATGTTTCTTATAAACAGTATGTGGTTGGGTCTTATTTGTTTATTACTTTTCAATCTAGTCTGACAATCTCTACTTTTTAATTGGGATATTCAGTCCTTGTATACACAGGGCAATTATTGAGATGATTGACTTTATCTCATTGTTTTCTATTTGTCTCATACGTTCTTTTTTCGTTCTTTCTTTGGTGTGATTATTTTTAGTATTTTGTTTTATTTCCTCTATTGGCTTTTTAGCTATACTTCTTTGTTTTAATTTTTTAATTGTTAGTCTAGGAATTACAATATATATCCTTATCACAGTTTACCTTGAATTAGCATTTAACACTCCATATTGAAAGTAAGGAATTTAAAACAGTATAATTACAATTACTTTCCCCCGTCCTTTCCCTGTGCTAGTCTTGCCACATACTTTACTGCTGCATATGTTTGTTGTGAATTTTTATTAGGAATTGGTGTTGGATTTTGTAAAAATCTTTTTATGAATCTTTTGATATGATTCTATAGATTTTCTACTTTATTTTAATTATATGATGTATTATGTTAATTGGGTTTCCCATAATAAACCAACTTTGCATTACGGGGATAAATTCCAGAGAGTCATGGTGTATTGTTGAATTTGATATTATTTTGTTAAATATTTTTGCATCTATGCTTATAAGAGAGTCTGCTGGGCATTTTCATTGCTTCTGATATTTTTGTCCTGCTTTGGTATCAAGGTAATATTGGCCCCCAAGAATGTTTTGGTACATCTTCCCTTCTTCTTTATTTTTTGAAAAAGTTTATGTATGACTGGTATAATTTATTTCTTAAATGTTTGATGGCATTCACTAGTTAAGCCATCTGGGCCTAGACTCTTCTTCTTAGGAATATATATAATTACTGATTTATTTTTTTATTTATATAACTCTATTAAGATTTTCTATTTTTTTGGACTTTATTTCTCTGTTGTTAAACTTGTTGGTGTAGACTTGTTTATAATATTACCTTAAAGTCCTTTTTATTTCTGTTGAATCTGTTGTAAAGTCAGACCTTTTGTTCCTGATATTGGTAATCTGTGTCTTTTCTTTTTCATCTTGATGATTCTAGTTAAAGTTTTGCAAAATTTGTTGATCATTTCAAAGATATAACTTTGGGTCCCATTGTTTTCTTTGTTATATTTCCCATTTCATTAATTATTGTTCTGATTGCTATTATTTCTTTTTTTCTATTTCCTTTGCTTCTTTTCCTAATTTCTTAGATTGAAAGGTTAGATAATTGATTTGAGACCTTCCATAAATCTCCCTCTAACCATTGCCTTAGCTTCTTTCCATAAATTCTGATTTGTTGTGTTTTCATTTTCAACCAATTCAAGACATTTTCTAACTTCCCTTGTTATTTCTTATTGGAATCATGGATGATTTCAGAGTTGATTTTTTTAAATATGTGTCTGTTTAATTTTTGAATACATACATGTAGACATATCTGTTAACCTAGACTGGGTTTTCTGATGCAAAAATTAGATGTTTTATTTTAGAGATGAAACCAAGAGCAACAAGAGTGAGAAAAAGAGAAATAAGGGCTATTTGGGCCTGAGGGAGAGGCCACAGGGTATGGTTGATGGCTGCCACAGAGTACGTGGTCAAGCATACATGAGATGGGTAGCACTGAGGAAATTAAGAGCTGGTGAGTGAAATTCATGTCAGATCTATTGACATATAATTATAAACTTAGAAAATCATTGGGAAAAATCCACACAAAAAATTAACTTCTGGGAAGAGTATGGCATGAGCAGAAGAGGGGACGAATATTGTTTTGCATGACTTTTAGTAGTGGCATTGTGGATTATTTTGACATTTTTGGTGTGTGTTTGCAAAATTAGGAAAAAGGATTCTTAGAATGAAGAAATTATTGTATGGACATATGATGGAATTCTTGATAGCTATTAAAATGCAAGTTGAAAAATATTAATTATATAAAACTTTTTTCCCATGATATATTAAGTGAAAATATATATTAAATGGAAATACATAAACAATATATAAAGAAAATAATAGAATATATAGTAGATATTTAAGGATTTTAAATAGAGATTTCTTTTTTTTAAAGATTTTATTTATTTATTTATTTATTTATTTATTTATTTATTTATTTATTTGACAGAGAGAGAGAGAGAACAAGCAGGGAGAGTGGCAGGCAGAGGAAGAGGGAGAAACAGACTCCTTGCTGAACAAGGAGCCCGATGTGGGACTCAATCCCAGGATCTGAGATCATGATCTGAGCAGAAGGCAGTCACTTAACCACCTGAGCCACCGAGGCGCCCTAAATAGTGATTTCTTATTTAGTGTCTGACCATTTAAATGAAGTATTGAAAAATATGACTAGAATAAAATAAGGAAAAATATACAAGTTATATGAGAATGAATGAGTAGTTATCATAAACAATAAATAGATTTTAGAGAAATAATTCTGTATGAATAAAACTTGTGGAAGAAGCAGCAGTTTAGGGTGCTGACAAATATAGTTTTGAATCTTGCCACTGCCAAATTAGAATTAATCCTGTTTGAATTCCCATTTTCTTACCTGTTAATAAAAAAAAGCAATATCTTGTTTGTATAGGATTTTCATTATGATGAGTAACAAGGATATATTTAGAAGATTTTGAATAAATTGAAGGGGTAAGAATTTAGTAATAATGGAGAAAGTGTAAACAACTTCCTTTGATGGTAGGAAATGAAGGAAATTTGCTTACAATGCTCTTGTCTTTTCCCATTTTAATTTCTTTATTGTTTTGGTAATTGGTTAGTTACTAGCACTCTCTAAAAACTCAAAAAAGAATCCCAGGATTCAAAGCTAAGCCTCAATATTTACAAAGGTAATGAGTCTGTCAGCCCTGGGAAGTCAAGTGCTCTTACTGTTTGGTATTGCTAACCTCAAACCTAACCTAAAGGGACACCTTTCTTGGGGGATAACAGTTCATTTGTCTTCATGCTAACTCCATCAAGGAATTTTCCTGTGCAGAAAACAGCTAGTTTCACTAAGCTCTGTATGTGCAGTGTTTTTTACGTAGTGCACTGACAGCTAGTAACCGAACCTAATCCGTCAAACTCATTTCACCTAAGACCTCAAGTATAACTCCAATTCTGATTCTTAAGGTAAAGGTGTCACTGAAGTACTTAGTTCCTGACCTTTTGTTTTTGAACGCATAGTACCCTGGGGCTTGGGGTATGGGAAATGTATACTTCTTTTTTTGTCCTGAGAAATACAGTTATTATTTTTGGGTGTTGCATTTAAAAGTATTATGTTTGCCCTAAAATTTTCTTACAATAGCTGCAATGTTGTTCAAGCAGCCGTTGACAGAGTTGCTTCTTTGTACTAGTAGGTTTACAATTTAGTAAGCTCCATGCTTTTTATTCACTTTTCATTGAATGGTTGAATCTTTGGGGAATATTACATTATTTTTGGTAAGAGAAAAATATCAGGTATTTTAGGTTTTTCTGAGTTTCTGAAACTAACCATACAAATTTGGTTGTATAGCACTGATCTGTAAAAAATATCAACTCTTCTAATTACGCCATGTATTTTTTTTATCCCCTTTATCTTTTTTTCTCCATCCCTCCCCATCCACCTGCCCCCAGCAGCTGCCAGTTTGTTCTCTTTTATTGTGCCATGTATTTTTAAAGCATTTCTGTATGTGTGCAATAGATGTATGGTCACACTGGCTCAGCATTATTTCTGCCACCTGTTCAAATCCCTAACTCCTGAGGAGGCCCTAAAACAGGCATTTGGGAACTATTTCTGCACCACAAAGTGGTTGTCCTTTGCTTTTCCATATGTTTGTGGGATGACTTGGTGTTTTCTGGGGAACAGAAATCATTTACAAATATAGAAATATTCAGTAATATTTACTCTGTAGGTAGGTGCTATTGAACAGCAAAAGGAATGAATTAAAAAAAACCATTAAAAGCTAAGCATTATTTCTGTCAATAAGTTAGTTGAAGTTATTCTGCTGTTTATGATCCTACCTCAGAACAGTAAGACTCCTATTACATAACTGACTACTATTTTATGTGGGGGGAGTTAATAACTTAGGAAGGAAACTTAAGACTTTTGGTCAATGTCTTTTAAAAATAAAAACCAGCATTATATTATGACAGAATCTTTACTTACATTAGTTTTAATTTTTAAGTGGGTGGAGGGGCAAAGGGAGAGAGAATCTTAAGCAGGTTCCACACCTAGTATGTGAGCCTGATGCAGGGCTCGATCTCACAATCCTAAGATCATGACCTGAGCCAAAATCAAGAGTCAGATGCTTAACTGACTGAGCCACCCAGGCACATCACATTGGTTTTACTTTTAACATTCAAAAATCACATGATGGACCAACTTTGACATTCAAAATTAGTCTCTAATATTACTTCAAAGCAAATGAGAACAGCAAATATTCCCAGACTCAAACAATTTTTAGAATTTTCTTACAAAAAAAAGACAAGATAGGGCTCCTGGGTGGCTCAGTCTGTTAAGTGTCTGCCTTTGGCTCAGGTCATGATCCCAGGGTCCTGGGATTGAGTCCTGCATCGGGCTCCTTGCTCAGCAGGGAGCCTGCTTCTCCCTCACCCTCTGTCTGCTGCTCCCCCCTGCTTGTGCGTTCTCTTTCTCTCTCTCTGTCAAATAAATAAATAAAATCTTAAAAAAAAACTGACATGATTATAACTAGCATAAGTCATATTACAAAATGCTGTTTAAATTTCTTGGATCTTTAAGGGAAATAAGATATTTTATTAAGTTTTGTGAAAAAAGGAGAGTATTCTTGAGTCTTGATAATGCTTCAATCTCTAAGAAAACTGAAATTTATATGGATGTCAAAACTCTGGCATAATGAATAGAAGTAATTATTTGGATAATAATATTTAACCATAGTTGCAACTTTCCAACAAATTATATTTATTACTTTCATCAAATTTCAACTAGAATTTAATATCTTTGATGTAAGTTGAAATAAGTATTTGCAGAAGGCCAAATCTGAATTAAGAACATACATGTTCTTAACCTTTTGTATTTCCAAATTTAAGTGTTTCATTTAAAATAGGCTTGGGGTACCTGGGTGGCTCAGTCAGTTAAGTGTCCACTTTTGATTTCAGCTCAGGTCATGATCTCAGAGTCATGAGATTGAGCTTGAGTGGGGTTCCCTGCTCAGCGGGGGTCTGCTTGACGTTCTTTCTCTCCCTCTCCCTCTGCCCCACCTCCTGCTCTTTCTCGCTCACACAGTCTCTCTCTCAAATAAATAAATAAAATCTTTAAATAAATAAAATAAAAATAGGCTTAAAGATAATAAAACATACATATAAGTTTTATCCAATATGTGGGTCACTTTGGAAAACTGTAGGGATTTTTTTTTAAAGATTTTATTTATTTATTTGACAGAGAAAGACACAGCAAGAGAGGGAACACAAGCGGGGGAGGGTGGGAGAGGGAGAAGCAGACTCCCCACTGAGCAGGGAGCCCGATGTGGGGCTTGATCCCAGGACCCTGAGATCATGACCTGAGCCAAAGGCAGATGCTTAATGACTGAGCCACCCAGGCGCCCCTGTAGGGATTTTTTTTAAAAGTAAACATCTACTGTTTAATGAAAAACATGAGATTAAAACGTTAAAAATCTTTGAACACAATACTTACTTTGGGGGTCCCAAAAGATGGGGACATTTGCAATTCAGTTTTATAAGAAAGATGAAAAAATTTGTACTGGGCTAAATCATTTGGTAATTTTTTCCCAAATCATGGCTCAGTAAAATTTTCTTTTTTTTTAATTATGTTCAAATGCCATCTCGACAATTATTATGTTCCTCATGGTTCCTAGACAACACCATTTTTTTTGTGTGTGTGCCGGTCTCTGCATCAGAAGAGAATAAAAGTACCTGCCTCCCTAAATAAGGAAACTCAGGCATTGGTTTCTTGGTGGCTCTTCAAGAGAATTCAAAAATGAATAATTTATTCAATTAGCTGGGTTTTTTTCTTTATGATAAAATATTAGTTTATGTAATCTTTTATAGATAAATAGGATATTATTTCACCTGAATAAACTCATTATTTTGGCCTCACGTTCAATACATCCTTAGAGTCCTTACTTATATATAAATATGTACCTTTAAACTCTTCCTCAATACTAGTTTTCTAATTGGCAGATTTCAGATTTTTGTACTGTGGTTTTGCCTGGCTAGGTATAGTCTCAATTTTTACACCAGGGTCAGCCTTATTCACAAACTAATTAAATGATCAAAGATATTTTGAAGGCAGTGGGGAAAGACTTTGTTGACCTAAAATATCTTGTTTCCCACTAGCTATGATCCTCAGTTTTTCATTCACAGATTCTTTTTCGTAGGTCACAGCTAGGTTCTCTGAGAACTATTTATTATCAAGTACGTATCTGTAATATAATAAACATGTTGAGAGACTTTTTTTTTTTTTAGCAAACAGAGCACTGGAGGAACAAAGAATAACAGTGTTTCTGCTCTCGAAGACCTCACAACATAATGAGGAAGAAAAACTTTAAGTGGATAACTTAAACATTTACCCATGTATTGTAGGAACATAGAGGAGACTCACTTATTATAACCTGTGCCTGGGGGCTGCATCGGAGAAGACTGGAAGATGTGACCCATGATATCTAGGCTCTTAAAGACAAGCAAAAGCTTGCCTGGTGTCAAGGTTGTGTATGTATGTGTGAGAGTGTGTTGTGGGCAGGGAAGTTGGGACAGATGGATGGTAGAGGGATGAAATGCATTCCACCCAAATTCCAGTAACACACATTAATATGCTTTAAAAAGGCATGAAGTAGGGCGCCTGGGTGGCTCAGTTGGTTAAGCGACTGCCTTCAGCTCAGGTCATGATCCTGGAGTCCTGGGATCAAGTCCTGCATCGGGCTCCCTGCTCAGCAGGGAGTCTGCTTCTCCCTCTGACCCTCTTCCCTCTCGTGCTCTCTATCTCTCATTCTCTCTCTCAAATAAATAAATGAAATCTTTAAAAAAAAAAGCATGAAGTAATATTGTATCTGAGGGATTGAATGAAAAAGTCATAGAATTCTAAGAAGAAAGTAGTTAGGAAAAGAAGCTAAGGTGAGTGGGTGAGGGTATAGCAGTCTTTCTATTTCATGCTAGGGATTATGGCCTTTATCCTTTAGATGATAGACTAACGTTAAAGCAGTATAATGACAAAGTTAGATCTGAAGTTCAGGTCAGTCATTTCAGCAAAAATGCAGAGAAATTAATTTCAGGAAGCCAGGTCTAGAGTGTGGGAGGTATTGGCTATGAGGCTATGGTGACACTCCAGCCTTGAATAATGGCAATGGTAAAATGTAAAGAGAGAGGATGACAAATTTGAGGGGTGAAAAGCCAGCCATGTTTTCTTTCCACCATTAACCTTTTAGTGTAAATTGATTGGTTAGATTAGAGGAGCACAGGACATGGAGAAGTTATACAGTGTGTGTGTGATGGAGTAGTGGTGAAGATTAAATGTGTTAATACACATGGACAGTGCCCTTAATTGTTGGCTATTGTTATTCTTATTATCATAGAGCAGGGAAGAGTAAAAATCTGAATGAGTTATTGACCTCAACAGACAAGCATCAGTGGAGAGCTGCACTCATGGTCTGGATCCTGGGGACATGGATCTCTTAGAAGGACATGTGCTAAAAAGGAAGGGATGTAAGAGAAGTAGTCTTAGTATCTATGGACAAATGGAAACTGTCTTGCAGGATAAAACTAGTGCTTTAGGGAAACACAGCAGAAGTAGGGAGTGCTTTGAGTCATTTCATGTAGAGATAAAAATACATGTTTGGATAAGTCACTGCTTCTGCCTCTTCCCTAAATTGCAGCAGGATGCTTTCAGAACCCCCTTAAAGTAAGTGCCATTGTATTCTGTCTTCTCCTGCCATGCTCTGAAAGTACACAACGAAGATGCAAGAGCATGTGGATAGAAATCCATAGATGGGCCACGTGTACATTCCATCAGCATTTTGCTTTGCTCAAGGATTTTTGTTGGACCTAAAAAAAACTCTGATCTGTTTGGAAAGAGGATTTGCATTTGCAAATAGATTTGCAGGCAGATCCAACAAGCAGCATTTTGCCATTTGCAAATCCACTTGAAACATCTGGGTCCCTGTCTAGCCCCCAAATTTTTATATAAGTGGATGACCCTAGGATCTTAGTTTTGGATCTTATTTTAAAAATCGAGATAAATGCTAAGTAATTTGCATAATTTTCATTTTGAAAGCACACCCTGTGCTGCTAACAAAATAAAAGAACCTACAGAAACCAAGCTTTTTCTGTTAAAGAAGAATTAAATAAGTAAAATCAATAAACAACAATAAAAGTGCCTTGACTTTGTTAACTGGAGAAAACGGTGTGTCATTTCAGTGAAATAAGCTTGCTAATGAGAGTTTTAATTTAGACTAAAATTCTACCTACTCTCTTAATGATAAAAAGCATTAAAAGAACTGTATTGACTACTTATTTATTATGGATCTGAAGCTATATCCTCTATATAACGTTTTTACATAAAAATAAAGCAGGTTCTTCTCTAGTTTTAAAAAGAGTATTATAATACAGTCAATATAAAATTTACTCAGACTAAATTTACACTGTACCAGTGGACTATAAGAATTCCATTAATGCTCCATTGATATCATCAATGAAGAAAAAGGCAAAATGGATGCATTGCTTCTGCTCCACTGGGTCTGTAATGAAGCAGCATTATAGCAGCTGCTGTCTTTTTAAACAGCTTTGGGTTTTTGTTGTTGTTTGTTTGTTTGTTTGTTTTTTCCCAAGGCATCACTTGGTATATTGCAAGAATCTCCAGAAAAATATCTTTTGACCTTGTGGCCCTTCCCTTTTATTATTTGTGTTTTTTTCGAGAACCATGGCCTTCTATTTGCCACTGTGGCACTGTGCAGTAATCTGAAATGTACAATGGAAATTTCAAATAGAAAAGCAGAGTTTGAGATTGATCCTGTCAAAAGCATTTGTGCCAATGAATCCTAATATTTTTGGAATGTTGTCCTTTAGAACGTCTCACTGCCTTTAATGATATCATGGAGAACTTGCTAAAGGAGTGGAAATCTCAATCTTTTTTTCCCTTGGTAAAAAAAAAAGTATATGGAGCTTTCTACAATGGCACAATTAATATTTTGCTAAACTGTCAAACCATGGTGATAATCTGGATTCCTAGCCAGTTAAGCTGTTCATTTCAGCTATTGGCATGGCACTGACTGTATTACCAAATCTATCAGGCAGCAATTTACTCTCCTAAGGTGGCATAAGTGAATGGCCAGGTCTTTTGTAGTTAGTTCAGTGTGTGTGTGTGTGTGTATGTGTGTGTGTGTGTGTGTGTGTGTGTGTGTGTGAGAGAGAGAGAGAGAGAGAGAGAGAGAGAGAGAGATTTGACAACTTCTACACATCTACTCCAAAAGATAGGAAATATTTCAAGGCTAGGATTTTTAAATAAGAGAATTTACATTTCTGAAATTATGATGCCATGGATGACCACATTAATAAGAATAATGGGCAACACATATAAAGAAGCAAAAGAAAAATATAATGAATACACTAAATTAGCTGCAAAAAAAAGGAATAAAAAACACTGCTTGAACAATGATCACATTTAAGCTACCTTTCTAAAATGTGACCTCTAAAAGATGAAGTTCTAGTTTCTCATGATGTAAAAATACTTGGCACACTGTAGATACTCAAAGCATACTCTCATGATTTTCAACCATAATTCTCCTGAATTCCCAAATGTTGCATTGATTCCTTATGGGATATTACTCTTAGATGATCTACTTTAGAATTAGGATGTCCAATAATTATTCTTCCTTGACTCTTTTATCCATTAAAACCCCTGCTGCACTCCCATGTGAACTCTGACAATAAAGACATTATTTCAGTGAATGGTACTCCCATTTATCTATTGCCAACATCAGCCACTTGGATATCATCCTGGATTCCTTCTTTGTACTCTACATCAAATCAGTCACCCTGACCTATTAATTTTCCATCTAACACAGCTCTCAATTCCATCCATTATCCCTCACCATTCTGTCACCCTTTATGTTTTAGGTTCTCAGTACTTTTCCCTTTGATTCTTGATTATTCCATTTGACTATACATCAAAAGTTTACCTTTCTTAGTCTTGCTCATTTCCTTCTAATTCATTCTTTACACCATTGTCAATGACCTTTCTAAAATGTCAAACTGAATATGTCACTTATTTACTTTAAAAGGTGTCAATGGTTTTCCATTATGTTAAAGATAAAATCAGAATTCTAGTTTATGCCAGGCTCTTCATGATCTGCCTTCTGGCTCACTCCCAGAATTATCTTTTCTCTGTTCTTATTGGTTCCAATCTTATTTGAAACCTTATTGGTTCCAAACTACTCGCAGTTTCTCAAATGTGCCATATTTTTCTTGCCTCTTTGCATTTGTATATACTATTCCTTATGCATGGAATGTTTTTTTTTTTGTCCTCCATGATCAGTTCCAACACTCTACTACTCAACACAGGCATCATCTCCTTTATGAAGTGTTCCCTGATCTTCATGCTCTAGGTTTGGTTTCTACATAGCATCCAGTGTATACTTTTGGCTTAGCATTCATCATATAATACTTCTTTGCTTGTTTCTTCTACTGGAAAATGAGCTTGTTGGTCATGGTGAATGTGTCTTAAATCTATCTCCAGCAGCTTTTGTTATGCTTGATTTGTGGAATTAATTCATCATTCATTCATTCACTCATTCAACAAATATTAATTGAGAAGTTACTATTTGTCAGCAATTGTTCTAGTCATTGGAATAGGCAATGCACAAGCTCTCATGTTATGAGTTGACTTCTGTTTCCCAAATCTAAGCTTTTTTGGTTGGCAATACATTATGTATATTGTCACACATCATTTTTGGGAAAAGTTAGAGCTATCCATGATTCCACTGGGAAAAGACAACTGGAGGATTTGCATGTGGAACTCTCCTGGACTCTGCAGCATGCCCCTATGCTTCATGCTTTGTTGATTTTAATCTGCATCCTTTCATTGTAATAAATTGTAAACATGAGGACAACTTTAAATCAGTTCTGTGAGTCCTTTCAGCAAATTATTGAATCTGAGGGTGGTCTCAGGAACTTCCAAACTTCCAGATCATGTCAGAAGTGAGGGTGGTTTTGGAAACTCCTCAACTTTTCAAATGTTGAGAAGTGTAGAAGGTACATTAAATATTTATGGACATTACTCTGCCTGCCACTACTCTCCACAGTCTATTTCCCATACGGTCGCTGCATCCTTTAAAAATGTAAATCATTTTGCTTATCTGCTCAAAACTCTCCAATGACTTCTAGTTTATTTAAGATGAATTATAATACGTTAATATGGATTACAAAGGATACATTTAATATGACCTCTTCCAAATTGTTTGATATCAGAGCCAATTGCTTTCTTTGATCATGTAATGGTTATGGCCCAACTGGCCTTCCTTGACCATGCTCTGTCTTAGGGATTTTGAACTTGCTGCTCCCTTTGCTCTAAATATTCTTTTTACTGTTTTCCCATGTATCACTTTTCTGGTACTTTCTCCAGTACCTCCTACTTTAATGTGCTCCTTAAATTCCCATAATAATTTCCATAGGGCTATGCCCCATACGAGCATCATTTTATTAGTGCAACATTCCATTGCCCATCTGCCTGACCATATGGTCAAACCATTGGCCACCACTTGTGAATCAGTAAAAACCTAAACATAGTGGGCTTTTATCATTATTCAATTCTCCTATCACTACAAGGAAAACAGCGTGTAAATCATCCCATTGAACTGATTTTATCTTACCTCCTTTAATCAGTCTTTGCACCCATTGGTCTTAGTGCCACAGTATTCCAAATAAGATGCTCTTTTTCCACCTTGGAACTGCCATCTATAAACCAAGCAGCTTGTTGTTGGTCAATAGAGATCTGTTCATAGGGTACCACCCACATGATTATAGGATCCAGCAGCTGCTCATGTGGTTCCAAAGTCAGTCCAAGGGAAAAAGAGACTACCTATTTGAGAATATAATGAGCTCCTACTTGCATTCCCATGGGAGATTGTTTCTGCACAAACCATTTCTATTTTATTAAGAAGTTCTAGGTACTGCCCTCTCCATGAAAGCCTTTCTTCAACAGTACCTAAGACATTATGGTTATTTCAGTTTCCGAGATTATTTTATATCTTTCAGTCATAGGAGCAGTTCCAATTAATGTTCAACAGCAAACTTAGATTTGTTATTCAAATAACTATATTGCATAGTTATATAATCATAAGAAGGAAGGAAAATATCATCAGAAAAAAACATAAGAAAATTCACCTTGGCAGAAAGGTCTAAAAAAGGCTTCCCTGAGAAACTGAAACATATGTTGATGTCAGATTATCTTAGCTAGATAAGGAAGACTGTCTCAGGCAGAAGAAATACTGTGTGCAGAGACCCTGAGTTGGGAAAAAGCTTGGCACATTTAAGCATCTGAAACAACAGCTTTAGTATAGTGAATTTGGGAGAGTGGGTCAAAATGAAGCCAAAGAGATACAGAAAGCTATAGGTTTTGGGAAGCTAATTCTTATTTTTACTTATTTTATAAACATTATAATTAATTTTTTAAAAACCCCATATACTTTGAGAGAGAAAAATGCAAATTAGGGAGTTCATACACATGAACAGAAGGAAATATTATTTCCTAGATGTTATTTATCTTCTCCATAGTAGACACATTTATACATAACCTTAATCAGAGAGAGAGATAGAAAATTTTGCAAAACCAAGGATATTGCAGATTCTCCTCGTGGTTAATGTGACTCTAGAAACTTTGTAGACTTGAGGAAGGGCTACCTTTTCAAAACATGAGCTAGAAGGCATCTTCCAAATGTGTCTCTTGAAGGACAAAAATTTTGAAACAAAAATGTGATATAAAATGGATCATGTGGGTTCATTATGCCTGTTTTTTCCTTTGAACTTCCCTGTGAGTGAAAAATGCATGGAAAAAAAATAAGGAATAAAAGAGAAAAAAAGAAAAAAAAGAAAAAAAATGTCAGGTCTACTTCAACTGTGTAAATCTAAGCCTTTCTATATATTTCACCTTTAGCTATTACAATACTCAGTAGCCAAAATGAATTATCAGTGAAAACAAGATTATCACTATTTAAATCAATTTGATAAATTTATTATGTGTTGGAAGTTAAGCTAAATATCATTCTTGAAACAAACTGAAATTCTCTAAAATTATGACTTTGAAAACATAGGTCTCTTATTCATGGTTACCTTGGCAAGTCCCTGGCTGTTTTACTCTCAAACTCTCTCTACAACCCAAGAAACCTAATTCCCTAATTCATATATGCATCAATTGATTGCATATAGCTTAATTTCCCTCCTCTAATAAATTAGTTAATAAAGTTTCCCTTAAAATGTAGAAATATTTCCCCTAAAATGTAGAAAGATTACAAAAGCAAAAAAAATTAGATAATATTATCTGCCTAAAAATAGAGAATTATAGAATAAGGTGAAGGACACAAAAAGAAGATAATGTAAAATATAGTACTTTTATATGTATTACATTTAATAAGTCAAGCAGTGATTAGTAGAGCAATAGCCTAAATGTATTCATTCAAATGTTTATTGAAAAACTACTATTTGCCAGATACTGATCTAGGCACATGAGTTCAATCAGAGACCCATAAACAAAGATTACTGTCTTTGTGGAGATTACATTCTAGTGGGCGGGGAGAATCAATAAATAATAGATACATTTTAAAAAGTAAATTACATATTAGGTTACAGAGTAACACATGCTATGGGAAAAAAGAGAGAGAGCATAATACAAGGATATGGAATGTCAGAAAAGGAATGTGTCAGGTAGAATTTTAAATAGTTGGTAAGGGTAGACTATATTGAGAGGGTGACATTGGAGCAAATATTTGAAGGAAGGAATTCCAATGATGAATGAATAAATCACAGGAATAAAAGGCACAGCATAGGGAATACAATCAATGGTATTATGATAGTGCTCTATGGTGACAAACAGGAGCTACACTTGTGAGCATAGTATAATATATAAACTTATTGAATCACTATGCTGTATATCTAAAACTAATGTAACATCATGTGTCAACTATACTTCAAAAATAAATAAATAAACAAACAAACAAACAAACATATAAATAATTGGAAGAGGAAGAAATTAGTCATATTTATATCTTGGGAGAAGAATATTTCAAACTATTAGAATAAACAGTCCAAAGGCCCTAGGATGGGAATGTGCCCGGTTAAGTTGGGGAACATAAGACAGGACGTATGACCAGGGTGAGAACAGTAGTGGGTGAAGACAGGCCATAGAGGTCCAAATCATTCAAGTTCCTGGATCTCTTTGGAAGAACCCTGGACTTAACTGAGAGTGATTTAAAGAGCTAATGGAAGGTTTGAAGGAGAATGACAAGACATGACTTATGCCTTAAGGAATCACTGTGGCTGCTATGTTAAAAATAGATTGTGGGAGTACAACATAGGAGGAAGGAAGAAAACCAGTCAGGATGTGTGATGGTTATTGTTATGTGTGAACTTGGGTAGACTGTAGCACCCTGTTATTTATCCAAATATAAGTCTAGATGTTACTGTGAAGGTATTTTGTAGATGTGGTTAGCATCTACAGTTCATTGACTTTAAGTAAAGGAGATTACCCTCAATAATATGGGTGGGCCTCATCCATACAGTTGATGGCCTTAAGGGCAAAGATTGAAATTTCCCAGAGTAGAAGAAATTCTACCTTGAGACTGCAGCATCAACTCCTGCCTGAGTTTATAGCTCACTGGTCTGTCCTACAGATTTTTGAACTTGCCAGCCCCACAACTGTGTGAGCCAGTTCCTTAAAATAAATCATAGATATATATGGTTATGGATATAGATACAGATAGACGAGAAAAAGGAGAGAAAGAAAGTCAATAGGACATATAAATTTATGTATGATATACACATGTATATGTTTATATATGCATACACATATATGTCCTATTCGTTCTGTTTTTCTAGACAATCCTGACTGAAAAGGAGGCTATTGGCAATAATCTTTGCAAGATAAAATGGTGGCTGGGAGCAGGATAGTAATGGTGTCAGTGGTGAAATCATCCCATTCTGAATTTACATACTGACACTGATGTCTACAGAAAGTACTCTAAGTGTCATCTTCAGAAGTACTTCAGCTGAAGTCTGGTAATAATTTGCTATGACATACAATTCCATTTTTTTTTTTCCTGGAAGGTAAAAGTTAGACAGTCTGGCATTTTCTAGACTATCCTTTGAAAGGCATTTGGCATCTACACAGAACTGGTAGTCCCCCTCCCAACCCCCCACCACTGTGGTGTGGAAAGGAAGGGGATGGGGCCAAAGGTATAACTTAAGGGTGTCAACTGTTACTTACTGAACAAGAACCTGCATACACGATGTCAGTGTTGTGATTAATCATGGTACAAAAAGAAGGTCGTTCATGTTGAAATTTTGATTTATGTGTGCTCTTGCATTATCTCCTAAACCCTAGCCACTTGCCAGCATGCACACTGTAATGAGTTTGGCATTTGTGTAGGACTTTAGAAACATTAAATAATGAATCCCTCTAGAACATCTCCTTGTATTACTATATCCTATTCAATTTTTTAAGTGAGAAAATAGAGATGGTGTATAATTTGACTAAATCCTTATATCAAGTTAGTAAAGTAGAGGGGTAGAAATAATTAAATGTGTTCAAATATTATATTATGGGATCATTTAACATGCCTCACAGAGCCCAAGTAGACACCATAGATCTCAATAACAGAAGATTCCAAATTTATCAAGGAAATTGGGAGGGTAGGGTGATCTTCAGAGGAGTTTCTCTTTTTTTATTTACTAGCATTAATATTATCCAGTGTTCCTCGTGGCTTAGCTATAACCCTCCAGGTATTATCATACTCACTCAAGAATTGATAACTTTTTAATGGATCATAACTTACATATAAATATTTACCTCTTTCTTTAAAATGCTAATGTACTAAATTTGACAAATTTTTTGTCATTTTAAAAAATTTATTTTTGATATAGAATTAAAATTCTTTGCTCTACTAACATGGTAAAATGCCTTGTAGCTCTTGTGTTTGGCTTTGATCACCAAATACTAGTAAACATATCTGTGTGTCTGAAACTTTGCAAAGCTATGTTGTAAACCAAAATGTTATAGTAATAATATATGAAAATAATGAATCATGGATCACTACATCAAAAACTAATGATGTATTGTATGGTGACTAAACAACATAATAAAATTAAATAAAATTTAAAAAATAATCTATGTGAGGTTGGTAGCTGCTGAGATATTAAAATAGATTTTCTTTAAAAAGCACCAAATTCTTTCAATCTGATAAAGTGCCTTATAGTGCAGAGAAAAGAAATTTACATAACCATAACAGGTCAGGTAAAGAACATAAGATTCTTACTGAAAAAAAAAAATGGATCCTGGAGCATATGGATCAACTAGATCAACTTGGGTTTTGGTTTTAGCGACTACTCAAGTTTGGTGGTGAACAAATCAAGGTCCAGTACTTTTGCAAGGTAGACAGTCATTAATATAACAGTTTACCACACTAAGCAGGGACCTTGGAAGACTTTGTTCTTAGGATAACTGTGAGCAAAATAAAAACAAGAAAAACAAAACAACAGATCTAGCCCTCCACCTTTTTAAGATGACTGCAAAAAAAAAGGTTACCGTGGCACTAAATAGGGTATGAGAAATATATTTTTTAAAATGTCCTGGAGAAGTTGTAGCTTTGTGCTGGACTTCACATAGATTTGACCCTTGTTCACATCAGTGAGAGGGCCAGGAAACTTCAAGCTTTATCTTGGTTGTGATGCTTCTAGTTTGGAAGTGCTCCTCGTGCCCAGCAGAAGCAAATGCAAATCCACCAGAGTAAGGCTCTATCTATATTTTAGACCTTCAAATAATTTCAGCATGCAGAAATGATGGAAGCAGGCACCAAGGAAACAAATCATCCAAATGAGAAATAAGAGAAACAGACTTGAAAAGATCCTAGGTATAGGAAGTATCAAACATAAACAAGCATTAAAAAATTATATTTGAAGGTTTAAAGAAGAAAAAGATAAGCTTTAAAATATCTTTAGGGTGAAGGAACAAAAATTAACAGAATTGAAAAAGAGTCACATATAATACTAGAGATGAAAAGAAAAATGATTAAAATTAAAAACTCAACAAGAGCAGCTGCACCAGATGAAGCACAGTTAGAGAGATAATCAGTGACTGGGAAGATGGGAAATAGTATCCAGAATGCATGGTAGAGAGATCCATACCACCCTGCCGAAAAAAAAGGGAAACCATCTTGAAAAAATAGGAAACATGGTAGCTAGAATGAGAATGCTTAATATGTATTTAATGAAACTCCACAAGGAGACAAGATAAAGAATGAGGTAGAGGCAACATTGGCAGTGAAAACAGATGAGAATTTCTGGGATTAATCATACACTAATAAACTAATCCAGATTTAAAAAGGTCCAACACATCTGCAACAGGATACTGACACAGACTGCAGTGAAACTGGAAAACATTAAGACAAATAAAACAAAATTAAAAACAGCTAGAGAAAAAGAACAGTTACCTTCTAAAGACTGTTAACTGACTTCTCAAGAGATAATGGGAAGCCCAAAGACAGGAGAATCATATTGTCAACATGTTTAAAAAAAAAAAAAAGAAAGAAAAAATATGGAATAATAACATGGATCAACTGAAATAGAGCAGAAACAAACAGATCAGGTGTAGAACAGAAAAAGGACAAAATAGAATTGTAGATCAGCATTTACATCACATTTAAAGAAATTCAGTGTCTACTTAAAAAATGAAGATTGCATGACTGAATTAAAAAAGACTGTATGATATTAACTAGAGTCACATGTAAAGCATGGATACAGAAAGAGTGAGAGAAAAAGGATAAAGAACATATGCTGTGAAAATACTAATCAAAGAAAACTGATATGGTTATATAAATATCAAAACTAAACAGACCTGAAGGTAAAAATTTTTTGATTGACCCATCTATAATCAATATTGTGAAAATATGTGATGTAAAACATGACAGGAACAAGAGAGAAACAGACAAATCATTAATCATAGGGAGATTTTTAAATATGTTTTTCAATAAATAGGAAAAAATAGACAAATCACTAAAGATATAGAAATCTTGAACAACAAATCTAGAAAAATATATCATAGACTGGATATCTCTTTCTAGCTGCATACATGCACACACAAATAATGCACATGTATATACATGCATATAATATATACATTATATATTTATATTAAAAATGCCATTTCTAGTAACTGGAAAATACAGTCCTTTTAAGCATTGTTGGAACCATTATGAGAACTAACCTTTTTCTGGGCAAATTTTATCTAATAACTAAGAACTGAAATAATGACAATTAAGCTAGAATTAAGTAGAGAAAAGATAGCTAGAGAAATGTCCTTTTATTTGTTAATTAAGAATTAGACTTCTAAATGATCTTTGTGTCAAAGAAGAAAATAGGAAAACATTTTAGGTGAGTGACAATGACAATGGAGATTTTAGCTTATATCCAACTTTGTAGAATGCAGCTAAAGTCACACATAGAGGAAAAATCATATGTAAAATTTTATATATATATAAACTTTATATATACTTATATAAATTTAATATATATAAGCTATATATAGAAGCTATATATATACATATATAAAGAGAGAGAGAAGTGTTGAAAATTAGTGTGAGAAATATCCATCTCATACAGTAGAAACAGAACAGGTAAAATCAAAAATAGAAGCAGAAATTAATACCATAGCAACCATACAATAAAGAGGATCAAAAAAGCCAAAAATTGTTTTTTAAAACTATTGCTTAAATTGATTACCCCTCAGATTCAACTAATTATGACAAAAGAGAGAAGGCCCAGTAAAGTCACTCTCTCTCAGTCCCTCTCTCTATATTATATACATATATAAAGAGAATAATATATAATAGTAAATAAATATATATATAGTGAGAACATTTCTCCAGATCCTAAGGATATTAAAGAGATATTAATAGATATTAAGATTAATATGAACAACTTTATGGTAATGTTTACACTTTTAGATAATGTAGATAAAGTTTTGGAAAAATATAACCATTCAAAAGTGATTCCAGAAAGAAGAGAAAAGGTAAATAGTAAATACAAAGACCTTAAGAAATTAAATCATTAATCAAAAATGTCTCTACAGTGAAACCAGATGGCTTCCTTAATGGATTCTACCAACATTCAAAGAAGAAATAATTCTATCTTCTCAAATTCTTTCAGAAAATAGAAAAAAAGGTAACATGCTCCAACTCATTGTAATAGGCCAATACAACCTTGACAAAACCTTGACAAAGATATTTCAGGAAAAGTAAGATAATGCTACTTTCACTCATGCATATAAATGCAAAACTAAATATTTGCAAACAAAATTCAGAAATATCTGAAAAAATAATACTGCATCATCTTCTGGTAAGAACCCAAGGATGGGGGCACCTCGGTGGCTCAATCATTAAGTGTCTGCTTCAGCTCAGGTCATGATCCCAGGGTCCTGGTATTGAGCCCCACATCGGGGTCCCTGCTCCGCAGTAAGCCTGCTTCTCCCTCTCCTACTCCCCCTGCATGTGTTCCCTCTCTTTGTCTCTATCAAATAATAAATAAATAAATATCTTTTAAAAAAACACAAAAACCCAAGAATGTACTGCAATTCAGTTGTGGCACTAACTACCTAGAGCTAACACAGACTACAAGCTTTAAAGACCATTGTTCCCCAACAATACTGCCCTTACTCCAGACACCAGCAATGTGTCTCCCTGGTCTCCCAAACCCACAATGCAGACTGACCAGCTATAAATTTGGAGGTTTCCACAAACCCTCTCAGGTTTGATAATTTGCTAGAATGTCTCAAAGAAACCAAGAAAGTGCTATACTTACAATTATCATTTTATTATGAAGTACACAGATCAGGTGGCCCAGCCAAGTGAAGAGGCACAGAGCAGGAGAGGAGGTTGGTTTATCATTAAATCAATCAACATAATTTACCACCATGATAGACTAAAAGAGAAAAATACAATTCTCTCAATGGATGCAAAAGGAAATGCATCTACCATTCTTAATAAATTCAACTTCCCTTCATGATAGAACTCTCAGTAAATCAAAACTTAATGAAAATCATTGTAAGATACCTCCTTGTCCCATGCTCAGCATATACAATTGATTATTAGGTCCTATCATTTCCCCTCAGCTTTATTAAGATATCATTGACATACAGTATATGTAGCTTTAAGGTGTTCAATGTGATGATTTGATATATATACATTTATCTTATATGCAGCTAGGCTGCATGCCAGACATTTATATGATAAATATATACATCAAATATATATATCCATAATGTATATATGTATATACAAATACATATAATTAATGTATATGTGTATATACAAATACATATATGTATATATATGATTATTATAATAAGGTTATAAAACAACTCCATCCCCGCACATAATTAACATTATTTTTTAGTGTGTGGTGATAACTTTTAAGATCTTCTCTCTTAACACTTTCAAGTGTATAATACAATATTATTAATTATAGTCACTATATTGTACATATATCAGAACTTATGTCATCCTAAGTGACTTTTTTATTGGTCTTTTCTTTCTGTTTCTGGCTTTTGTTATCTTCCATCAGAACTACTCAAATTGCCTTTTTGTTGATCTAATTTATTTTAATGTTGCTCATCTTCAATTCATCTCCCAAACTTTCTAATATTTGAGTCTGGTCACTTTGTACCCTTGCTCAATATTTTTCATCAAATTTCCATAATTTAAAACATAAACTTTGATACTTTGGGGCTTCCTATACCACTGGAAAAATAATCTTCCCTCATATTAATTATAATTTAGAAGCATCAAACTTCCAACTTCAAAAAGCATGCCTACCCATATGTTAGGAAGTTTTAACAGTTAATAGAAATAAAAATAATGGCTTACATTTCTAAAGTACTTAGTTTGTCAAGTGTTTATATTTGTATTATGATATTTTACTTTATAACAGTAAGTACTATTTTAATCCCTTCTTTAAGACTTTAATTTTTAGAGTTTTTAAGTTCACAGAAAATTTCAGAGGAATGTACAGAGATTTCCCAATTGATGAACCTACTGTGACACATCATAATCATCCAAAATCCATATTTTACATTAGAATTCACTCTTGGTGCTGTACCTCAATTATATGGATCTGGAAAAAAAATAATTACATTATCTTTATAGTATCACACAGAATATTTTTACTGCCCCCAAAACTTCTGTGTTCTGCTTATTTATCTCTCCCCTGCCCCCCAATCCCTGGCAACCACTGATCTTTTTACTGTCCACAGTTTTGCCTTTCTCAGAATATCATATAGTTAAAATCATACAGTATGTATCATTTTCATATTAGCTTATTTCACTTAGTTGTATGCTTTTAAGTTTACTCCATGTCTTTCCATGGCTTGATACCTCATTTCTTTTTAGTTCTGAATAATATTCCACTGCCTGGATGTACCACAATTTATTTATTCATCCACCTACTGAAGGACATTTTGGTTACTTCCAAGTTTTGGCAATTCTGAATAAAGCTGTCATAACATCTGTGTGCATGTTGATGTGTGAACATAAGTTTTCAACTTTTTTGGGTAAATATCAAAAAGGACAATTGCTGGAATCTATGGTAGGAGTATGTTTAGTTTTGTAAGAAATGGCCAAACTGCCTTCCAAAGTAGCTATATCTCCTTTTCCCTGACGAGGTAACTGGAGACACAACATACATCACTTTTTCTAATTAAACAGCAGAACTGGGAGTGGAACTCAGCTCTTGTGATTGCTAGTTTAATGCTCTGAGTAACTTCTCTATAAATTTGGTCTTACAAAGCTATTTTTCAATATATCATAACTACTGATATTTGGCCACTCTCTGACAGTTTTTTTCTTAAACATTGTATTTACCCTCTGCCCTGGGTCATCCCAGTTACTAGGTATTTTCTCTTGCTTGTCTTTCTTGTCTAGGCATGTGCCAAAAGGTGGAAGACAGGAGTGTGCTGTGCTCTTCCTCCTCTTAATCTGGCACCTAACATGGAACGTTTTATTTTTATCTTCCCTGAAGAAACTATATAACCTATATAACTATGCTCATGACTAATTGGTAACTAACTTAGTTTATAGTTAAAAAAAAAAAGAGGAAACTTTTTTACCAATACATGAGATTAGGTTTAAAATAGTCTCATCAAGTAGTATCTCTGAAAGACATTTATTATTTCTATTTTATTCATGCTATACTTAAGTATAACTTTTTTTAATATAAGAAGAGTTTATAACATATGCATAGTAAATACATGCAAGAGAATTAAGTTCATACTTTAAGTCATTGTGTGCTGGTGTCACGTTTCTAAACCAGCCATTCTCACAGCATATTAATTTGTTCTATTCTAACATATTAATAATCGACAGAACTTCCTTGCATTGTTACTGAAATTTTCAAACACGTAGCTAATTAACATTTGAATTTTGATTGATTGATTATTGCCTGATGTATGCATTTCAAAAACTTAAGACTATTTATTTAAATGATCTTTAGTATTTTCAATGGTTTGCTGCCAAGCATTTATACTGCATGTTATTGTATGTTCAAGTAAGAAAATAAGAACAGACATATTAAGTGTAAACCTACAACTCTGTTAGTATACAACTAACACATTGAATCATCAAGGAAGAACATTAAGTAAGTCTGGATTGCACATATTTTAAAATTGAAAATATGAGAATTAATTTACTGAAAACCCCCATGGGAAGTAACTATATGTCACAGGTGCCAAATTAGAAATCTCCAGGTTATAAGATCATAACCCCTAGAGGAATATTTATCTGTATGTTTACTTAACATCTAACAGCATGTGAAATTTATTTATTAATATGCCTGCAGGTTTCTCTCTAATCCCACTTCTCAAAGATGCACACACTTAGATAGAAAACCAGGAGGGGGTGAATTGCCCTGGAACTGTTTCCATCTAAGCTGAAAAATATAGTTATAATGGGAAAAGCAAAAGTTGCACTCTCCTTCTAACCTTGAACATTTATACACATCCAAAGTAAGATATGTGGACAAATTCAAAGGCTATCTTCTCCATGGCATCTTCTTGTCAATACACTTAGTCCAATCTAAGTTAGCATTGATCTCACTCTCTTTGATTATAATTTACCTATAGGCCTTATGTTATCATCCCTTCAATTATAGTTTATACGTATCCTTCTATTTCCTTTGAATGCTCTACATTGATAGAGATCTTGCTGTGACAATTTGTTTTAATACATGGTGCAAAGCAAAGTGACTTTGCACATTGGAATCTACCAGATATTTGTTGAAAGCATTTGGTTTTAATTATATTTATATATGTGAAAACTTAAATATGTAAACCACTTATTAAGGATAGTGATGTTAAAAAGGAAGAACAAGGTTTTTTAAACTGGCATAGAAATAAGTTTTAGAATGAAATTTTCCAGAGTCCTTTCATTTTTCAAGGGAAGCTTTGATACATGATTGTATTAAATACGGTTATCTAACATATTTTTTCTACACAAAATAAAGCATAGAATTGAAGCAACTGCCTGAATAATTTAAACCAAAACACGTTTGCTTCAATTTTCTATCTATTTAGGGTATAATTATTGATTGGCTTAGAACATCCAATGATTGCCCCAGTGCTATACTTCATTTAGCATGTATGGACTTAGCCATAATGAAAGAAATCTGCTTGAGGCCATAGCAGCTAGGCTTCATGTACTGCTGATGCCAGACATTTGTATAATGTCTTATAACAGTGCTTTTACATCAGTTATTTCATTTAGTCTTCAGGTAGAATGAGTGGGGGCAGGGAAAGGTAGAAAAGTTATTATAACTCACATTTGACAGGTATAAAAAAGAATTATATTTGGTATGTTTCTTGCAAATTCTTGAATATCTTGTACAACATTCTCTTGCCTGTATTGTTTTTAAATGAAGGTAGAGTTACTATATGTAAAACTCCCTTGTATACATATGAGACTTGCTGTTTACCTAACATTGTAAAGTAGTAGAGAGTACAAACTAGACCTTTATAATTGCTAGTTTATAGGTATTTGTAAATGTACCATAGGAATATATAAAAAAGTTATTTGTTCTAACAAAAGAATTGAGGTAGTATACACAGAAAAGATGACATTGTGAGCTAGGTCTTATAAGCTGAATTCAACAGTTGGAGAAATGAGTAAGACCATAAGCAAGAGCTCTCAAATGTAAAACTGCCCTTCAGAGTTGACAGTCTGCAGTATGCTACTGCTCGATAGCAAGTTACATGGGAGAACATTACAGAGAATAAAATTAGAGAAACAGAATTGGGGCCAGTTATAAGCAACTCGAATTCCAAGTTGAGAATTTTGGCAACAATTCTTTTATAGGCAATGAGGAAGTTTTTTCAGCTTTTGGGTTTCTTGTTTGGAAATATTACTCTAAAAATAGGAAATATTACTCAGACAAGATGTGAAGAGTATTGAGAACAGAATCTTAGGGCAGTATTTTCCCAACACCACACAGTATGCATGCAAAAATGTTAACATTCACACAGCACACAGGGCCAAACTTACAAGGCTGGTCCTGGCTGTGGGTTACCAGCTCCCTGAGGCCAGCTCCTCTCAGCCTCCCTGAAAGCCAAGAGACTCAATATAATTTCTCTCACTTGACCCCATAGATACATCAGCAAAGTGCCTTGTATCCCTGTTGGTAAAGCCTATCTTTGGCAAAGGAAAGAGGAAGAAGAACTAATGAAGAAGGGTGAGCAAAGGAAAAAAAAAAAGAAGACAATATTAGCAAGAAAGCAGGAGTGTGGTATCATTAAGTCAAGAGAGGAAAAACTTTTTAAAATGGGAGTGAACCAAAAACACTTGCCTACTATTGAAAAATCATATGGTGGTTCAATTTTTACAGCGACTAAGACAAACAGTATGACAGTTCTTCAAAAAGTTAAAAACTAAACTGCCATATGATCCAGCAATCCCATTCCTGGGTATATATCTAAAGGAATTTAAATCAGTATCTTGAAAGGATATTTGCATACCCATATTTATTGCCACACTATTCACAATAGTCAAGATATGGAAACAACCCAAGTGTCCATCAGAATGGATAAATGGATAAAGATGTGGTGTGCACACACACACCCGATGGAATGCTATTTAGCCATGAGAAAGAAGGAAATCCTGCCATTTGCCACAACATGGATAAACCTTGAAGGTGTTAGGCTAAGTGAGGTAGACAGAGAAAGACAAATACTGTATAATCTCACTTACATGTAGAATTTAAAAAGAAACAAAATTGAACTGATAAAAACAGAGTAGAATGGTGGTTACGGGGAGCTAGGGGGCTGAGGAGGATTGGGGAAATGTTGTTTAAGGACACAAACTTACAACTAGTAGATAAATAAGTTCTAGAGATCTAATGCACAACACAGTGAATAGAGACAATAATAATAATACTGTATTATAAACTTTAAAGTTGCTAAGCTGGGTGGGGGGAGGAAGGAAAGTGATGGGCTGGAAAGAGAGGCGAGGGCCCTTTGGGAAGTTGAAACCTGAGTATGTATGTAAGTCAAGGGAAAGAAGTCAAAAGAGAGAAAAGGACTAAAAGCATAAAGAGAGAAAAGGGAAAAATAAACCGATGAAGCAAAATTTGGGCAAATGAGAAATAATGGAATCAAATGCATGAATAGAGGGATTAACTTTGGTATTTGTTAAAAATATACCTTTCTTTTAACAGACAGAATGGAGGGAAGTACTGGTGAAGAGAAAGAGAGATTTAGAAAGGTGGTGAAGAAATGTGAAAGTATTCTCACTCAATAGCTCTTGTTTTCTCTATAAAATAGGATGTGAGAAAGATGGTAATCATTCAACAATTCCTATTGGGGAAAAGGACAGGTGACAAGGTTGGAGTGAAGTTAGGGTCAGATGAATCTATCAGTCATGTTCTCAACACTGTGCTCAACAATGTGCTACGTGCTGTAGGGGATATAAAATATGTATGATGTGATTCCTGTCCTCAAGTGGAAACATACACACAAATAACTAAAAGATAAGGAAGTCTTTACAAGCTAAATTATTACTTGCTGAAAAGCATTAAAAAGTCCTATGGATGAATTGGGGGGGTAAAGAAACTGAAAAAGCTTCATGTATTATTTGAATAAACAGAGGATCAGATTGTAGACAAAAGCAGAGACCAGCTTAATGGCATATGCACACCAGTTAGTCGGGAGACTGTTGGGTAGTAAAGGAAGTGACTGATGGGGAGAAGTAGGCAACATGACTGAACGAATAGAAAAGAACGAGAGTATATGTTAACCATATTGGGAATAAAATAAAGAAAGAAAATTAAAAAAGAGAAAGGAACCAGAGGATAAGGTGTCTGTAGGGAGGACAGAGATGCATGAAGATTAATTGGGTATTTACATGTAGGATGGTGGACAGTACAGGGATAATAGAAGCAGAAACATAATAATCCAGGAAACTTGTAGCAAGTCAGATGTGAGGCTTTGAAAGAATAATGCCAGTGCCAGAAAGAAGAGAAAGGGATGAATTTGAGAGATATTCTGAAGGCAGATTTGCTAAAATAATGTGACAGATTGGATACTGATTGGGAGAAAGAAAAGAATAAACTGGGCTTTTAAGTTGTTACTTTTGTGGATAAAAAAAACAAACAATATTAGTGCTGGAGTGGAACATTGGGGAAAGCAAGGCAGTTCTGAGGGGACAGTAATGTTTGGGGCTTTTTGAAGTTTCAGGAGGATAGCAGCGAAGAGATGGTTGGTAGGTCTTTGGCATTCCCAGTCTTTGGTGGGAAAGTATAAAGCATTATAATTTGAATTACCACCACGAGGTCATAAATGACGTTTTGGGAAAAGATCAGCTCATTGAAAAAGTGTGTGCAGAGACAGGATCAAAGAATTAAGATCTGAATCTCAAGGGACATTTCTAGTTAGAAACGAAGAGCAGGAAGTCGGGCCTGATATGAAGGCAGAGTAAATGGTCAGAGAGTAGGGAGCCTAATGAATTGACAGATTCTCAAACAGAGTGAGAAGAAAACTTCAAGGAGCAAAGGATTTAACTGCAGCAAAGGTTGTGAAGAAATAGAAATGGAGTTGATAAAAGTCCACTGAATTTGACCAAAAGGAGATAATTTTAAACATTTCAGATATCAGTTTTTTTAAGATTTTATTTATTCATGAAAGAGAGAGAGAGAGAGAGAAGCAGAGGGAGAAGCAGTCTCCCAAGGAGCAGGGAGCCTGATGCAGGACTCCATCCCAGGACCCTGGGATCATGACCTGAGCCGAAGGCAGACGCTTAAACATGTGAGCCACCCAGGCGCCCTCAGATACCAGTTTTAGTGAAATGATACAAGAAGAAGAGAATACAGACACCAGGCAAAGAGACAATTGGTATATAAATATGCTCACTCTTTCCAAAGGAGAACATATTAGAATTTCTAAGAGAGTCCTGAGGAAATGCTTTAGAGATCACCGCTGAAATTGATGGAGTGTTGCACTAGACCCTGCGGGCCCCTCACCCCTCACTCATCCAGAGCAGCTCCATTTATATTGTATGTGTTTGTATGTATGTGTGTATGAGCACGTGTGCCTTTGTGTATGTGTGTTCACAAGGATATAGATTTAGGAGTACCATTTGAAGAGGTGCTTGATGCTAAAATAAAGTATAAAATTTATTAGTCTGCTCTAGAAACTTGACAGTTAAGGAGAAAAATACTACACGAGTGTTAGAAAGGAAAGCAGGGTAATTTTAAAACAGGATATTAATAACTCCCAATATGTTAGAGAAAACTGGCTGTAGATTCATATATCTTTCATTTTAAATTTTGGATCTATTTACTAGCTAGGTGTATGAGTTACTTAACCTCTGTTAATCTCAGTTTTCTCCCATCTAAAATGTACACAAAGGCAATCTCTTCAAAGTATGGTTGGATGAGACAGAAGTAGGCAAGAATAGTCTCTTTTGTCTCTAATTTCCATTTCAGTGAGTGTGGTTTACAAACACTCAGGTGTACAGGAAATGAAACTTCATGTTCTATAATTAAACTTAATGTCTGTCTTGAGCTCCCATTCCTATTGGCAGAAAACTTAGTAATTTGAATATTTAGTTAGGGGAACTCAACAGTTCTGTGTTTTTTCGGACATTTCAGTTTTAAGCCTAAATAAATGCATGGTTTACCTGTCCACACATTCTCTCCAGTGCGGCATCTAAGATTTCAGGGATGCTTCCTGGCTTCCACGTCAGGCTTTTAGTCCTCGGTCAGCTTGTTGTCACTGGTATCCATTGGGGTTTGCCCTCTGACCTCCTCCTGAAGCCCTCGTCACCCTCTATGCAGGCACTGGCTGATGTGTGAAGCTATCCTATTTCTTTATTTGATGCCGATATATAAACATACCATACTAAGTCTACTGCTGAGTGGCAGGTTCTCAACTTGACCAAAGTCTCCTATTTGCTCATACACTATTTTTACTGCTAAACGTATTTGCCTTTTCAGAGCCATGTGGAAATGTGTCTCTCTTGACAATATACTGAGGTTTGTATCTGTCCGGTGGCAGAGGGGCCCCTGAGCCACTCCTGACCTGGCACCTCATGTCTAGCCATTGCTATGCCACTTCTCAGTTTCCCTATTAGACACTTTTCTCTAAGACATAATGTCCTTCCAGACTACACTTTGGGAATTTAGAAGGCAACACAGAAGAGGAGGCAACCTACACAGTCCTTTTAGAAATCCACACCAATGCTCAAACGCTATCGCTCTTGCTCTTCTCCCCATGCCCCGCACCTGCTCCTTCCCTCCTGATTATAGCACAAATGTAGATCAGGGCAGAACCCTACTTGCTCCTGGTTGTGCATATTTTTACAAAAATCTCTTCACCCTCAGCCAGATCTGTGGTAGGTGAAATGTCCTTGGATATTTTGCTACCTTAGCAATCTTCATGTAACCTGGCCTTTGATGGCGCTGGATGTGTCAGCTTAACAAAGGCCTGTTAAGCTTCTCTAGAGAGGCTGAAGCCAAGTTTGATGTCAAGTAATGGCTCTGAAGTTTTTGTCCCTGAATATTGGATTTTGTTTTGTTTTGTTTGTTTTTACATCAAGCTACTCACACAAACATGGCTTAAGAAGGAAATGAATTAACTCAGATCTTGGAGATTTGAAAGGTAATTAATTAGAGGTCACCATAAGGGCAGTATAGGTCATCCTGTCCACCTGGTCTGGTCATCTCAGTATTATTTGGTCCTTTACTCAATCTTTTAGGCATAGATATGCTAATTAGGTGGCTTAGTAATCATTCAAATGGAATATCCCTACTGCACTGCTTTTAATTCAGGCATGGTCTCCTGATACAGTACTTATTTGATACCAGAATAGCTGAGAAAACAGCCTTAGAAGCTTCCCTTAGAGAAGGGAGTGAAGACAGATATTCTGAAGTTTCCTGGCTTACACCCCAAAATTGAGATGGTGAGTTTCTTATTTGGTTTGTGGAAACCCAATACACACACACACACGCGCACACACGCACACACACACACACACACACACACACACGCTCCTCTGCACGTATTTAAGCAACATAGAGTCATCACCTCTCATGGTGGTAGAACCCTGGGAGCAACTCACTCTTGCGTTCAGCCTTCCAGGTGACTGAGAATCAAATTCCCCTCTGTATCACAAGTTTCCTAAATTGCCCTGCTTACCGGATTGCTCTCTGTCTCTATCTCTGCCCTTCTGTCTCTCTCTCTTTCTGTTAGAGGAGGTCATTGAGAGGATGTGACCTCTGGTTGACCCACAAGCTGGACCTGGGCAGTGAGAAACTCCTTCCCTCCTTTCCTGTCCTTGGGATTTATGTTCTGCCCATTGTTCCCACACTAGGAGCCATTTCAAGGACACAGCCTTGAAAGAACAATGTGGTGTTGAAACCATCTTGACTGTGTACATGACTGAACCCCATTAGGTTTCGATATAAACTTTTAAGATTCTGGCAAGTGTGTGCAAATATCTACTCATTTTGTTGCTGCCTAAGACAAACCTCACATGTAAATTCCCTTGCTTATTAAAACTACCACTTACTAATCTGGAGTGGGATGACTTTTGTTCAGTCTCTCCTTGCCCTCTGTGTAGGGGCCGATTTCACATTTCACCCAGGGAACTCTCTCTCTCCCTCTGTTTCTTTTGGAACTGGCTCAAAGACTAACTCAATAGGATTCATATCGGCCCATAACTCTATAATTGTCTAGAATTCATACCAACTAAACTAATTTTATGATTCCTTATTACTTACTAGTCCTTTTTTATGAAATAGTCATCTTTCTCCACTAACCAAATGCAGTTTTGTAACTAGTAGGGATATTGCTCTTAAAAAAGACTTTCAGTATTCACTTTCCTTATTGTTCCAGATTTGGGGGAAAACATTGTCATGGACTCCCTAAGTTTTTTTCTCCTGGAGCACCAGTGCATTTAAACTCATGTGTTTCAATGTCTTTGGATTGTGTAAGGTTTGTTTTAAGTCATTGTTGTAAAGAGCACAAGCTTAAGTATGTTTAAACATCGAGGATAAGCAATAGAGGAATGAGAAAATGGAAGGCACTGGGTATAAGCCTCATCCCAAAGGAATTATGAAGGCACACAATCTAATCTTCAGGTAAGTAGGCTAATTTTCACAAAAAGGAATATTTTCCCTTCTATAACTGGAAGGAAGAGTGAAGGGCCACAAAAATGGAAAATCAAGATTGAGGTAAAGCCAGAGTGTTGAGGGCTCACTCAGTGGATAGTTTTGCTTTTCTTAGGTGTAACAGATCAAATCAGCATGGGCTTAGGTGTCAAACTGAAATACTTTATATTTGGCATGACACAAATGATAGCTAAAATCATCACAATTTCCTGCCCTTGTGCTAAACAATAAGTAAAAGTAACTTGATTATGTGCTTTAAAAAATTCTTTCTACTAGAAGATCAGCCGATGACCCAATAAAAATAGCTGACTTAAGTTTGCTCATCAAGGCTCAATTTGGGAATTTGTTCTTGCTTTTTCCACCACTTCAAATCTACTATGTCATAAACTCAACCCAATCCCAAACAGTTCTCCATATTTTAATATCTGCCTTAACATCATCCAGTCCAAACCCTAAAATCCTTTAACTGCCCTTCCTTAAGTCATTTGGAGATGCAACTGAATTTCTGTCAAAGTGATGTTAACCTTTTCTGCCTTTTCTAGATCTTGGAAAACCTAGCTTTGCTTTATCAACAGGGTCATCTTGTGGTCTTTTAGGTGATTGGTGGTCAACCCAAACTGAATTTCAATTGTTCCTTTATATTATTAAAAGTAACTCATTTTACTAATTTCACATATCAAATGTTTCTTCTAGACCCAAGGTTTTCTCCAATAATACCTACATATATGGATTTTATACTGACGACAAATAGGACTCATGAATGAAACAGCAATGCATTTAGTGATAATGTTCAAATTCTGAATTTCCTCCTAAGTCCTGCAAGGTGTTTATTATGATCTACCTCCAGGCATCTTACACATAAAGACTTAGACATGTGCCTAGGTCTCCTCATTAGTAAAATGGGGATAATTACTATATCACAGTTATTGGGAGGATTAAAGGGATTCATGCAGGGAATGATCCTGGAATAGAATCCTAGCAAAATGTACAAATATAATCAGTGTTGGTGCCATTCTTCCATTTGTATCTTTCTTTCTTTAAACGTGGAGGTGTGCCATATGCTGAAAATAAGCAGAACCAGTCCGCATTTTTCAAAATTGCTGGCAGAGAATCTAGGGAAGTTAAGTCTCTGCTCATCCCTACCATCCAGCAAACATCCAATGTTCTTAAGGTCATTCTCACTGTGGGAGAGAAAGGCAGAATTTCAGCAGTGACTGAGGGAAAAGCAATAAAATGTTCTATGGCTCTTTAACTACTAGAGAATAACACCTCTACCTTTCTGATTTAATTAGGAGCTACAGAATTTAACACTCTTTTCTGGTGGTTGATATTTCCTATCACATGTAGTATTATTTGTAAATATTAAGAATTTGGAGTACAAATGACTTGTAAATTTTCCAAAATTCAAGTTAAGAATTTTTGAAGATTCAAATTAAGAATTTATGAGCATAGGGACACCTGGGTGGTGCAGTTGGTTAAGTGTCTGACTCTTGGTTTCGGCTCAGGTCCTGATCTCATGCGTCATGAGATAGAGCCCCATGTCGGGCTCTGCGCTCGGTGTGAAGTCTGCTTGAGATTCTCTCTCCCTCTCTCTCTCTGCCCCTCCCACTTGTGCTCTCTCTGTCTCTCTCTCTCTCTGCTAAATAAATAAACCTTTAAAAATAATTTATGAACATAAATTCTAATAGCTCTTACATTTGACATATGATGGTGTTAATAGCCATTGGGAAAAATTGTTGCCGTATTTGTATCCAAGTTTTAGAATGTTTTTGTAGCTGGATTTTCTCTTTCTTTCCTTCTCTGTCCATTTGTATCCATCTGCTCTTTTTCCCAAACATACATCTGTGTCTGTACACACACACACACACACAGACACACACACATACACCTGTCTTTCTTCCTTTCCATGCTTTCATGTCACTGACTTTTACAGAATCTATGCTTAGGCAGCCTGGACAGCAGCAATCTAAAGACAGATTCCATCAAGCTCCTATCTGTTAGAACCTGCAGTGCTTGCATTTGGATTCGATATCTAACAATAATGTGGTATTTTATAAACATTAGTGAGGATGATTTTGCACTGGTCAGCAAAGGTAAAAAAATAGGTGCTTTGGGAAAACAAATAAAAAAGGAATTGGATCTGTCTCAATAAATTGCACAAATTGTAAATATCCCAAAGATGCAGCCGCTTACTCTGGCATAGGAAAATAAAGCTGACAATTATGCTTTAGAATGAATAGGTGAGTAATATGATAGCTAAAATTTTTTCTTACAATCTTTCTTTTTATTGAGTGCAGCACTGTATTTGTTTATTAAACAAGGTTTGTGTTTCATCTGACTGTTTGATTCTTCAGATATTATTTTAATAATGCCAATTAAGATTTACATTCAAGTCATGATGCTTTTCTATTCTGGTTTGTGTCTGCACATACACTTGTTCCATCAGTTTAAGCATAATTATAGAATAATCTTTAACAAATATTCTAGTTAATAACATTAGGGCATTTATAAATTCTGGTCCTTAATTTATACACATTAAAATTTCATTTGAAATTAAAGAACTTTTAATATTTGAGTATATTTTTTAAGACATCCTATAGGGTTCCTAGCACAGTGTGTACCAAAGCCTTAGAAATGGCCATGTTTGGTTGGGATTAGATGGCCTGGTTAAAGTCAGAAGAAACTTGAAAGGAATTATTTCTGGCTTTAGCAAGGCAAAACTCAGTTTGATTATGCACTACACATTCTTCTTTGGTTTTAGAGATCAGAACCTGACATTTTACTCAGGCTAGGGTCTGAAGAGAGTTTTGTCTAATGGGAAAAGTGACAGTCTTTTTAAGTTTTACAAGTACATGTTGTACTGCAGAAACTCTATGTACAGAAATTTGTAGTTACAAAATTGATAATTCAGGGCATTGTTCTGACATGGATTAATGGAATTATTACATCAGAGGATTTTTATTCATCCCATTGGATAGAGGGTCCTAAAAATCTGCTGCTTAAATCAACATTCAGGGAAAATGTAATCTCCCATTACTTTCTTTACAGTTGTATAAGTTCCAACAAATGTGAATGTGCAAAGTAAATGTATTGATGCATTTGAGGGACTGTCTCTTATTTTTGAATCTTTTCCAACATTTAATCTACATCAATCTTTTTTATTTCTTTATGTCAGCACTTTTTATAAACTTTTATGAAACAAGTTCTCATAAACCAAAGGGAAGATATGTTGTTCTGTTGTATAATATTGGGTAAGAAAGTTAGTAGACCTTATTGTTTGGAACAATGTGGTCTGTTTGATTAAAATGCTATTTCTTTTCTTTTGTGCCTCTGAAGTAGTGTCCGAAACATTAAAACAAAACTTAAGAAACTTTGCACAATGTTGATTGTTAATGTTAGTTTGGTTAAATTATCAGTAAATATATCATTTTTAAACATGTTGGCACTTACAGAGGGTAATTTTATTAAATGTGTGGGACTAGACACTTTTGAAGATTCACATCTACTTTCATAATTAAAATCAAGGGATAATTAAATTCAATAAATGTTCACTTCATCAATGTCTTTTTAGAAACACATTTATTTCTACAAAACAAGATTCAACTATATTTCTCTAAAAATAGCCTATAGTAGCTTTTCAACTTGGTTAATGTATTTTAACTTCATATGCTATGACTTTGATCTTTTGGATTATTTAAATGCATAATTAGGTTTATTTTCCCTAATCATCTTTCTGAACTACATTTCCATATTCTCAGTTTATTCCCATTCCATAGTCTTAGTTCATACTTTTTGTCTGCCCTTAATTATCAATTATGTACCTTCTACCCATTCACAAATGTCCTAGTTTCAATTATAGGATCAATTATAGGATCATCTATTTTGGATTTTAGGACCTTATTAAGATGGGTAAGATTTATATATTATAACAAATCCTCCCTCTTCCTCCTTCTGATTTTTTTCCATTTTTTTCTTTATACCTACACTTCTTGCCTACTTCCAGCTGTGAATAAACATAGACATAGATAAACATTGTTGATGCATGACCTTTGCCCAGATGTGCTGGTAGGTAGATGACATTGCATTGAGCAAATGAAGAAACTGCTGCTTGGATCAGCACTCACTTAAGAGGAAAGATCATTTCTCCTTTCTTGCTATTTAGCCAAGAATTTACTGTGGGGATTTCCAAAGACCGAGTATTAGGGTTTCTGTCAGAAAGTTGATGGTCATACACACATATCTAGAAAGCAAATAGTTTTAAGTCAAAGGGCATAACTCATTGCATCTATTCCATACATGTTGTTAATTTAAGGTGTGTTTTCTATTTTAAAAGGTCAGGAAATATCAATTTGATAGCTCATTCTTGTTATACCTAATATTTTCTTTACTTTACATGCAAACATATCCAAGAGCCCAAAAGGGGCAAAGGAAAATCATGTAAATTGTCTGATCTTTGTTCAGTGCAAAAGCTGAATTTAGCAGCTCTGCTCATCCAGCTTCACAGAGAAATCAAAGATCACAGAAAGTTTTGCCTTCCTGAATGGCCTTTCTGGCCTTCCTATTGGACAACAGAAAGATATAAAGAAGCCATGAAGACTGAGAGCAGAGGTCATATGCCCCAAATAAGAGCCCCTTTTCTTGTGGTTACTCACAATGGTGTGCTAGGGCTGGCTCCTCCTTGCTCACAAGAGCAAAATGTGAACATCTTTTTCCAAATCTGAATTTAGTGATATTATGTTGGTAATGTGAAATCATCGTGATGGGAATATTTACACCAAAGATATTGGCAAATGCTATATAAATCAAGGATTTTTTCTTAAGGTGCCAATTGTAAGCCATTTACCAGAATACCATGGGTTACCGCTTTCATTAATCTAAATTTACTGATTATTTTAATTCATGTGTGATATTTATGACTGATAATTTGAATTTAATAGTGGGAGAAACTACCTATACATTGTTCCATAACGCTTATGAATATTTCCCTTTGCACAAGTGGGATCATTCCATTCTTATCTTTTTGTATCTCACTTTTCTCACTTAATAATATGCTTGGTAGACCTACTACTATAAAGTTTTAGAAATGTTTTAGAGTGGAGTTTCTTCATTTGTTTTGCAGAGCATTTGGTAGATCATTTCAATCTGGAAGCATATCTTTTAGTTCTAGGAGCTAGATTACCAAAAGTTGGCCAGTGGAGCAGTCTTCTTCAGTGCAGGCAATAAGGAGCATCTAAAGGGAATTTAAAAATAGTATTAAAACTGACTAAAAGATGTCCTGGTTTGATGGCCCTGTGCCAGGAATCTTCCCCAAATCCATTGTTTTTCTCAGTTATTAACAATTGTTGGTACTGTTAAGTTTAAATATATATATATGCTTCAAATGGGCACATTTGCCTTGCTTATCCTATATTAAATATTGTATTCTGCATGGAGATTAATGTGGAGAATGTCTAGTTATAGAGTTAGCTCCCTCCCTCCCAATATGTGCAGACGTAGCTACACTTACTAATTTTGAGATTAAGTTTACAAGGGTTCAGAATTCTTTGAGCTCTCTTTGAGTGTAGTTTCTACTTTCAGCCCCTACTGTACTACATACTCCTGTATTTAAATAGTAGACTCAAAATAAATAATGATAGCATAGTGATGGTAAAGGTTAAGAAATGGAATTTGGATTACTTCAATCCTGTCATTCTACGTGACCACTGGAATTCTTAATTTGGAGTTTAGTTTAAAAAGTGAAGCAGAGTGCCACCTGCGAGGTATCATATTTTTGTTTTGTAAGTGCAGATTTTAGTTCATATGATTTACTAGCTTTCAATAATATCTGGTAAGTTGACATTTATTCTTCTTTTTAAACTGTTATTTACCTTAAAGTAAAATGAATCAAGAAAATGATTACTGATTATTTTAGGATTCTTACAAAATATAAATACATTAATGACAGGAAGGTGGTATTAAAATGATGTGTTCCAGGTATCAGATAAACTAGGTATGCCAATGATTCCAGGAAACAGTTTTGTATTATTTTCTTTGATATTTTCTTCACTTTTCTTTTCTTTTTGTAAGTCTTCTTACTTAGATGTTGGAGCCCCTAGGTTTATCCACTTTCTTATCATTCCTGTCTTACATGTTCTTTCTCTCTGTCTTCATTCATTTTCAGAGAGATCTCTTAAACTCTTTATTCATACCCTTGATTGATTTTTAAAATTTCTACTATCACATTTTTAATTTCCAAGAACTCCTTCTTCTCTAACCTTACTTTCTTGATAGCATACTGTTCTCATTTTCTGGAAGCTATATATGTCCAATATAATATAATATAATATAATATAATATAATATAATATTTACTTATTTATTTACCACTCTAAGGATAGTAATTATAGTTTTTTTTTTGTTTCAGTTTTCTTCTACTCCCTACAGTGCATCTATTTCATTAGTAATCATTTCAAACAATTTGTTTGACCTTTTTTTCCCTCTGTTCATGTTTGAGGTTTGGCTAAACTGTGTAGCGATCCTTGTCTCTCCATTCATGGTTAAGATCGAAGTGCTAAAAAACTAATGTTAAAGTTAGTATGCATAGGCAAAGCTTACTTATTGGTGGTCTCACTGTAGGATAATGGAATAAGAACCTAGCTGTTTCATCAGTGAAATTGTCCTGTCTGTGACCATTTCTCCTTAGCTGGTCAGTTTCCCAAAGAGGAGTCTTTTAACCCTTTGTTAGTAGGTATAAGAAATAGAGAAAGGAGATGTAATACGAGGCCATCCAGCTTTCTGAAAGCTTCAGGTATAAAAAGGTGGGTGATCTTTTTGCCTGATGTCCCTAGAGTCAAGAAATTCATTCATTCCAGCTTCCCAGAAACATCCTGTCTTCTGCCAGGCTGTGCCATCTGGGGAACAGCAGATCTGAGGTCTAATGGCTTATACACATTTCTAATAATCCATCTATTTGTAGCTCCATTTTCAATTGTTCCTCTAGTTGCTGAGTTCTGTGGTGTGCATGACCTTACTTTTCATTGGCTTCCCTTCCTGAAGGTATTTAGGTTTTAGCACCCTTGGCTCTAATTTGACCATGGCTCATCTATCCTCTCAACATCTTTAAAATTTTGTTGACACCGTTCCGCTGAAATCTCTTTTCCTTTTCCCTAGGCTGTATGTGTGTATGTGTGTGTATGATTCTATTGCTGTCATTTTATGGGTTATTATCACATAGGAATGATAAATATCTTATTAAATTAGCTATGTTTAACCACTGAGCTGCCCAATGATAAACCCAGGCAGACAGAGCACAGCTTTCAGTGAACATGGCCAGGTTTTGGGAATGACAGAGTAGGTGGAGCTATGGGAAATGTGGCTTGAAGAACATGTATACATATCCTTTACAGCACTGCAACTGAGAGTTGCCTTCTATTCTCTTAAAATTCCCTGTAATAGAAAACATTTTCCACTTAACTGGAGAAAATCTTTTTTAACTTTTTAGATTTACTTGTTTTTGTTATGAGTTAACTCACTTTAGAAAACTTGACAAGTGAAAAATATAATCATGTGTAGATTCTTATATGCTTTGTTCTAAGCTGACTGCATGATAGACTGTCTTTCATAATAGTTTTCTCATGCCCACTATATTTTAGTATAATTTGTATTTATTGTGAAATAAATACTAATAAGAAAGAGTGCATATATACAATTTATTAATTTTTTAAATTAATTTTTTGAGGGAGAGCCACAGTGCAAGTGGGGGGAGGGGCAGAGGGAGGGAACTTCAAGCAGACTCCCTTTTGAGTGCACAGCCTGAAAGGGGGCTCAATCCCATGACCCATGAGATCATGACATGAGCCGAAACCAAGAGTCAGATGCTCAACCGACTGAGCTACCCAGGCGCCCCTGCATATATATATACAATTACAAACAAATACGAAAATAAACATTCATGTACCCACTCTACAGCTTATGATTTAGAACATATTTGTATTATCTTATTGGCCAGAAAATAAACCCCTTGAGCCGTATTATATTGAATACTTAGGTTTGCCAGGTATTTTATACTTGTGTAATTTATTATTTAATTTACTATTTTGTTTAAAATGTATTATTTAATTTAATCCTCATAACAGTAGGTACTAGTTAATACTACCCCATTTTACATGTTAGAAAACTGAGGCTTAAGGAGGTTAAGATTTGGGGGCAGTTAAAAAGTGGAAGATATGTAGAAAAATACATATATACACACAAATATACACAGATACATCCGAGAGGCAAAAGGCAAAGCTAAAACCCAGTTATTTGAAGACAGAGAATTTAATATAAAGAACTGTTACCTACATATAGTTGTTAACTAGAGAACTGAAAGCATAAAAAAAAATTCTAAGGTGTAAGCAACAGTTACCACTACCAGAACTGAAGGAATGGAAAGATACTGGAATTATTATAACCTAGGAACTTAAAGAAAGGTCTTTGTGGTCCCCAAAACCAGATCTCTGAGGAAGAGGCACTGCTTGGCTGGTTTTAGTGTCTCTGACCATAAAGGAAGGGGTCCCATTGGCCTGGGACTCAGAACTTTGAGAAGCAGGTTCTTGCCAGGTGCTGGTGTCTCAAAGGGAATATTGATGAGCTTGACTCTCCAAGTGCTGAAAAAAATGCAAATTGGATTCAGCTGCTGCAGTGAGGGGGCACTGCTACTCTGGGGTTGAAAAAGTATTGCTGGAGTGATGTTCACAAGAACTATATACACAGGACAGAAAGTGAATAATAAGAGGCAAGGAAATGTCCCTTCTTCCTCCTCCAGGCTCCTAACCTCCCTCTACCACCATTTACTAGCGGGATCTAGCATGGATCGACCTGGCAACATGGATGTGTAGCTGGCAGAATCTCAGCTTCAGTGTCACAAAGTTGACAATAGAAGGACGGAGTAGGGGATGATGGAAAATAACATAGCAACTGACATATTGGTACAAAAGCCTACTTTGTAATTGAGGTAAAATTTGTATAAGGTGATATGTGTGACGCTCAGATCAATGAGTTTTGGCAAATATATGTAGAGTATAAGCATGCCTCAGAGGTACTGTGGGCTCAGTTACAGACCACTGCTATACAGCGGTCTCATAATAAAGAGAGACAAGTGAGTTTTTTGGTTTCTCAGAGCATATAAATTTTGTGTTTACACTCTACTGTAGTTTATTAAGCATGCAATAGCATTATGTCTAAAAAATGTACATTAATTTAAAAATATTTTATTGCTAAGAATGCTAGCTGTCATCTGAGCTTTCAGCCAATTGTCACTCTTTTGCTGATGGAGGGTCTTATCTTGATGTTGACTGCTGACTAATCAGGGTGGTGGTTGCTAAAGGCTGGGGGTGGGGGGGCTGTGGCAATTTCTTAAAATAAGACAACAAGGAAGTTTGCCACAACTGACTTATCTTTCATGAATGATTTCTCTAGTATGAAGTGCTGCTTGATAGCATTTTACCCACAGTAGAAATTCTTTCAAAACTGATGTCAATCCTCTCAAACTGTGCCACTGCTCTATCAACTTAGTTGATGTAATGTTCTAAATCCTTTGTTTTTATTTCAACAGTCTTCACAGAATCTTCAGCAGGAGTAGATTCCGTCTCAAGAAACTACTTTATTTGCTCATCCATAAGAAGCAACTCCTCTTTCTTTAGTGTTTTATCAGGAGATTGCAGCAATAGAGTCACATCTTCGGGCTCCATTTCTAATTCTAGTTCTCTTGCTATATCCACCACATCTACAGTTAACTTTGTCCACTGAAGTCTTGAACCCCTCAAAGTCATACATGAGGGTTGGAATAACTTCTCCAAACTCCTGTTAATGTTGATACTTTGACTTCCTCTCATGAACCATGAATGTTCTTAATGGCATCTAGAATGGTGAATGCTTTCTAGGTTTTCAGTTGAACTTTACCGAGATAGATCAGAGGAATCATTATCTATGGCAGCTTTAGCCTTATGAAATGTATTTCTTAATAAGACCTGAAGGTTTAAATTAATCCTTGCTCCATGTGCTGCAGAATGCATGTTGTGTTAGCAGGCATGAAAATAACATTAATCTCATTGTATATATCCATCAGAACTCTTGAGTGACCAGGTGCATTGTCAATGAACAGTGATATTTTGAAAGGAATTTTTTTTTTTTTCTGAGCAGTAGGATTCAACAATGGGCTGAAAATACTCAGTAAACCATATTGCAAACAGATGTGTTATCATCCAAGCTTTGTTGTTTAATTTAAAGGGTAGGCAGAGTAGATTTAGTATAATTCCTAAGGACCCTAGGATTTTTAGAATCATCAAGGAGCATTGGCTTCAACTTAGAGTCACCAGCTGCATTAGGTGCATAACACCAACTGCAGAGTCAGCTTGTCCTTTGAAGCTTTGAAGCCAGGCACTGACTTCTTCTCTCTGGCTATAGAAGTCCTAGATGGCATCTTCTTCCAATAGAAGGCTATTTATCTAAATTGAAAATCTGTTGTTTAGTGTAGCCACTTTCATGAATTCTCTTACCTAGATCATCTGGATAACTTGTTGCAGCTTCTACATCAATACTTGCTGCTTTACTTTGCACTTCTGTTTTATGGAGATGGCTTCTTTGCTTCAACCTTGTGAACCAACCTCCCCTAGCTTCAAACTTTTCTTCTGCAGCTTCTTCACCTCTCTCAGCGTTCACAGAATTGAAGAGTTAGGGCCTTGCCTGAATTAGGCTTTGACTTAAGGGGATGTTGTAGCTGGGGTGAACTTCTATCCAGACCACTCAAACTTTCTCCCTATCAGCAATAAGGCTATTCTGCTTTTTTATCATTCATGTGTTCACTGGAGTAGCACTTTAAATTTCCTTCAAGAATGTTTCTTTTGCACTCACAATCTGAATAACTGGTGCAAAAGGCCTAGCTTTCCACATATCTTGGCTTTTGACGTGTCTTCCTCACTAAACTTGATCATTTCTAGCTTTTGATGTATAGTGAGAGATGTGCAACTCTTCCTTTCACTTGAACTCTTGGAAGTCATTGTAGGGTTATTAATTGGCCTAATTTCAATATTGTGGTGTCTCAGTGAATAGGGAGACCCAAAGAGAGAAAGAGAGAGAGGGAGAGAGAGAGAGAGGGAGAGAGAGAGAGAGAGAGAGAGAGAGAGAGATGGGACTGGCCAGTCAGTGGAGCAGTCAGAACACACAAAGCATCTACTGAGTAGGTTCACTGTCTCATATGGGTGTGGTTTGTGGTGCCTCAAAACAATTACAATGGCAATGTCAAAAATCACTCACCACAGATCACCATAACAAATATAATAGTAATGAAAAAGTTTGAAAATGTGACACAGATATGAAGTGAGCAAAAATTGTTGGAAAATGGCACAAATAGATTTCCTCAATGCGGGGTTATCATAAACATTCAATTTGTAAAATAAATAAATAAATAAATAAATGAAATGCGGTATTTGTGAAGTGCAATAAAGCCATGTGCAATAAAATGAGGTATGCCTGTATACTCATGTAACCAATACCCCAAACAAGATACAGACTATTTCCATTATCCCACAAAGTTCCTTTGTACCTCTTTTCACTTATTCTCATCTCTCTCACAGGTAATTGCTATTTTGATTTGTATTGTCATAGATCAGTTTTACCTACTTTTGTATTTATAATAAACTATGAAATATCTACTGTTTTTAGACTCTTGGTAAATATAATCAAACTGCTTTATAGAAAGGCTAAACCAATTGAATATGTTTGGTTATTTTTTTTAAATCAGAAGATTAACACTTATTAATCTATTGAAAGAAAGTAAGCTGGGGCACCTGGGTGGCTCAGTTGGTTAAGCGACTGCCTTCAGCTCAGGTCATGGTCCCAGGGTGCTGGGATTGAGCCCCGCATCAGGTTCCCTGCTCGGCGGGAAGCCTGCTTCTCCCTCTCCCACTCCCCCTGCTTGTGCTCCCTCTCTCGCTGTCTCTCTCTCTGTCAAATAAATAAATAAAACCTTAAAAAAAATAAAAGTCCTTTAAGAAAAAAAAAGTAAGCTAATATTGTTATTCAAGAATGCACAGCAGATCGGTCGCCTGGGTGGCTTAGTTGGTTAAGTAGCTGCCTTCGGCTCAGGTCATGATCCCAGGGTCCTGGGATGGATCCCAGCATCGTCGTCGGGTTCCCTGCTCAGCAGGGAGCCTGCTTCTCCCTCTCCCTCTGCCTGCCTCTCTGTCTACTTGTGTTCTCTCTCTTTCTCTCTGTCAAATAAATAAAATCTTAAAAAAAAAGAATGCACAGCAGAGTAAAGCTGGCAAATTTTAAGTTGTAGTGATGGAGAACATAACAGAAGATAAAAGGAGAAAGTCAGGGATCTGAAGTTCTGTTTATTGGGTGCTCTATGAAAGTGCTGAATGGCTATTTAGTGAGAGGACCATCTAAAAAATATGGGTGAGTCTATCTTTTGAATCGTGTCATGGGAAGCATTTAAATAAAAGGTATTGGAAATCGCAAGACCAATATTGAAAAACAGGTTCACAATAGTTAGGAAGAGGTCTTCAGATCCTCTGACCTGCCCAGAAAATGCTCAAATAGTTTTCTTGAGTGACTAAAATAAGTGGCTTTGACTTTGCTGGCTCCTATTTCTTGCTATTTACTAAATTAACACATTATTGTCTGAATGCAGTCTGCGCTTATTCAACTGCCCCACATTGTTGTGTTTAAAAGTTGTTTACTGATGAAATAATTAGATGTACAGAAGATTCTGCTTATTGGAAACCCTTTGGGATATGGTAACTTGAATCTATTAACTAATTCATAGAGTGACAAAAAGCCGTGGGGAAAAAAACATATTAAAGGAGCTTCTTTCACTTTTTATTTCCTCATCCAATTCAAATTTTGAATCTGTGATAAGGTACAATCTGAGACTCTAGATATAAAGGTTATTTTATATACAAAGATCTTCGCCAAAAAAAAAAAAAACCACAAAAAACCCCCAAAAATGATCTTGGCTAACCTTCAGTAAGTGCTTTTTGTTGATTTAGCAGAAGCATTGCTCCTTTGACTTTTTGTTTGGTCTCTTGGGACTAAGTGTTACCGGGATTACTTGAACTCTCAAGTTCAGAGCTCAAGTGGATGATGCGTGTAAATGCAGTATCACGTGGAACAATGGGGTCTTGGAGTCTACCGAGGAAGAGCCATGAGCTCAGAATTAGTTCCTTCCAAACTAGCCTCGTAAATACAAGGCACATAAATCAACCTCCAAAGAGACCTCCTAAGATGGCACAGTGACCCAATGCTGTGACCTGTAGGGTGGGGGGTACTAGTTCACTGTTCAATAGGAAGCAATTATAGATGGTTACTAAACAGTACAAAAACTCTAGGAAACAGCTTTCCCTGAAGAGATCTGAATACCATGGTTTATATAATGCCAGGTTTTAAATAATGTCTTTCATCTTTAAAACTAAAAATAATGCTTCTTACAAAGATTATTTACATAAAAAATATATATACACAGTTCATATGGGTGAAATAAAATTAATGAACACATTTTATAATTTGTAATTTATCATTTTATTTTCCCCTTTTTGTACTTGTTGTTTCACTAATGCACAGAACTGGATCAATGCCAGCCTCAAGGTTGGCACCTAATAAATAATGATTGATAGGTGGATTGATTGCTTCTGCCAACCAAGGAAAACAATGGCTGATATGGCTTTATGTAAGATGCCTTTCAAATAAGACAATCTATCCATATAATATCAGTTTTTGCTTCCAATTAAAAAAATAAATATCAAGGTGACTGAAGAGTAAGATTATTTCTGGTTCAAAATATGTCATAATTTTATAAATAATACATCATTTCAAAAATTATTCAAAGAAAAGTGGAGTGATTTGATCTGCCCTATTCATTAAGTAACAATCAAGATAAATTCTACATTGGCCCAATAGATAAATTGTTATTTGCTATAAAGTTTTCTTTAAAAGAAAATTGAAGTTGAAGGGAGAATTCTGTATATAAATAAAGCTTTTTTATTATGACACATATATTTAGTACAAATAGCTAGCATGGCCCATACAAATCTACATCAGAGAACTGTTTTGTTCAGTGTATTCATAAATCATCAGGAATTGGAAGTTAAAATTAAACTTAATAATTTAACAAATAGTATAAAATAAGAACGTATAACAAGCAGCACAAAGAATGATAGAAAATGAAAGCAGTATATCTATGATGAAAAAATACATGCATAAATTGATTGGATCTGCTTGGTCTATTCCAGCTGGTGCCAGCACATTTCATATTATGATGATGTGCTGTAATAAAAACTTTGAAATATTTGGATTGTTCACCTAGGGCCCTTTCTTTTTCTTTGCATGATTCTAATTTTGACTTGGTCTGCATCAGTCCCCTGGACTTGTTTTGGTAGTAGTATAAACAAGATGTTCATTTTGTAGGAGTGAAGATTCACTAAAAGATTTTAATCTAGTGGAGGATCATGACAAGATTTGCATTTTAGAATGATTCACCTTGTATTTTCGGAGGTGGAATATAGGGTAACCTGGGGGCATATTGACAAATTAAAAAGTTATTTTAATGCTATGAAATGATAAAGACTTGAACTAAGGCAGGTAGAGAAGGAGTGGAGAGAATGGGATAAATTAAGTTTGTAAGTACAAGTATTTACAAAACTGGGTTACCAACTAGAGATAGGAAGTGATTTAAAAAAAAGGGGGGGATTCTAAGATGAATGTAGACATTTTTTTTTGGTGTGTGTGTATGTGTGTGTGTGTGCCTGATTTATATACCAATGTACCTATTCCAAGTTCCCAGGATAGTGCCTGGCACATATAAGTCACTCAATAAATATTTACTGGAAAAAATGAATAAATGAATAGATGACTTAGGTAACTAGATGGAGGGTGGTGCCATGGAGATATAAAAGCAGAAACAGCATTGGAATATGAGGAAAGCTGAATGTATATTTTTGGAAATATTAAGTTTCAGAAAACCTAGGAATAATCAATTTAGAATACTGGGCATCTGGATAAACAGCTTTAAACCACAAGATGGAGAAAGGCAGTTATTAGCATATAGCATTAGTTAATCTGGTGACCATAGTTCAGATTATTTTAGAAACATAGGATGACTAGAAAGAGTAAAGGGCTAAAGGTAAATCTCCAAAAAATGCTAATATTTAAGGAATGTCTAGGAGGAAAGGGGATTGCAAATGACAGTAAGTGTTCCAAGAAGTAAAAATACCAGTAATACATGATATTGCAGAAATCTAAGGTAAAAATCCTTCAAGAAGAAAAATATAGAACAATATTGTTAAATGCTCAAGATAGGATCAGCAAAATGAGTGCTGTGTATTTGGGAATTATCAGGCTCATTTGTTCATTCTTTCATCTTCATTCATTTAATGAGCTGGCATTTTGGATTATGTACCAGGTGTTTAGTTAGGTACTTTGCTAGGGACTGGTGCTACAGTGTTACAAAAGGCAGACATGGTTTCTGCCCCAAAGATTTTACCATCTAGTGAGAAAGAAAAAACAAGTAGTCAAATACATTAATGACATTGTTTTATTTATGAAATTTACTATGAAATAATACATTTTACTAAGAAAAATACATATCATAATAGAGCTATGGAGGGATGGAGAGGTCATGTATATCAAATTGAGTAATAAAGAAAATTTTCTCTAGAGAGGTAGCCTTCAAGCTGGGAGCTGAAACATGAGAAAGAGCCAACCATATGAAGATCAGATGGAAGGGTGTTCTGGGTTGAGGGAAAAATCAGTGCAAAGTCCTTAAGGCAAGAATGTGCTTGGTGAGCTCTGGAAAATGAACGATCAGTGTGTCTGGGAGCATTGTAGGCAAGGGAGTGAACGGTAGGAGAAGAGGTCCGGGCAGGTGGGTGCTCTGCCCTATAGGGATTTATATGTCAGATTAAGAAATAATACATTATATGTTAGAAAAAAAAAAGAAGATAGTAGGAAGGGAAAAATGAAGGGGGGGAATTAGGAGGGGGAGACCATGAGAGACTATGGACTCTGAGAAACAAATTGAGGGTTCTAGAGGGGAGGAGGGTAGGGGGATGGGTTAGCCTGGTGATGGGTATTAAAGAGGGCACGTTCTGCATGGAGCACTGGGTGTTATGCACAAACAATGAATCATGGAACACTACATCAGAAACTAATGATGTACTGTATGGTGATTAACATAAGAATAAAAAAAAGTTGACACACACACACAAGAAATGTGGGTTTATTCTAAGTGCAAAAGATCTAGGGATAAAGTATCATTTTTATAACATTTCAAATGTGAACACTAGGTTGTTAAGAAAGGGTTAAAAAGAGACAAGTTTGGGTGTGGGGAGACTGTTTAGAAAATGGTGGCCATCATCTAGATGAGCCAATGGTGGCTTGAATTAATGTGATTCTAGTGGGGAAAGAAGGATGAATAGATGTGAGCTCTGTTTTGGAGTAGAGCTTGCAGGGTGGATAAATGTAGACAGAAGGCCATATTCAATTACAATTTGCCAGGCTTCTGAAAGCACCTTTCCAAATGCCCAATTTATAATATCTTAGAGAAGAAGTTGGCAGAGCCAGAGTGCATGGCTGCCTTGGGCAAGGGTACAGGATGGAGAGCAGGGCAACACAATGCAGGTCACTATCAAGTAGTGGTAAAGAGGTGAACTTGCTGCTCTTCAGGCTAAGCTGAATTTAAGGGTTACCCTCACAAATGTCTGAGTGGATAACTACCTCCCTGCCACATCTGCCCAGCAAATTCCAGCACAAATTAAATACTCTAGTGGGCTTTCTTAGATCTTATATGTGAATATTTGAGGTCTGTTTCATAATAATATGAAACTTACTACTTAGCAATACTGCAAATCTATGCTTCGAAAAATTTGCTTGATCTCCTTGTCTGCTCATCAGTGTTTTATTTGACCAGTTCCCTTATTTTCTTTAAAGACTATTCCAAACTTTCACCCTTTTTCCCAATCTCCCGCCCAACTTTCTTTTCTTTCACTGTTGGTGATCCACATCTGAGGACTTCAGGAATGATGCTAATCAATTTCTCACCTCACTAACTATAAAATCATCGGTGCTACATCCATTCTCTCATCCTTCCCTATAGTCTCAGAGACTGTCTTCCTCCTCTTGTTCAAGACCAGCAACTTCATCTTTGCCCTTAATTCTATCACCTTATCTAAAATTTTGGATATTGTTCCAACTGTCATCTCCTCTCTCTTCTTTAAAGGCCATACCCCACCTGGCCCAGTTCTTCAAATGATAATTGCTTCAAGTCTTTCTCATCAACTATAATAGTCTCTCCCCTTAATTCAAATTAAAATATTAGTTCCTTCAATATTCACTTAAAATTTCTGAGAGACACATATACTCACATGTTCAAATATATTGATCCACAACTGATACCATTTGTTATCTGCCCATACCCATTTCTAACATCTGGTTTTTCTATAGTCAATAAGGATTCCCAGCTGCCAAATGTACTAAATGGTTTGTAGTCTTAATTTCAACAATTTCTTTTTTCTGCAAAATCTTGACTCCGAAGATCATCTCCTTTCTATTTGAATTATTGAAGTCCTTGTATTCTAGGATACCATTATCAGATTTTTCAGTCTCGGGGCACCTGAGTGGCTCAGTTGTTAAGCATCTGCCTTCAGCTCAGGTCACGATCCCAGAGTCCTGGGATCAAGCCCCACGTCGGGCTCCTGCTAAGTGGGGAGCCTGCTTCTCCCTCTTCCACCTCCCCCAACTTGTGTTCTCTCTCTCACTGTGTCTCTCTCTGTCAAATAAATAAATAAATAAAAATCTTTAAAAAAAAAAGATTTTTCAGTCTCCTCTTTAGGCACCTCATTTTCAGTATGTCCTTTAAATGATGGTATCCCCAAGCTTGGACCATGACCTTTTATGTTGTACATACTATTTTAGGTTACTTTAAATAATTTCAGAGTTCTGATTATCACCTACATATGCCTGACCTCCTAATTATATATAATCTCCTTTCAGCCCCTTTAGATACTTACTGAGTGTATCTTAATAACACATTTGGCACATCTGAACTTAATATCTCCCATAAACATGCTTTCTCCTTTATATAGATACTGTGTGTGTGTGTGTGTGTTTACTTCTTTTTTTAATAATTTTTTTATCATGTTATGTTAGTTAGTTTTTGATGTAGTGATCCATGATTCATTGTTTGCATATAACACCCAATGCTCCATGCAATATGTGCCCTCCTTAATACCCATAACTGGGCTCACCCATTCCCCCACCCCCTCCCCTCTAAAACCCTCAGTTTGATTCCCTGAGTCCATAGTCTCTCACGGTTTGTCTCCCCCTCTGATTCCCCCTCTTCATTTTTCCCTTCCTTCTCCTAATGTCCTCCATGCTATTCCTTATGTTCCACAAATAAGTGAAATGATATGATAATTGTCTTTCTCTCCTTGACTTATTTCACTTAGCATCATCTCCTCCAGTTCCAACCATGTTGATGCAAATATTGGGTATTCATCCTTTCTGATGGCTGAGTAATATTCCATTGTATATATGGACCACATCTTCTTTATCCATTCATCTGTTGAAGGTCATCTTGGCTTCTTCCACAGTTTGGCTATTGTGGACATTGCTGCTATGAACATTGGGGTACATATGGCCCTTGTTTTCACTACATCTGTATCTTTGGGGTATATACCCAGTAGTGCAATTGCTGGGTCATAGGGTAGCTCTATTTTTAATTTTTTGAGGAACCTCTGCACTGTTTTCCAAAGTGGTTGTACCAATTTGCATTTCCACCAAGAGTGTAAGAGGGTTCCCCTTTCTCCACAACCTCTCCAACATCTGTTGTTTCTTGTCTTGTCAATTTTTGCCATTCTAACTGGTGTAAGGTGGTATCTCAATGTGGTTTTGATTGGAATTTCCCTGATGGCTAATTTGTTGAACATTTTTTCATGTGTCTGTTAGCCATTTGTATGTCTCCTTTGGAGAAGTGTCTGTTCATGTCTTCTGCCCATTTTTAGACTTGATTATTTGTTTTTTGGGTGTTGAGTTTGAGAAGTTCTTTACAGATCTTGGATACCAGCCCTTTATCTGTAGTGTCATTTGCAAATATCTCTCCCATTCCATGGGTTGTCTCTTTGTTTTGTTGACTGTTTCCTTTGCTGTGCAGAAGCTTTTTATCTTGATGAAGTCCCAAAAGTTCATTTTCGCTTTTGTTTCCTTTGCCTTTGGGATGTGTTTTGAAAGAAGTTGCTGTGGCCGATGTCGAAAAGGTTACTGCTTATATTCTCCTCTGATTACCTGTCCAGTGGCCAACATTTCTCATAGAAAGTAACTCATGATTTTTCCCTCATTCTTATCACTCACCAATTGCAGGAATTTCTACTACAGATGTTTTGGCTTTGTTGTCTCTTTACTACCATCATGGCCACAGCTCTAGATCAGACCTCCATTACCTCTGAACTACAGTAAAGTCTCCTACTTTCCTCCTTTTCCTTTTCCTGGACTGTCATTCCATTGCCAGCCCCCACTACCACTAGCACATACCTACTCCATGCCCTACATAGTAGGGCATTGAAGGCTCTCTCTGATTTGACATGAGCCTTCAATTATACCTTCATTCCTTGCTACTCTCTGCCTTGCTCTCCATGCTGCTACAACCTAAACTGCTTATGTTCCCCACAGAGGCTGGTCTATAGTTGCTGCTTACGGTTTCTGTTTGTAAAATCCACTTCCTATTCTTCACACAGGTCAGAGTGCAGGTATAATCTCCAAGATGATTTTATGACCCTTCCTATCACATCCCAGGTTTGCTGGTGCTCTTTCAATGTAATTCCTGCAACACCCTCTGTAGAACTGTATTTCTTTATTCACCATATTCATATTTGTGTCCGTGCGTGCATGTGCGTGCACACACTCACACACACACACACACACAATTTCACCCATCGGAGTGTAAGGACCTTGAGGGTAGGAGGTTGTGCATTTTCTCCAGAAGTTTGCATAATGACTAAGACATAAAAATGCTCAAAAATATTAAATGAATAAACACATTAATAAATGAATATGTACCTGTGGCTGCTAGGGCTTTGGGTAAATACTCCGTCAAAAATACCAATAAAACAAGTATGTTTTGGGAGTATTCTCTGATCTCTGACCTTTCACAATTCAAGGCTCATTCCTTAAGCTTATGCTTTATTTCACTTTAAGAGCCTTCTGGGTGCCACAAGCACTTTGGGTCAGAAGAAAGAGTTAGCTGGGGAAAAAAGATGCCCATGTGGAAAGCTATGATTTCTAGGGATGTATATCAGCCCTAAAACAACACTGAAGGAAGGAAATATTTGTTAAATCCTAGTGAATGTGGAAGTGTTAAGTAATGTATTTTTCATTGGGTAAATTGAGAGGACTGCAGGATCACAATCACACCCCTCCTAGACTATTGCCTTCCTGACTATTTTATCCAGGCAACACGGTTCAAGAATATTATTTGTTTCCTTTTGATTGTTAGCCATTGTGCATTAAATTTTAAGCAGCCCAAAAGGAATGCAATGCCCTACTTCTTTTGTCACCTTTTGTAGGACTTTCTATAACTGTGGATTCAATGATAGGACAACAAAAGATGTCTTACACACAGATGCAGACTGACTGACCAACTGACAGCAGGATCAGATTGTGCAAGTCTGAAGAAGGGGATAAAAAGGTATGAAACTAAGAAAAATAAAAAACAGAGCTGAGTACCTGCACATAAGAAATATATGCATACATATCTAGGGTGAAAAAGAGATCCTCAATATAAAAACATTTAGTCTTAAGTGTCTACATAAATCAATAAAAAATGTAGAGCTTGTGCTAACTAATGTCTTCACAGAGGCTCCAGTGCCGCTCCCTTCCTGAGTCCCAAACCCCGCCATTAATGGCACTAATGTCATGTATTCTGTCTATTAAATTTAGAAAACAATTGTTCTGTCTACCTGCATGAAAAATTCATTTGCTCCCTGTACTGTAAGCGGCTTTGTGTTTAATATAGGTATATCTTACTTGTCAAATTGCTTTTTGGGTTAAGAAATTTTTTTAATTCTCTGCTTTTATTTATTATCTTATTACATTTTTAACTGTTGATGTTTATTTTTTATTTGACATTCAATGAATTTTCTCTGGGCCTGCCTTTTTAGTACTGGTGGATGTTTTATAACATATTGATTCCCAATATTTTAAACTGACCCACTGTTGATATGAGGATCACACTGGGAAGTAAGATGTTTACATCTCGCTATGAATAGCAGATAAATGAAATAATAAAGGTTGTCAAAAGCTGAGGAATAAAGTAAGCCAGTTCTTGTTTGCTCTCAAGGATATATTGCTATGGAGCTTAGAACCAGCTAACTTCATAATGCACAAAGAGTGAAGTGGTTCTGGGCAGCAGGCTACTATTTTAGACATTTGAGATATTGAAGAAAAATTTTACAAAAAATACTATTCAAAATAGAGTGCTTAATATTGGTCCATCATAAAGTACTTTATTGAAAATAAAAACCTTACTATATTGGGCTCAGGAGACTTAATGCTTAAGTTTATATCCTCCCTCTGCTTTCTAGTTCTGTGACTTGACCTTGAACAAGTCATTTAGTCTGTCAGGGTCTTGGGTTTCTCACATATAAGATGCAAATAGTAATAATACATCCATGATTGTTATGAGAAGCAATAGAGTTAATGCGAGTAAGCATTTAGAATATTGCCTGGTGCATAAAAAGTGTATAATAAATGTTAGCTATTGTTATTACTACTAATAATAATTAGTCACAAGGGAATTACCTATATCCAAATTCTTTAGTAGAGGCAAATTCCTTTAAACTTATTTCTGTATTTTTCTTTTGAAATAAGCACCACCTTTAACCCATAGGTTATCAGTAATTATCTACTTCTACTGATTCAACATGACATATCTATTTCATCAAACTAGCCTCAATTTTCCAGGAGAGTTGAATAATTCCTTCCTTTGGTTTCTCAAATAACTTAGCTCATACTCTCTTGTGGCATTTTCCATGATGTACCATAATTTGCTCATATGTCTATTTCTCCAAGTAGAATGTTGATTTCTTAAGGGCAAGAGAAATATATTATTCTTATTTTTACCTCCAAGATTGAGAAGATGGCTTGGTAAATAGTGATAGCTGTACAAGGTATGACTATCCCTAAATGAAATGAGTTCTAATATCATGTTTACTTGGACTTCCATTTTTCCTGACCCCTTTGCCTCTCTTAGGCATTGGTTTCAAGTGCTCTGTGCCAACAGGTGTTAGGTTTTTAAAATTTGGTTTAATACAATAACAAAGTTTAGGATTAAAAGAATGACTGCATAGGTATATTCTGGAGTTCTCTTAAAGTACATATTGATTCTGACCCCAGTCCTTGCCTGGACTGTGTAATCTTCCTGTCAAAGATCTTGTATTATGCTCTTTACAGTGAATCTATTTTTATATCCTTCAAAATGGTACCAAAATTCAGGTTAAAAAAATTACTTAAAAATAATTACTTTCCCTCACAAAATTCAGGCAGTCTAGTTATATGATTACAGAATTTTAGGATCTCAGAATTAAAAAGAATAATAAAGGTCACATACTCTAACCTCATCTCTACCCTCTTTCTAGGATAAGCTCACTAGCTGGCCTCTGTTCTCTGCTTAGACATCTCCAGTGGCAGAGAGTTCACTCTCTCCCAAAGCAGCGCATTCCATCTCTGCATGGTTTTGACAGTCTCTAAGTTCTCCTTTATATTGAGCTGAAGACTTTCTCCCTTGTAACCTTTACTCAGTGGCCCAACCTCTATCTCTTGAGGCATACAAAGGAAATCTAATCTCTCTTCCACAAAATAGGTCCTTAAATACTAGAAGGTGACAATAATCATGTCCTCGAAAAACAGAAAGAATTAAACATAGCCTTTACTTCTCTAAATCTGTATGTCAAAGAGTACTTTTTGTTTCTAAAGATTCTTCTGATTTTAATATTATGTGACATACACTAACTTAGGATAAATGTTAATGAAAAACTTATCTGAAATGCAGGCCATTTCCAAGGTATCAAAAATGGTAAGTGAGAGGAGCACATGAAGTGAGTGACCTTCCTAGAGAGATAGTAATGGGCAATTTCAGCCAGAGACCACGCTATGCTATGATGAGCCAGAAAAACTATGACATTGAACATAATCTCATATAAGAATTAGCTGATGCTGACCCTAAGAAATTACAATTTAGATACATTATGTATTAATTTCTTGGGCATATGGCATTAGCTTAAAGCTCAAATATCCTCTATTTTGAAGGTGTTGGGGGCATCATGTTCACGTATGGGAGGAAGAAAACATGCATTACAGCTTTCCCTAAATTCCTTCTTGGAGCTGTTTTAAGTACATGTTAAAATTTATTTCATTTTAAAAGTGAAATGTCTGAACCAGAAGATACAGAATCTAACAACAACCAAGTTTTAATGAGACCTGATCTTCAAAAAGAGGCAAGCTATATGTGTATTATGCTTAGTTGAATTTCATATGATATAAAAAAGTAATAATAAAAGTGATTTTGAGGTAACACAGGAAATCTGTACACATACAAATAAAAAGACATTGATACTGATTGTGCCTTGCTTAAGTATATATAGATGTGCATAATATGTATATATTCTATACACTGAGGTTGATGTATATTTGGCTTTATTCAGTGTTTGTCAAGTGCTTTTTTTTTTTTTAACATTGTGATTCATTTCATTGTCTACTAGATTTTAGGTTTCTGAAATAGTCTTTTACTGAACCTAGTCAGAAACCAGGAAGGGAACTAGGAATCCAAATTGTTGGAGCAGTTTCTATTGTAGTCTAATCTACTCTCTCAAATGCTGTGGTCAGATAAAAACCATGAAAGAAGAATAAAAATAATGACAGCATTTTTTGCTTTTCAAATGATACTTCTTATAATAGTGCTGCAGTTTTTGAAACATTTTATTTGTTCTGTATTAATATATATTTCCAAGCCCTTAAATTTCTGAGAAAATGAATTAAAAGGGATATGCTTTCTTGATTAGTATGTGAGAAACCCCATGGAATGTGTAATACAAAAAGCTACATAGGCAAAATGTTTTATAAGCATGTTTAAAAGGGGAATCTATCAAGCCATTTCTATATGCTCCTGATTGCTGGCTTGTGTGCTGTGAAGAACAAAACTTCAACTCAAAATGCAAATCATACAGGAATCGTAAAAAGGCACAACCCAACCCTGCTATCACAGTAATTAAGATTTTCAAAGTAAAATTATTTTCTTCTTTTTCTCTCTTTCTCTTAAGAAAAAAAAAAAGGCAATTTAATGGGCCTAACAATTTTGGGATGCTTTTAGTAAAAGATGTTGCAGGTAAAATTTATCCCACATTTATAAAAAAAAAAAAATCCCCTTTTTGGTACATATTAAGTCCCTCCCTTAATTAAGCCTTCTGGGGTTTCAGTGTGTTGATCTCATTTTAGACCAAGCTCAGCACAATTAGACACACTGAGGAGATGGGAGATAAGCAGTGTATACAAAAACATTTCAGACACAAATGTTTCATCCTGCAAGGCCCCAATTTTCCCTTTCCATTTTTAAAAATCTGGGCTCAAATAAAGAAAAGAAAAATTGATTATTTTCAGCTTGTCATACATCTCATTTGGAGTGGGTCAGACCTCCCCATTCACAATTACCACTAGTTAATCTTATCAAAGAAAAATTCAATTACATTTATCAAGGTTATTCCATAGACTCAAGCTATTGCTTTAAAAAAAAATGGATTTCAGTGTTAAGGATGTTAGCATTGTATGTTCCCTCAACTTTAAAATAAAAATAAAAAATAAATAATTAAATCTTGCTTTTACATCCATATTATTAACACAGGCTTGTAATAAAGTAATATATGACAGCTATGTAAAAAAGATTATTAATACGTAGATTATGGAAGTTTAGGAGGGAGGCTCATAACTGTTAATAGACTTCAATTCTCAGCCTACACTGACATTTTAAAAAATCTAGTTTCAAATTTGATAACAGATTACCAGCTAGGCTGGAAGCCAACCACCTGATTAAGGCAATTTAAATGCTTGCAAAGTGGTGAGATTAAAATCAAATAAGTGCCGATTTTTTTTCCTGCTTCACTTATCTTTCCCTGGATTCGTTCCTTAACTACCAGGTGGTGGAGGACTCTGGGTAATTTTCCTCTGCGCCAATTACCCCAGGATGGTTTTTAGGGTGAAGCAGAATAATTACTGCACTATCAATCCAAAATGGGCTGCTTAATGTGTTTAAGAGAGATTTTGAGCCTTAGCAGGGAGGCTGCCTGAAGCGTGCTCTGCTCGCGGTGCCAAAGCCCACTCGGCCTACTCGGATAGTTAACCGTTCAGTGAGAAGGCAGCACACACCCAAGGTGAAAGAAAACAAGGAAAACTCCTGGGAAGCTGTGGGAAAGTTAATGAGCTGCTTCCAACGTGTGGCAGGCTGCAGTCGCAGGTGGCTGACAAAGCTAGGCAGGTTAAGAAAATAATATTTATCATCCAGCTGCCAGGACTGTCTTTATCAAAACTCTTTCTAAAATCCATACAAGAAGAAGAAAAACGGGCTTGAAAAAAAAATTTGAAGAGAAACAAAAACAAAAAGCCCAAAGCAGCTGTGATTCAAATGCTCTTTGGGTTGCTGATGGGTTCGAAAGAAAGCGCGAGAGGGCGATTGAATCTGACAGCAATTTTTAAACATTTTCCTGCAAATAAATGGAAAACAACAAACAACTAAATCTGATTATTTATTTAAAAATTAAAATTAACCTGCAACTTTGAAACGACACTACTAAATTCTATTTTGTAGCAACCTCAAATTAAGTAACATCTTCCATCTGTTGAGCATGCTCTGAATTTCCTAAATCATCATTATTTGAATGTAAATTTTGAGTTTTAGCCAGGTTGTCCAAAGAAGTCCAATGTTAATTTAAAAGAAAAATAAAGAAATCATTATCTGTAAGGGGGCTGCTGCTGTTTCTTCCATTTAGTTATTTCTTTATATTGATCTTTAAATGATCTGTGCCTTCTCTGTTTTCAGTGTGGCAAGGGTTTTTCTTTTTTGTTAATTATTTAATCAAAGATTGATTTATGATTTAGCTTAACAGATGGTTCATGATAATGTGAGTCAAAGCGTTTTCAGAGAAATTCTGCATTTGAAATTGTGGTGTGTGTGTGTGTGTGCATGTGTGTGTGTAAATGTTTCTGTTTTTCTGGATTCACATTCCTATCTGTGTATGTATCTGGAAGTCAGAGCTTCTGAATGCTGACCCCAATAGGGCAGTATTCCATACGAAACTGATTTATCAATGCAACCATTCCTGGTTCCTTACCTTGGTAATCAGTTTCATCTGCAGGGGGAAAAAAGATAAATGAGGATTGAGGGAAACGCATGCTGTCCCGTGTTCTAAGTACACATGTTAAACTACGTGTTGGAAAGAATATCATGAACTTCGTATTGGTAGGAAATGAACTCCTATCCGTTCTGACAGATGCTCTGGTTATATGGAAAAGTATTTTGTAAGGCTCACACACAATCCATTTAAGATTATCACATTAAACCATATTTACTTCAGAGGTCTGTAATAATTACATATGCACTTGAAAATCCCCAGGACTTTGGCTGCTGTGTCACAGATTTATACTCGAACATTTTCATTTGATGTGCAAAGTGAGAAGTACTCTTTAGTGGCAAGACAATTATCTGATTCTACTAATAAATGACTGCACTAGTAGTCATTTTTAATTGAACAATTATAGGATATTGCACTGTCAGTTGATTATAGAAGTCATTTCATAAATGTCAAAAATCTCTTTAAATGAATTATGAAGCTCCAAAATAACTCCGGCAATCAGCCAGCAATAACACAATAATCTGTTTACCCTGTTGTCAGCTGAACTCTTACCATTTTGTTGAGGGGGAGATGCTAAGAGGAAAAGCAGAGCACTGTGTAGGGAACCTTTTCTTAGGGATTAAGCTTAGCTGGAGCTGAAGCAACCACCTAGGCTTTGATTAACATAGATTTTGAGTGTTCTTAAGAGTGTGTCCATGTAGAAAATGTATCACAAAATTAAGTCATTCTGCAAATGCACACATTACAAATGTAGATGTGTGCTCCATTGAAATGCAGATGTGTGTTCCATACATGCGTGTTCCACTGAGAAATATTCAAGGTGAGTTGATCCATGGACACTGTGTTAGAAACTCTAGGGCTGGCCCACTGCTTACCAGAACTCTGCCCCTCACATTCTTTTGCCTTGGTTCCTTCACCTTAGTCCTTTCTGCCAATTATACTTGAGTTGAATCTTCTGAATGCTTCTTTAATATCCATCATATTTTATTTTAAAAATATATCCCAGAAGAATTGTTATTCTTAATATCACACAACAGATAGAATGCTGCCCTGCTGTTTTCAGTTTCTTGTACTTTGCTATTGGCACAGAATGTGTGTGGACGCCTCTCTGGATATAATAATGTCACATTTTCAGCTGGCAAGGTTGAAGCCAGAGTAAACTAATTTTCACTTTAAAAAAAGCTGTACTGACAATACAAGTTTCTAAGATTTAATATGCAATTTTATTACTATACTGTTATAATACATGGCATGTATTTTCTTAAAAAGTATACTCTAATTTTGCAAAGTTATTTAATATATAATTTTGACTTGCCATTTTTCATTTTTTTTTTTTTTTTGAGAGAGAGAGAGCAGGGTGGGGACGAGAAGAGGGAGAGGAAGAGAAAGAATCCCAAGCAGGCACCATGCAGAGCGCAGAGCCCAAAATGGGGTTCGATCTCACAGCCCTGAGATCATGACCTGAGCTGAAATCAAGAGTCTGATGCTTAGCCAACTGAGCCACTCAGGTGCCCCCATCTTTTCATATTTATTGCTTTCCACTTAATAGCACTCTTTAATATATTAGCTGTGCCTTTATTTTTCTATGGATGTCAACAATGTGACTTACAAGCAAAAATGTCAGTGTTTTCTGATGAAGATATCTTTATAAAGTTCTTCGTGGAATACAATTTTCAAAAACAAATAAAACCTTGATTTGTTATTCTATCAGTTTGGGATTATTTACTTCAAGCTCTTTTTAACTGAATTCATTCATAAATTTTACCTTAGAGCCATCTGAATAATCATCATTTTACTGTTCCTCACTTAACATATATGGAGGACATAGAATAATGCCTCATTTTTTTTTTTTATGTTGCACATTCATCAGCGAATGAAAACACAGCAGACAAATTTCTTGGTTACTAAAATATTTTCTTGAGTTGTCTTTCCTACTTTCCATAGCATTTCTCAAGATTATGTAATATACATTTCCAAATTTCTAACAGAGAATAAAATGAGTCTATCAAAAAGTAAATTGTTATGCATTGAGAAAACCCCAATAGAGAAAGGAAAATTACTCAAAAGCCTAGATAAGTGCTACAGTACGTATGTATGGATAGGATTGGATGACCCTTATTTCTAAAAGGACGAGACCAACTATACCTGTGGTCCTACAGTTCTCTTACCATGTTTACCATTGGCAGTAGAAGCAAAGAAAACTCAAAGGAGCAAAGAAAGGCATCTGTAGATCACACATGGTGTCTGGAGAGAGCTAAAAGAAAAAGAAAAAACAAAAACATATGTGGGCATGTGGCAGATTCAAAAATGGCTTGAATGGCTTTGCTGGTAACATGGGTAATAAACTTAGATGACATGTTACTCACCTGACCTGTCCCTACATTTTTATCCAATGTTATGCAAACTATTGCCTTAGAAAAATCTTTTGAAATTGGTTGCTTAAATAGTTCTTCAAGGTTTACACAAACTTAGATGAAAACCATTACACTTAAACTCCTATTTACTGATAGTAAAAGATGGATACTCTGTTAACCGTTACTACACCGCATTGTTTTCTCTATTTTTAAAGAAATGAAATATACTAATACAGTATTCTATTGAATTTGACAGCAATATTGTTAGATACACTATCATTTTATGTATCACTAAGGAAAAAATGCTGTTAAACATGCCAGTTGTAACACACATCTCGATATAAAAGATGTTAGAGTCTGAAAAAAAAAAGTACCCCTTAGTTTTACTAAAATAAGGTAGCAGTATCATAACACGATCAATGACTTAAAAGGCATTTCAGTGTCTTAGAATGTGGTAAAATCACAATTATCACCAAAAAATATTCTTGCAAAATAGAGTAAAAAATACATTGTTTTTATATATTTTTAATAAGTAATGCTTTACCAAAAAAATTGGATTTTATCATAAGTTATGTTTCTAGTCTTAAATTATAAACTACATTTTTCTTTATTGTTGTTAGGCAACACACACATATACACACACACTTATATACATGTAAGTATACGGTTCAAACATATATATATACACAAATCTACAGACTTTGTCACAGATGTTTTATAAGTCTTAATGAAATAAATCAGGAGTCAGATTTTAATAAGTCTCTATTGATAAATAAGTTGTAGATCTAGGAATAGAAAGTAATTTGCATACAAAGCAGTGAGGAGGTAAAGTTGAAAAAATAGAAATCTTATTGTCATTAATATTTGTCTGATTTTTCCTTTACAGGATTACTTTTCTTTAGTGTTTTCCTACTTTACCACCCCAATGTAGTAACCTCAAATAAAGGTCAAATGTATGCTTATTTTTACCAATATTATATTTTTAGTCCTGCCAATGGAAGAAAGCATTTTAAGCCTGGAGGGTAGTAAAAAAAAAAACTTTTTTTTTTTTTTGTTTACATGCAATCACATAGAGTGTTGCCTTACAATTTGAGCATTAAAATATATGTCAGGGATTCAGGAAACATAGACTGATGCAATCAAATAGTTACTATATAAACCTTTCCTAATCTTTTAAGGGCTGAAGAAAATGCATATATAGAAAAAGTTATTAAGAAAAAATAGCTAGGATAGATGGAATTTTAAAGCATTTTTAAGAAACTAGAATACAATGAATTGTGTATTATAGGCTATATTTAAAGATCCTTCAGTATTATTTAAAGCTACAAAGAATACTTTCCTTCTAAAAGTCCATTTTTAAAATATTTTTGTCATAAAACTGAAAGAATAATTAAGAGAATTGAGCTGGTTAGTTTTCAAGAATGTTTAATTGAAACTCAAGTGTATCATATGCTGTCATTCTAAGGCTTTTTAAAAGGGGAGCAATAATTAAAACAGAAACAAAATCCAAGAACATGTGATACATTCAGAGAACCAGTCCAACTGGGAAATAAGTAGTCTTTGCCCTTCTTTGCTTTCTACTTTCACTTTTCTCTGACTTCTTCCTATTTTTTTGCTCCTCTTCCCCTTTCTTTGACCACACCCAGCCTCTCTGCTTTGGTGTGCTACCATATTCATTCATATTGTCTACTAGTACCTCTGTCTCTGACTTTTCTCTTTGTGCGTCATGCTCTGTGCTCTATATTCTGTGTTTTTAAAGCTTTCTCTAAATAACTAAAGTCTATCAGTAAAATAATTCAAGATAACATATTGGTGTGAATCAACATTTAATATTTACTCTTATAACAGCTTCGGATTTTGACAGAGGATCTGTTAAGAATATGTGCTTTATCTAAAAAAATAAATACTTAAGCTCGCTTTTCAGGAACAGGGACAATCTAGTGGTTGGTTAAGTTTGTCCTCAAGTTTGTTGCCTAAAATTTCTCAGGCTATAGGTATGTTTCCTTACTTTTCATTCTAGTATTTTCAATTGTTTCCTGGACATTTTTGTAGGTCATCTTGATTGTCTTATAGGCATTTCAGTTTTAACATAGAACCAAACAAGCTCATTCTCTTACCTACTGAAATCTTTTCTTCCTTCTGTGGAAGGTTAATTTCTTGGTTAATAGCACCATTCCCTGCTCTGTCAGCTTTGCTAGATCTGGCTGATTTGCCCTCTACTCATCTTCCTCTCCTTCAGCCCCTACTCCCTTTCAGCTCAGCAGACCACAAGTCCTATAGATTCATCTCAGAATTATTTCTTGATTTTGACTCCTTTTATCTGCTTCTACTGACATTGAGTTAATTTAAACAAGTAACTCCTCTTAATAGATTACTGCACTGGGTTTCTAAATTTTGTCTGTTTTTTCCTCACTGTGTGACATGCTTACCATCTAATCTGTCACTATAAATTGCTTTTATAAATGCCAATCATATGTTTCTCTTTTGTTTGAGAATTAGTCTTCTAATTATTTTTATTTTGAAGTCTAATTACTTACACATGGAGTTAAAAAAAAAAAACAACTTTCATATCCAGGCTTAGATGTCCTTTTCAGTCTACATTTTTGCAAATAGCCCATTCAACCCTTATTCCAATCTAGCAGAATGCTTGCTATTTTCCAAAAGAAATATGTTGCTCTTCCTTTAATTCTAGCCTTCTTAGGCTACTTGCTTGCCTAAAATGTACCACACTTACTGACAAATTCTTTCTCATCTTTTAAAATTTATTTCAGATGTCACTTCTTCTGCAAAGGTTTTCTTTACTCTCCCAGGCAGTTGATATCCCTAACTTAGGCATTAATCTTACTGTATTTGCTATGGGAGTATATCCCCCCACAGCCAACTCCCATCCCCCAGTACAGACACGGGCTTTCCCATATTTTAGAAGATAAATAGGAATGGTATTAATCAGAGCTTGGTGATCAGGGTGATGTGAGGTGAAGGAAAGAGCAGCTAGAATGATTCCCAGATTTCTCAATAAGAGAAAGAGTAAAGGGGAGGAGACTGAACATCTGGATTTAGCTAATCTCAGTATATCAAAGTATATTTCCTTCACATAATTAGATATAGTTGACTGAAAATTTCATCTTAAGGGCTAGATCAGATGTTGGCAGTTTGTTTGCTTGTTTGTTTGTTTGTTTAAAGTTTGTAAAGGGCCAAACAGTATTTTTAGCTTCGAGGGCCATATGTTCTTGGTTGCAACAGTTCACATCTTCCTTTGTGGCATAAAAGTAGCCATAGAAAATGGCTTTTGTAAAATATTTACAAAAACAAGTGGCAAGCCAAAGGTGGCCTACAGGCTATAATTTGCGGACCCCTGATTTGGATAATTGAAGTTCTCAGTGTATATGGGAAGTGTCATCAGAGTGGATGAGATTATTCAGGGAAAGGATGGAAAGGGAGAAGATCAGTGTGTCTTTGGATCAGGAAGAGTGGAATCCATGAAGAAGCCAGAAAGTAAATGGTCAGAAGATGCCAGAAGTGTTGGAAAACAAGAAAAAGGATTGTTATGGAATTGGGTAATGGGATTTTCAGATTAATTGTGTTAAATGTGGTAGAAAGCTTTAGCAAATATGGGCAAAAAGAAAGAAAAATAGATCATTGACTTGATTTTGCAATGAAGTAATTACAAGTGACCTTAGAATGAGAAGTTTCAATAGAGGGTGGGGGCAGATGTCTCTTTGCAGGACGAGGGGCAAATGAAAATATAAAAGGGAAACCAATGACTATTCATTACACTCTGAAGAAGCTTAGCTTAAGTAAAAGACTGGGTCAAGGTAGGGAGTTTTTGTTTGTCCTAGCTTTGCATTGTCCTTTGACCATCTGTATAGATTTTGGCAGGGAATGAGGTATATATTAATAATTATTCATTGTTACTGCTGGCAAAGTCTTTAAAATCTATAATTAACATCTGTGTTACTTCCCATGCTGGCAAATTGAATGTTTTAGAGTTTTAAGGTTCTAGATTAAGAATTCTTTATTAAAGCTTGTTCACTGCTAGTATTTGCTTCTCTTTCCTGGTTGCCCTGAGTCTGTCAGCTTTTCTTCAAGCATAGCTGATATCTTTTAAAACTTTTTTTCCAGAATTGATGTGACTCCTTCCTTCCATGACATCCTTTGCATGATCTGCTTCTGTTCTTGTATTTTCTCGAGTTATGTTGATGAGAATTCATATAGGTGCCCTATCTGAGATGCCAGTTTCTTAAACTTTGATATTTGATAAAAGGATTATACTTTTTTTTATTATTATGTTATGTTAATCACCATACATTACATCATTAGTTTTTGATGTAGTGTTCCATGATTCATTGTTTGCGTATAACACCCAGTGCTCCATGCAGTACGTGCCCTCTTTAATACCTATCACCAGGCTAACCCATCCCCCCCACCCCCTCTCCTCTAGAACCCTCAGTTTGTTTCTCAGAGTCCATAGTCTCTCATGGTTCATTTCCCCCTCCAATTCCCCCCCTTCATTTTTCCCTTCCTGCTATCTTCTTCTTCTTCTTCTTCTTTTTAACATATAATGTATTATTTGTTTCAGAGGTACAGGTCTGTGATTCAGCAGTCTTACACAATTCACAGCGCTCACCATAGCACATACCCTCCCCAATGTCTATCACCCAGCCACCCCACACCTCCCAACCCCCACCACTCCAGTAACCGTCAGTTTGTTTCCTGAGATTAAGAATTCCTCCTATCAGTGAGGTCATATGATACATGTCTTTCTCTGATTGACTTATTTTGCTCAGCATAATACCCTCCAGTTCCATCCACGTCATTGCAAATGGCAAGATTTCATTCCTTTTGATGGCTGCATTAATATTCCATTGTGTGTGTGTGTGTGTGTGTGTGTATATATATATATATATATACCACATCTTCTCTATCCAATCATCTGTCGATGGATATCTTGGCTCTTTCCATAGTTTGGCTATTGTGGACATTGCTGCTATAAACATTGGGGTGCACATACCCCTTTGGATCCCTACATTTGTATCTTTGGGGTAAATACCCAGTAGTGTAATTGCTGGGTTCATATGGTAGCTCTATTTTCAACTTTTTGAGGAACCTCCATACTGTTTTCCAGAGTGGTTGCACCAGCTTGCATTCCCACCAACAGTGTAGGAGGGTTCCCCTTTCTCCACATCCTCGCCAACATCTGTCGTTTCCTGACTTGTTAATTTTAGCCATTCTGACTGGTGTGAGGTGGTATCTCATTGAGGTTTTGATTTGGATTTCCCTGATGCCGAGCGATGTTGAGCACTTTTTCATGTGTCTGTTGGCCATTTGGATGTCTTCTTTGGAAAAATGTCTGTTCATGTCTTCTGCCCATTTTAAAAGGACTATACTTATCTATGAAAGTTAGGCCATATACTCATAATCAACATAAATGTGAACTTGTATGTAACAACATCCTCAAAAATGTACTAGAATCTTACAAAGAAAGGTTCAACATGTTGAAATACTCTGGAAAAAATGATTATCTATTTAATAGTCAAAATATACTTATGACATAAATATTCCCACCGGCCCACCATTCTGCCCTGTCCAAATACTAACTGAAGTTCAGAAAAAGTTGTATGTTGAAGATAGCAGTGTGGTACCAACATGTGTTCTGTATCCATCTTATAGAAAGATAATATATTTATTATTTTTGAATTATTCATTATCTATGAATGGAAAACTATAATGAAGAATGAGTACTTAACTTTATGCCAGGCTCTATTCTAAGCTCTTAATAGGTGTTAACTTATATAACTCTCATAATAGGCCTAAGAGGCAAGTGAAAACACTGAGGTCCAGAGAAGTCTGTAATTGACCCCAGGTTACACAGGAAGACAGCAGTGTTGCCAGGATTCAAATCCAGGGAGATGGCTCTAGAACCTTACCTCTTGACAGTAAGATAGTAAGTGTTAACATGGGGATGAATATCTACTGGAATATTATTAATTCATTTGAGAGGAAGAATTAAAAGTGACTCTTAAATTCCTTTTCTAATGATATAATGTTCCCTGTAGTAATAAAGGTCCAGGCTGTTCTCCTCAATTTCCCCTGAGTCTCTGAGACACTATCCGTAAAAGCCTAGTCAGTATTTTTTACTACATTGTTAAAGTAGCAAGAGGCTTTCAAAATTTCTCAATCACACTTGAATCAGAATTCTTATTAGAAAGTACACTTAATGCTCCAGGACATTGTAACCCTGGTGGGGATTTTCTAGCTTATCAAATTTCAGAACAAACAGATTCCATCTGAAAATTACAGAGAAAGTGTGACAAAGTGACCTCCCCACAGTCCCTACTCCTCTAGTTTTTCCCCAGCCCACTTAAATTCTCCCTTTTCCATAAAGTCCTCTTGCTGCTGTTATTTGTAATTGCATTATCTATAGTTCAGAAGGTTGGGAGGAAGTTTAAAATACCATGAACCAACCAGCAGGGCTCAAGAATAAGGAGGGACCAAGTATCAAGATGATTCCAGTGAGATCACCATTAAAGGTGGATAAGAGGTAGAGGCCGTTCCCCTAAGGCCTGAAAAGTGCTTCTGCTAGTCTTCATCTTTCTGTCTTGTTTCTAAAATAATGCACTAATGACATATAAATACTCTCCCAATCCTTTTCTCTTTCTCATCTACAAGTATGCATACATACATCTACTACAAAATGTTCTGTTGAGGGGCAGCTGGGTGGCTCAGTTGGTTAAGCGTCTGCCTTTGGCTCAGGTCATGATCACAGGGTCCTGGGATCGAGTCCCACACCTCTCCCTCTGCCTGCCACTCCCCCTGCTTATGCTCTCTCTCTGTCAAATAAATAAAATCTTAAAAGAAAATTTTCTGTTGAGATTTCCTCTAGGTTGCAGCCTCACAGCTACAGTTGATTAATTCATTCAGAAAAAGAAATTATGATACCTTTGTTAAAGAGTATATCTAAGCTACTCATATAATGATGTCCTTGTGAAAATACCCTAGTCATTTGGAATACTGCCTTTCTAGGACATTTTTTTCCCCTGTCATTCAAGAAAGTATCTGTTACATGAAACCAACCCCTCTACTCATATTATTTTAGAAAGAAATTTAATTAACAGAAAAAAATCAACATAACATATAATTAGCGTTAAGCAAGTAAGCAGTCAGTGATACTGAGAATCCTTGGAGTCATATCAGTCTTTAAATGTCCATTCACCTCATTTATGTCATTGATTACAGGAAAGATAATCCTCATTACCTTAACAGTGATCTTAGCCATGTTTGTTATTTCCTAGTTTAGACATGCATCACCAGACTTTTCTGTGCACTCCTCTGAATAAGTGACACCAATGTGGGTCTAAGGTGAGGTGTGAGGTGTGAGGTATGAGGTGAATTGCCCACCTGGGTGTGCAATCTGCTGTTTGTGCCTACTCACTTCTATGTCCTCTGCTGACATGAAGTACATGTTTAGTATGAAGAGAGTAGAGAAAACTTGCTCCCAGACAAATCCCAGTGATGCTTTCTCTATTTTTTTCTTCCTTAGTATATAAAGACATTTTTTTGGTAAGAGTCTTTACATACTAAAGAAGAAAAACTACATTTTGGGTATCACAACCCCTCTCCCCCCAAATAGACCTGATAAATTATGCTGGTTTTTTTTTTTTTTTTGGAGAGTGAGTGAGAGATGGAGAGAGGGCACAAGCAGGGGAGAAGGCAGCAAGAGAGGGAGAAACAGGCTCCCCACTGTGCAGGGAGCTGCACGTGGGGCTCAGTCTCAGAACCCTGAGATCATGGCCTGAGCTGAAGGCAGACACGTAACCTACTGGGCCACCCAGAGGCCCCTATGCTGCATTTCTTATACATTACCTCAAAAACAGTAATACAGGTTTGCAGCCTTTATATTCTAACATAAGCTTATATTCTGGCTGAAGATTGCAGGAAACTGGTGGAGAAAAACAGAATGACCTGTTCAAGGAGGTGGGCAAGAAGAACCAAAACATTGGTTGATGAATGAAAGATCAGCAAGAAAGATAAGAGAGAGTGGTCAGTTAAGTGGCTGTTATAATGAGAAGAATGGAAATCAATAAGAAATTTATTACAAAGAGACCAAATCACATTCTCAATATTAATAGGTGTAAAACCAAAGCAAATGACAGCACTGAGATATTTCTTCTGTATATTGATGCTAAAACAGAAATGCTAGAGTGAATACTTGAATTTTATGTGTTTGAAATTCATAAAATTCATAAAATTTAAAACATTTAACACTAAATGTTTACATATTCTAATTTAAAATGTATGACAATGGGGCATCTGGGTGGCTCAGTCAGTTAAGCATCTGACTTCGGCTCAGGTCATGCTCTCAGGGTCTTGGGATCAAGCCCCGTATCAGGCTCCCTGCTCAGCAGGCAGTCTGCTTCTCTCTCTCACTTTCTTTGCTTCTCCCTCCACACCTGCTCATGCTCTCTGTCTCTTTCTCTTTCAAATAAATAATAAGTAAAATCTTAAAAAAATGTATGACGTATTATAAAACCTCAAGGAACAATGTAAAGATACAAGAATATATGATAAAGATATATTATTATTATACTATAAACCTTTAGCAAATACTGAACATGATGCTCCTTTTGTCTTCAGTCCCTTCCACTGAGTGATGTCTTCAGAGTGGTCCTACTGATGTTGTTGGTTAGGTCCAGCTTCAGCTGTGTCCAAATCCTGCTGAGCATCATTAATGGAGCATTCAGGTCCATGGACTCTGGCTTTGACCTGTGGTAGTTTATATTTCACAACCTTCAATCTGGAAAGAGGATAACTCTGTTCTCCATCTAATTTTGGTGTGGTTTCTCCCTCCATCTCTAAGTGCATCATAGAATTTTCTCCCCAAATCTGAGATCAGCTTTTAATTGAATGAGAGAAGAAAAGCAAAATGAGCAAGAGGAGGATGGTAGTAGTAGGAACTGAACAGCAATAATGGGTTGGGAGGGTATGTGAAGAGGTGTTTTGAAAGTGGGCTGGGTGATATGCAGCAAAGGGGAAGGGTGTAGGGAAATGAAGCTGCAGCAAGAAGGTTGAATAAAGCTGTTGCCTGATGGCTGAATGTCTGGAATAGCATTGCACATGCATAAACATATACATATTGGTATCTTGATCCTAAAAAATGGCAAGTTATATCTGAATATTGGAAGCTAGTAATGCAATACTAGCCACAATATTTTGGGGCAGAAAACCCAAAAATGCCAAAGATCATCTGAGGTTTTAGATTTTAAGGATGCATGTGATAATGTAATATTTGATGATCTTGATCCTAGAGACGACTTAATGCTTTGGGGCCAGCATGCATTTGAGAATTTTTCCTTCAATCAAAGGATAGCTTTAAGTAACAGTGAATCTTTCCATGTAATAATGATTTTAAAAACAATTTCTCAGTAACAAAAACATTTTTAAAGGAGAGAGAGAGTGTGTGTGTGTACAGGAGAAGGAGCACATGGTTAATTGGCATTCATATTCCTGAGCAAACTTGTAAATAGTACCATTCTCACAGGAATTAAATCAGTTGCACTGTGGGTAACTTCAGAATTCAAAGGTGCCACAGTTCCTCACTCTGTGTTGATGGAACTGAACGGCATTAACCTTTTCACTTGCACTAACAAAGACAAGTGAAGACAAGATGTGCTATGACTCCTGCACATCTATGTTTTGTTTTTTTGCCCAGGGCCCTCTACAATTATCCCACACTTCAGAACTAATTTCTCTACGCGTTTACCTACATTGTTTTTGCACTACTCTTGAAACACCACAATCTCATTAACTCTTTTTTCTCTCTCTCTCTTTTTTTTTCCAAAAGGAGGATTTATAAGGACATAGAAGAAATAATTATTCAGTGATTCATTGTTGGGCAAATCTTTGTAGCTTTTGCAAATATGTTGGCCCTTATCCAAAGTAAATGTTTTGTTTTGTTTTTTGCTTTGTTTCCCCTTCAGTCTTAGAAATAAGATAACACTCTACTGCTTCAATCAGTAACTCTGACTATTGTTCTCCTACACTGAATTAAAAATCAGGCTTCTTATTTTTAGGTGGGGGCAAGAGGGAAAGAGAAAACCAAATTAAACTTTAGAATTTAAGTTTTCACGATTCTCATTGCTTGTTTATTTCTTACTTCTTGTTTAAAGTACAAAATATACATATGTATATATGCATACACATAAAAATACATATATCTATGCATATATGTATTTTGTTTTGTTTTACAAGTATAAAGTTGGCAAACAACAATTTAGCACCAAGAATAAGCTATTTTAGCTTATGTGTCTGTGTTTTGCAGCTCACAAATAATTTGATCATGGCAGAGGGATAGAAAGTTGCCTTTTAAGGCAATCTATATAGGGTATAGGGTTCTCTTGATTAAAATGAGAAAGGATTACCCACAAAACTTAACTGCAAATAGTTAACTATGTAAGTACAGATGGGGAAATCTTGTTTGGCTATAGTCGTGATTTTCCTTAACCATAAGTAAGTTTGATAACAGCCAACAATATGCTTCTATAAAAAGTAGCATGGCCCAGATAAGAACTAACAAAATGAATGTCCACCTTAAGTAGGAAGAGTTGAGCAATCATGTTTAGTTGCCCACTTCTAGTGCACACAGGGAAAGACAGTTGATATAATGAGGGGTCTGATAACTATATGTCATACATTTGTAAGAATGAGGTTTGCTTATCTAGAAGAAGAAAGGATCTAGTAGAGGACACGTAAGCTTTCTTCAAATTATTTGAAGAATTGTCATGTAGAAGAAGGAGCAAACAGAGTGAGGACCAATGAGTCATATGTGGGCTTAATAAATGTTAGAACTTATTAAGAATAGATAGGATTGACACAGAATGTGGTACCATGACATAGAGCCTTAAAACCAAATCTGGAAGACCACTTGTCAGAGTTGCTGTTGAAATAATTTTCTGCATGGAAGTTGTAATAGACGGCCTCTGGGTTCACTTCCATCTCTAAATATTATGAGTTTGCTTTAAGAATTCTACTAAAGAATTCTACAGAACACTTTTCAAGCCGTGTTTTGCAGAACACTAGGTCTGGTGGATGTTAAAGGTGCTTTGTACCTTACCCTCTTCTTGGAGAAAAAATGCACATCTGCATAGTAAAAGTCCTGAGCAGTCTTATACTAAAAATCCTTTTTAATTCGAAATAACCCACACTCTCTGAACTTAATTGAATACAGAGCACTTTTATGGTACTTATTTGCAACCTGAAGGAATAGTGTTTCCTGGAATATTAGTTTTGGAAACAGCAATTAATATACAATAAAAGCAATCCTTTAAATTGATGTGGAATATATTTTGAGCACATTTACAAATATTTAATATACAAAGAAGAAAATTTACATGTAGAAGAAATATTCTTTCTCAAAAGTTAGAGGTATTACAAAGTTCCCCCAAACATGAGCCTTTTAAATATAAACCAATCATATAATTCAAATGCTTTGCAGATGTTTTAAAATGTCCTTATTCCTCATAATTTAATATTCAATTAATTAACCTAATTTTGGAGAGTTTCTAATTGAAGCTAATTGTTCTTTCTGCTGATTTCTATCTCTAAATCAGTTTTATTAAATTTTTAAGAATTACTCTTCTTTATGTGTGTATCATTATTTTCACGTCTCCATTGTAAATTCATCTTTATGAAAGAATGAAGATAAAATGTGTAAAATTTTCAAATAATTACATAAGCACTGTTGTAAAGATAAAATGGTGACTCTACTGACACTAAATTGTTGTCTGGGAGACAGTGCCCCCATGTGATGGCTCAAAATTCCCACTCATTAAAAATGCTAAACATCCAAATTTGGCTTATATACAATGTGGTTTAAAGCTGTCAATGCACATGAGTAAATCTTAAATGTATCATTTCACTAGTATACCACTAGAATCATATTGTATTAATTACTTGAACTATAAACATGTATGTTTAAAGCTGATCATATCAATGTGAAATAATGTAGACCAAGGAATTCATTGCTTCACTTATAATTTTCAATCTTTTCAACTCTGGTCTGTCTTTTCTGGATCCATTCTCAGAGCTTACGAATGTGCTTAGGTTATATCATCTCAAAAATAAATAAATAAATAGTCCTTCAATAATTCTTCCATAATCCCATAATTCTATAGAGACTCTTTTTCACCATTTTTAAACTCCAAAGGGAATTTTTGAAACTTACCATTCTTTTAAAAATTAAATTGTTTTCTCTATTATGCCCCATGACATTTTCTATGTGCTATAATTCCAGCAGTTGTGTTGAATATTGCCTGCTATATTATGAGAGTGTAAACTTGACTGAAGTAAGGATCATGTTTTATTTGTCTCATGTATCTCCCATTTCTAGCACTTAGTAATGTTTGTTGAATGACTGAATGTATGATTGAAGAAAGAACCATGTTTTGCACTGAATCTCCAATGCCTATCTTAGCCCCTGAAGCATCGTTGGGCATTCATGTTTTTTTATTAAGTTACTGAAAGTCAGCGTTCACCTATGACTCATTTTCTACACCAGCCTATCATTCCTATTATTCTGATATGTACTTCATATACATTCATAACATTTGTTGAATGAAAGAATGAAAAAATTAATATTGTAATCTATATCTGGTGCTTCTACTCTACTCTCTATTATCTACTCGTGTAGGAACTGTGGACCTTGGTTCTCTTCACATCCTATTACAAAACATTCCTTTTCTAAAAGTCACAATAATCTCTTAGTTCTCAAAACCATTGATATACAACATATAACAATGTTGAGTAAATCATTCTTCTTGCTTCCATGGAAACACACCTATCTGGTTCTAACTTTCTGATTACACTGTCTTCTTTCTAGGGGCTCATCTTCCTTACTCTTTTAGGTTTATTTGTCATACTTTCTACATATCTTTGGAAATTTTATCAAAATCTAGATTTTAATGGGGTCTTCATATAACTTTCAAAGTACATTATTCTTGACATTATATATTTTCTACTTTGTGTTATTCTTGTGTGTGCATGTATGTGTTTGCACACTTGTGTTTTGTCTACCCTAAGACATATAGTATACTCCCTTTATCTATTTATACCTTACTGAGAAGTTTGGGGTTTTTTAAATGTCTATTTATTTTTAATGAAGTATAGTTAACACACAATGTTAATTTAGAGTATGCAATGTAGTGATATTTGTAACTTATACACCTTTAAGGAGGTATTAATTTATCAAAATAAGCCTCAAAATCGCTGGCATTGTATGTTGTATGTAATGGACAGTCCATAACTATTTTTAAAATAAATGGATCCCTCCCTTAAGTTGCTTTGATCATGAAAGATGTCCTAAAGAAAAGGAGCTTGATGGAGGGTTTACTAAAAGGAGGAACATAAAATAGTGGAAAAAGATGAGACAGGAATTCTTGATAGAAGGAGCTGCATGCTCAGATATGTATTTCCATGAATACATGCATAATCTGTGGAGGTATTAGACAGTTTGTCTAAACTGTATAGAGACATAAACCAGGGATTCTGAGAAATGGGGTTAGTGGTACAGGTAAGAGTTGCTGAAAGGCTCAAAGGAAGGTCAAAATAGCTGGGTTTGATAAGGATAACATGGATCCTTTGTATGTGTTGGCACAGAGGCATGGCCTGATGAAAATAGGAATTGAGGAAGATTATGTTTTAATTTGAACATCTTTTAATATTATATTTATGATGATTATCACTTATGACCTAAAAGGCTAAGACTTACTACCTTATTTTATATCTAAATTACTACCAGCTACTCTATTACTACAATGCAGTGGTAAATATATACAACAAAGATAGATATATATATATATATATATATATATATATATATATATATATATAATGAAGATGATAGATAGATAGATATGAAATAAAGACCCAAAGTATTTTACTTTTCTGGTTACTTTTCCCACTACTGAAATACAGTCATCAGCCAGGAGAAAGAGAACTGCTGGTTTGTAGAACAGAGCATCTTGATAACACAAGAAGTGATGAAAAATTCTATGGAAAGAAAATCCTTGTGGGAGATACAGTCCTCAAAAAAGACATTTTAGGGAAATGGATTTCCTGGTGCTGGATCCCTTTTCCCAGAAGCACCCGGCTGAGAAAAAGTATGCCTCTGAAAGACTCTAAGTTCATATTTTAAGGATACTAGGTAACTATGAGGGCAGCAAGCACTTGTCACTCAGCTTCTTGCAACTTTTGAATTGAATCTAAAAGACTCTGAACATTTCTTAATACTTGTCATCTCCCTCCCTCACAGGATTGTAGGCAGGATTAATGAGATAATGTTTTAACAGAGATTGAGCTCCTTGGCAGAGAGAGGCTAAATACAGAACAGTGTTTCTGTTATGATAAACTATGTAAGACTGATCATGGAAAAGGTTTTGCAATTTAACCCATTTTGAAGAAAAATGATCCAGTAAAACTTGATTCTTTTTTGGTGAAGTTATATATTGGTGTGAATACCTCAAAAAGAGTATATTTCATTTAATTTCCCTATATTCTGAAACAAAATTTAGTCATTCATGAAAATAACTTTAAATCAAACTATATAGTATTATGTGTTAGAGGTTTACACACTACAGCTTACAGTGAAGTCTGACGAGTCCTGAAAAATTTGGTCAGTAACTTGTTTTTGTAAACAAAGTTTTATTGAAACATAGGCATAACCATCTTTTTATCTATTGTTTTTGGCTGCTTTTACAGTACAATTATGAACAGTTGATTAGTTGTTGCAAAGACAATATGGCCTATGAAACCTAAAACATTTCCTATCTGATCCTTTACAGAAAAAGTTCACAGACCCCTGATTTATGGCAGGGTTTTTTTCATATATGTGTTAAGCCTTACATGTTCCCTCAGTAACAATATGACTTTCTGCAAGTTCCTTAGCATATGTAAGATTCAGTTTCCAGTTTATTCATCGGTAATAGCACTGCTTGATAAGATTCTGGTAAGGATTACATAATAAGAATCTTGTAAAAAACACTTAGCACAGTGTTTGGCACACAGTAAGACTGAAATAAAATAGGTATTATTGCCATTGTTCTATAACACTAATTTAGTAAGTTGGTCCAACTCTAGTATTCCTAAACAAGTACTTGAAATACTTTTCATATGCATTCAGGTAATAGTTTCTATGAGTTCAGGTAATAGTTTCCTTGAGTTCATTTAGTGGTCCCAATGCTCCTATAGGACTCTAGCATTCATGTATGAGCCTTGAGAGTTTCCTCTCCCAATCAAGCAAAGATGATGGAGGACCAGTTTTTGTGTGACCTGTTACACAGAGGAGGGTTAGATAAGAGAGGACCCAAACTGGCAATCAATTAATCAATCAATCAATTGCTTGAGTTTAGTGATAGTACCCAGAGATTTTATAGATAAACTAGATATCATGGAATCAAGAATTTCCTTCTTGTTATGGCAACTTCAAATAAAAGAAAAATTTTTGATAAAAGTATATAATATGAAAAGGCAAGTCAATTCTGAGATATCCTGTAAACACCCACAAGTGTATATAGATTACTATGGTATATATGGAATGCATAAGAGATTGGAGTCTTAATGGTTGAGCATTGAGGCAGTGGATATGGCATGTGCAGTGAACTACAAAGATGCCAGGGATACAGATTTTGAGTCTACCTACAGGATTTTGTCAAAAAAAAAAAAAAAAAGAGAGAGAGAGAGAGAGAGAGAGAGAAGTGTTTTTGGAGCTTTTGTTAGGCATTGGGAAATGGGATGAACTTTGAAACAACTGTATAAGTTATACTCAAAGGAAATGTGACAGATGCTTGGTGAATGTCCCTCAAGCATTATAATTTAAAGGAATAATAATGTGGGGCTTTGAGTTGTTAGAATTTTTGTTTTGTTTATGAAAGAACTAGGGGCTGTTGCTTAACAAACAAATAACTGGTCCTGTTTCATATATTAAATCCATACTGTTTAAAAGTAAGGAAGATAGCATCAATGTGCTGGCATGTTTTATACATATTCATCTACATTCAAATGTAGACTTTATGTCAATAGAAGCTCTCACTGTTACAATTCATTTTTCACTATACAAGCAAAGCTTTTATTTTTTCATCTCTATATTCCTAGTGCCTAGCACATAGGATATACTCAATACATATCTGTCAAATAAATGGCTGAATGAATGTTATAAAGTGGTAAGATATCTTTGAGAACTATCAAGTCTCAGAGATGATATGTCAGGATCTTTTGCCAAAGAAGAAGCCACAATCAAGTGTACCATTCAAAAGGACCAGAAAAGAAAAAAAAAAAAAAAAAAACTCTTTTAGGAGAAGATATTACAAACCACCTCTAGGTCTGTATGACACACAAGACCAGTTCTTGTTAGGGGCAGTTAGAAGAAAGTAGTCTGAATTGAGAAGATTAATGACATAATAAGAATAAATAATGGACTAAACACTGACTATACAGTGTACAGGGGCACTGAGGCAGGCCCTCTATATATATTGAAGGGAGGATAACTATATATATAAGTATATATATAAGTCGGGAGGATGAAATCTGGTGCTTACTGGCCAATTAAAGCCCAGTAATACACATTTGGCATAGAGCAATGAATTATTTTTATTCTCAATATATCAGTAGAAAGAAATTCATTACACTCTCAGGTAGAGTTTTTGTTGGACTTACAGTAAAGTTGAGCATGTTCTTGGCAGATTTTGTGCAGTTAAAACTGAACAGGGGCAGGCACATGACACAACTAGAAGCTAGGACTAATATTTTATCTTACATGTTTAGTCCAAGACTTAAAACAATATTAGTATAATCGATTAGTAAAAATGCAAAAAGGTAGTCATATTGAAACATGAAAAAAATTATGTTTGTTTCCATTTCTCTAAAAAAATATTTGTCCACACTAAATATGCTAACTGTTAATTCTATGTGTAATTATTCAGAAAAAAATATTTATTGAGCACCTCTTTTCTGCTGATTGTGGCTTATTACCAGGATATAAAAACAAATAAGATCCAGTGATGAGGGGCAATATTCTGAACTAAGATATTAATCAACCTTACTGCTGAGGACACCTACACTGTCAGGATTTCTTTTAAAAGAAATGAGCAGAAGATATGAACAGACACTTCTCCACAGAAGACATACAAATGGCTAACAGACACATGAAAAAATGCTCCACATCACTTGTCATTGGGGAAATACAAATCGAAACCACAATGAGATACCACTTTATACCAGTTAGAAGGGCTAAAATAACAAGACAGGGAACAACAAATGTTGGCGAGAATGTGGAGAAAGGGGAGCCCTCTTACACTGTTGGTGGGAATGCAAGCTGGTACAGACACTCTGGAAAACAGTATGAAAGTTCCTCAGGAAGTTAAAAATAGAGCTACCCTACGACCCAGCAACTGAACTACTGGGTATTTACTCCAAAGATACAGATATAGTGAAAAGAAGGGATATCTGCACCCCAATGTTCATAGCAGCAGTGTCCACAATAGCCAAACTGTGGAAGGAGCTGAGATGCCTTTCAACAGGTGAATGGATAAAGAAGATGTGGTTCATATAAACAATGGAATATTACTCAGCCATCAGAAAGGATGAATACCTACCATTTGCATCGACAGGGATGGAACTGGAGGGTATTATGCTAAGTGAAGTAAGTCAATCAGAGAAAGACAATTATCATATGGTTTCACTCATATGTGGAATATAAGAAATAGCACAGAGGATCATAGGGGAAGGGAGGGAAAACTGAATGGGAAGAAATCAAAGAGGGAGAAAAACCATAAGAGACTCTTGACTCCGGGAAACAAACTGAGGGTTGTGGAAAGGGAGGTGGGTGGGGGGATAGGGTAACTGGGTGATGGGCATTAAGGAGGGCATGTGTGGTGATGAGAACTGGGTGTTATATACAACTAATGAATCATTGAACACTACACCAAAAACTAGTGATGTACTATATGTTGGCTAACTGAATTTAAATTAAAAAAAAAATCTTAAATAATTAACATCAGAGAGTAACAAATCAGTTAGAAAATATCAAACCAATATTTGAAGAGAAAGGAGTGCAGGAAAAAAACCTAGCATTTGAAGCCCTTCTTACCATAGAGGTCGTTAGTTGCTAAATCTGGAATGAATGACTGAAAGATTGAGAAGCTGAGTAGAAATTTTTGACAGATGCATCAAACTGGGAGACCAAGAGTAAGAGTAAGGCTAAACATGATATGTACAAGCATTTGCAGGAAATGAAGTATATTTCAAAATGACTAAGTTTTGGAAATTGGAATGAAGTGATCCTGGATTGCTAGTCTCTAATTGCTCAAGTGCAGAGAATATAGAACCCTTCTGAAAGGAGAAAACACCACCCGAGGCCTCCAAGTGTTATTTGAAATAAATAAATAAATAAATAAATAAATAAATAAATGAGTGAGTGAATGAATGAATGAATAAAATGTAATACTATAGTATAAATAGAAATGAGTTAAATATTTATATAATTTATATATATTTGACAGTCAGTCAAAAGTACCAAGCAAATGAAAAAACAAAATTACATGAATTGAATTCCAGTTTCTAGTCCTCCAAGTTTGGAAGTTGTCACTCAATTCTAACAATAACCAAAAAACTGAACAGATAGAAAAAGCAAAAATTTTTGAATCCATAAGAATTGGGAGGATACAGGGCAAACTGCTGCTCACAAAATTGGAAAGACAAGCAGATACAGGGAGTCATAGCTTACTAGAGCAGAGACTCAGGAGCAGAAACCACTGAGGAAACCAGCACCATGGTAGGAAAACATGAACTATAATTAACAAATTGCTGGAGGCCCAGTGTGGACAATCCTAAGAGTAAAAAAATCCAGTGGTATGCAGTCAGTCATAGGAGGCCCCCAGAATATTGTGAGCTACACCTCTAGGAACTCAGTCAGATTCCCACAGTCAATATCAGATAAATCCACTCAGACTTTGGGCAGGGGGAGAGGAAAGGAACCATTCTGAAATATATTAGAGCCCTCAGTTCTTCTTAACAAGACCTATGCTCAAGGGAAACTAGTTAACTACAGCTTAACGTGCTGGGTATTATCCGAGCCTAACTGATCTAGGAAGGAGAAACCCCAAGTCCAACTGACTTTAGCCTTCTTGCTTCACCTAATAGGAGAGAGAAAAAACAAAGAAATACTTATGAAGTTCACAGTCCAGAGGCATAGGCTAACTAGAAGACTGAGACAATCATAGAATATTTCCCCTCCCCTGATAACTGTCAACTACATTACTAAAAGCCTCGTTATAGCAGTTCCTCTTTATCAGTACATCACATCCAGCTATCAAGAAAACAAAATAAAACAAAACCAAAGCTACAGGGCATACCAAAAGGGCAAAAAACACAATTTGAAGACATGGAGCAAGCATCAGAAACCACACATGCAGGAATTATCAGACTACAAGTTGAAAACAACTATGAATAATATGCTGAGGGTTTTAATGGATAAAGAAGATAGCATTCAAGAATAGACAGCCAATGTAAGCAGGGAGATGGAAATCCTAAGAAATAATAAAAAAGAAAAGCTAAAGATCAAAAACATTGTAACAGCAATGAAGAATGGTTTGTTTGTTTTAAAGATTTTATTTATTTGCTTGAGATTGAACAAGAGAGAGAGTGAGATCAAGAGCACAAAAGGAGAGTGAGAAGCAGGGAGCCTGACACGGGGTTTGATCCCAGAACCCTGAGAGCATGCCCTGAGCCGAAGGCAGCCACCTAACCAACTGAGCAACCCAGGCATCCCTGAAGAATGGTTTTGATGGGCTTATTGACAGAATTAACATGGCTGAGGAAAGAACCTCTGAGTTAAAGGATTTATCAATAGAATCCTCAAAAACCAAAAGACAAAGATAACAGACACTGAAGAAACCAGAATAAAATATCCAAAGACTGTGGGCCAACTACAAAAAGTATATACATATAATAGCAATACCAGGAAGAGAAAAGAAAAAGAAACAGAAGAAATATTTAATACAGTATAAATGATATTTTTCCCCAAATTAATTTGACGCCAAATAACAAATTCAGGAAGTTCAGAGAACACTAACCAGGATAAATGCCAAAATAACTAAGGCATATCATCTTCAAACTATAGAAAATCAAAAACAAAAAATCCTAAAAGAAGTCATGGGGGAAAAATACCTTACCTATAGAGGAACAGAGATAATTACATCAGAGTTCTCAGAAACCATGTAAACAAGAGCAGAGTGGAGTGAAATATTTAAAGTGTTGAGAGACTAAAACACCAACTTAGAATTTTATACCCTGAAAAATTATATTTCAAAAGTGAAGGAAAAATAAAGATCTTTTTCTAGAAAAACAAAAATTAAGGGAATTTGTTGCCAGAAGATCTGCTTTGCAAGAAATGTTAAAGTTTTTAAAGAAGAAAATAAAAATATAGGTCAGAAACATAGATCTACATAATGAAAGGAACACTAATGAAGAAGGAATAAGTGAAGGCAAAATAAAACATTTTTTTAAAATATTTATTTTAGGGGCGCCTGGGTGGCTCAGTCATTAAGTGTCTGCCTTCAGCACAGGTCATGATCCCAGGGTCCTGCGATTGAGCCCTGCATCAGGCTCTCTGTTCCATGGGGAGTCTGCTTCTCCCTCTCCCACTCCCCCTGCTTGTGTTCCCTCTCTCGCTGTGTGTCTCTTTCTGTCAAGTAAATAAATAAATTCTTTTTTAAAAAATATAATATTTATTTTAGAGAGAGAGTGAGAGAATGAGTGTGGGATTGGGCAGAGGAAGAGGGAGAGAATCATCAAGCAGAAACCCCATTGAACATGGAGCTGGATGCAGGGATCGATCCCAGGACTCTGAGATCATGACCTGAGCCAAAACCAAGAGCCAGATGCTTAACCAACTGAGCCACCCAGGTGCCCCAAATCTTTTTTTTTCTTATTCTCTTTCTATAAGTATGGTTTCACATATTTATTTATTTAAAATTTTTTGTATCTATTTTTATTTTCTTTTTACTGAAGTATAGTTGACATACAATGTTATATTAGTTTCAGGTGTACAAAATAGTGATTTGACAAATCTATACAATACACAGTACTCACCACAATAAGTGTAGTTACCTCCTGTCATCACACAAAGTTATTACAATATTATTGATTATATTCCTTATGCTGCACTTTCATCCCTGTAACTCATTTATTTTATAACTCTATATTTGTACATCCTAATCCCCTTCACCTATTTTTTTATTGAGGTATAGATGACATACAATATTATATTAGCTTCAAATGTACAACAGAGTGATTTCACAATTATATACATTATAAAATGCTCACCATAAGTGTAGTTGTCATGTGTCATCATATAAGGTCATTGTAATATTGCTGAACTCAAAAACACCATCTATCAAGTGAATATAATTGACATCTAAAGTACTTCATGCAACAGAAGCAGAATACATTTTTATATGATACAACCAAGTAGGATTTGTCCTAAATATGCAAGGCTGGTTAATATTTGAAAATCAATTAATGTAGGGGCATCTGGGTGTCTCAGTCTCTTGGTTTCAGCTCAGGTCATGATCTCATGGGTCATGGGATCAAAGCCCATATCCAGGTCTGTGCTCAGCGGGGTCTGCTTGAAAATTCTCTCTCTCTGTTCCTCCCTCCACTCATGCTGTCTCTCTAAAATAAGTAAATAAATCTTAAAAAAAAAAATCAGGGGCACCTGGGTGGCTCAGTCAGTTAAGCATCCAACTCTTGATTTTGGCTCAGGTCGTGACTTCAGGGTTGTGAGATTGAGCCCCACATCTGGCTCCACACTCGGTCTGCTTGAGATTACTTCCCTCTGCCCCTCCCCCTGCTCACATGCTCTCTTTCTCAAATAAATAAATAAATCTTCTTAAAATAATCAATTGATGTAATCCATTATATTAAGGAGTTAAAAAAATACATTATCAGATCAATAGATGCAGTAAGAGCATTTGATAGAATCCAATGCCCCTTCATGATAAAAACTGTCAATAAAGTAGGAATATAGGGGAAATTTGCAAATTTATAAAGTCTATCTACAAAAAACCCTACAGTTGACATCATACTTAATGGTGAGAAACTCAAAGTTTTTCCATTAAGATCAGGTACAAGGCAAGGATGTCCCCTCTCATAACTTATTTTCAACATAATACTGAAATTCCTTCCTGACACAATAAGGTAAGAGAAGGAAATAAAAGGCATACAGAATGGGGAGGAGGACATAAAACTCTCTTTGTTAATAGATGATATATTTGCTTATATAGACAATCCAAAAGATTCAACAAAAAAACTCCTAGAACTAATAAGTGATTATTCGGGATAAAAGATTAATATACAAAGTGAACTGTTTTCTAATATACTCATAATAAACAAGTAGAATTTGAAATTTAAAATATAAGATATACTACAGCACCCCTAAAATTGAAATACTTAGGTATAAATTTAACTAAATATGTATAAGATATATATGAAGAAAATTACAAAACTTTGATGAATGAAATCCAAGAAGAACTAAATAGATGGAGAGAGATATTCCATGTTCATGGGTAGACAGACTCAATATTGTCAAGATGTCATCTCTTGATCTGTAGATTCAATGCAATCCCAATTAAACTCTCAGCAAGTTATTTTATGTATATCAACAAACTATTCCAAAGTCTATATGGAAAGGCAAAAGATCCAGAGTAGCTAACACAACATTGAATAACAAAGTTTAGGACTGATGCTACTTAACTTGAACGCTTATTATAAAGATGCAGTAATCAAGACAATGTGGAATTGACAAAAGAATAAACAAATACATGACATTCTAGAAAAGGCAAACTATAAAGACAATAAGAGATCAGTGGTTGCCAGGAAGTTTTGGTGCAGGGGGGAGGGCATGAATAGGCAGGACAGAGGAATTTTGGTCAATGAAAATACTCTGTATATTATAATGATGTACGTATATCACTATACATTTGTCCATAGAATGTACAACAGCAAGAGTGAACTATAAGGTAAATTATGGACTTTGGGTGATTATGGAGTGTCAATGTAGGTTTTTCATTGGTGAAAGAAAAGAAAGAAGACAAAGAAAGCAGAGAAAAAAAGAAAAAGTACCATTTTGCTGAGTGATATTGGTAATGGGGAAGGTCATGTACGTGTGGAGACAGGGGAAATATGGGAAATCTCTGCCCCCCTTCAATTTTTTTTATAAATCTAAAACTGCTCTAAAAATAGCCTTCAAAAATAGTCACATGAAAGGCTAGAAAAATATTCAAGGATAGAACAATATTCAAATAATGTACTTCAGACACATAATTCAAAATATATGTCCTTAATATGTTCAAAAATTAATGAGATAATTTTCAATTTTGGCAGGGAACTAGAGAAATTCTGGACTGTAGACTTCTGGATGGGGAATGGTGGTTTTAGACCTCAGTGGAATCATAACTGGTAAAAATTAAAAGAGAAAATATGTCATTTAAAGTCTCTGGAAACTTTTGAAGGCATACAGCAAATGAAGAAATAATTACTTGATAAAATCTACTACATTTCATTAAGAGTAGTGAGTCTATGGCATTTGAACCACAACCTATTCCCTTCCCCCCATTCTCAGCTGTGTGTGACAGAAACTCTAATCTGGGAGAGTGCAATCAAGAACACAGGGCTCTGTATTCCCCAGCTTTCAGTGTAGTTTTTAGTATCTTCCTAGGAGGGAATCTCTAACTTTGGTACAGCAAGATTCAAATCTGGATCCTAATTGCTCTCACTCCAGCTCGGTCTTGGAGTGAAGGTTTCATATCTGAAAACACAAAATGAGAAAACCAAAGGGTACTGTCCTCCCAGCACCTGGCTCATAAATTAGGCTTACCAGAGAAGTGGGCCCAAAGTTCTGGAGAAATGGCACAAAATTTTTCTCAGGGGCAGGAAGTAGGCCGTAAGAAGAAAGAGCTCCATAGCTCTCCCTAAGGGAACTGATTTTATTTGTAAAAGAGCAAAGTCCAAACATAAGGCTGTTCTTGAAAACAATGGAAGTTTTGGTGTCAAGCAATTAAGTATATGGTAGCTTTATGAGAAAAGCCAGCTAAACTATAATCAGTTAAAGGTTTAAAAGAAACCTCTGGGAAGAAGAAAGCTAAGATGAGCTCTCATGGGATCAGAACAAGTCTCAGAGACTTGCTGAAAAGATGACCCTTGAAAAGGGGTCTGCATTTAGTCAAAACAAACTTAGGAGCAATTTATGCTCCAGGATATTATTGAAAACCATAGAGCAATCAGTAGTAGTGGAGGCTGACAGTGCAGTATGATACCAACAGAGTCAGAGAGCTATATGGAAAGATCATACAAAGAGAGAGTCAAAAAGAACCTTGGTAAATATTCTGTTCCCAAAGGGAGGAGACTGTGTACATCCCCCAGGCTGTGCCTCTGAGATGTGACATCATTAGAAAGAATACATCATGTTGAGCTATTACTGTAGGTGAAATAGGCTACAGTAGTCTACCCAAGTCACTCACTAAATAAACAAACAACAACAAGAAGACCTGGATGATGGGGGGCAAGGAGGGTCAGTTGCTACAATATAGTATCAAAAATATCCAGTTTTCAAAAAGAAAATATGACATGCAAAGAAACAGTAAAGTTTAATTCTTACACAGGGGAAAAAAAAAGAGCAGGCAATAGAACTGCCTTTGATGGAATCCAGATGTGAGAAAAATATTTCAAAGCAGATATAAATATGCTCATATAACTAAAGGAAATCATACTTAAAGAAGTAAAAGAAAGTATAATGACAATATCTTATCAAATAAAGAATACTGACAAAGAGATAACTTATTAAAAAATAACTAATGGAAATTCTGGTGTTGAAATTTTGAATACATAAAATGCAAAATCTACTAGAGGTCCTCAACAGCATATTTGAATTGCAAAAGAAAGAACCAGCAAACTTGAAGATAGATTAATAGAGATTAAGCATTCTTAAGATCAGAAAAGAAAATGAAGAAAATAGAACAAAACCTCAACAAAATATGAGGCACAATTAAGCACACCAACATATACATAATGAAGTACCAGAAGGAAAGAAGAGAGAGAAAGGAGCAGAAAATACATTAAAGAAATAATTTATTAGCTGAAAACTTCCCAAATTTAATGAAAAATATATATCTATAGCCCAAAGAAGCTAAAAAGAAATCCAAGTAGAATAAACAGATTGACCAGCACCCAGATACATCATAGCAAAAATGCTGAAAAAAAAAGACAAAGGAAAACTCTCAAGTATGAAACCAAATGCATAAGTAATATGAAAGAAGAAAGAAAAAACAGATAATTTGGACTTCATCAAAATGAAACATTTTTGTGCTTTAGAGGACACCATGGATAAACTGAAAAGAATCCAGAATATATAAAGAACCTTAAAACTCCACATTAAGAAGACAATAACCTTGATTGAAAAATGGACAAAGGATCTGAACAGACACTCCAAAGAAGACATAAAATAATAAACACATTATAATATGCAAAATATAATTAGCCATTAGAGGAATGAAAATCAAAACCTCAGTGAGATACCACTTCACATACTAGTATGACTATAATGAAAAATTTCAGATGATAACAAGTGTTAACAAGAATGTGGAGAAATTGGAACCTCATACACTGCTGGTAGTACTGTAAAATGGTCCAGTCATATTGGAAAATGGTCTGGCAATTCCCCAAACAAACAATTACCATATGATCCAGCAATTCTATGCCTAACTATATATTCAAAAGAAATTACTATGTCCACACAAAAACTTGTATACAAATGTTCAGAGCAACATTATCCACAGTAACCCAATGATGGAAACAACCCAAATATCCATTAACTGATGAATGGATAAGGAAAATGTTGTATATCCACACAACAGAATATTATACAGCAATGCAAAAGAATGAAATACTGATAATTGCAACATGAATGAATCTTGAAAATATTATGCTAACTGAATAGTAACCAAAGACTACTTACTACATTATTCTACTTACATGAAATGTTCAGAAAGGCAAACCTAGGGAGACATATAATAGATTAGTGGCTGCTTAGGACTAGGTGAGGGGGGTAAAATGAAGAGTCAATGCTAATGGGTACCTGATTTCTTTTTGTAGTGATGAAAATGTTCTAATTTTGATTGTGATGCTAGTTGCACAAGTCTGTAAATATACTTAAAATCTTAAGTATTAATCTTAAGCTTAAAATTAAAAGCTGTATATTTTAGATGGGTGAATTATGTTGTATAAATTATATCTTAATAAATCTATTTTTAAAAAGATAACCTAAAAAATAAGTTGAAAATCTAAAATTAACAAAGTAATGACCAAAATTAAGAATGGGTATATTTAGGAGGAGATTAGATACAGCTAAAACAATAATTAGTGAATTAAAAGGTCACAATCCATGAAAGACGTACACCACAGAATCTTAAGCAGGACAAATAAAACCACTGAAAACCAAAGGAAAAAAAATGCAAAAACATAGAGGAAAAGGGGAAGAAGGATATTTACAAAGGGGCAATGATAAGATGGACAGCTGACTTAGAAACAATAAAACAGATTCTTTGGAATGTTATCTTCAGGGTGCTAAAGTAACTATCAACCAAGAATTCTGTACCCAATGAAAATATCCTTCAGAAAGTAAAACTTAGACTATCCTTTCAATGATTTCATCATCTAATTAAACATTTTAGAGTAAGCATTTAAATATAATGGAGTGATTTCCATGCAAATGTAACTGTAAAAGCCCTGAGAATGGAGTAATAAATTAAATTATAAATGACAACCTCATAATAGTGGCACATAAGTAGAATCTGACAAAAGTATATACTTTCAAGGAGGCCAAGAGAAGACAGGACGGTGTGTGCATGTGGGGGTAGCAGGGGTTGAAGAAGAAATAAAGACTGCAAATGTATGAGAAGTAAAATGGCTTATATATTTGGGGAAATACACTGATGGAAATAAAATCAAATGGAGAAGTTGTCACAGATTAAAATGAAAACAGTAGTCAAAAGTCAAATTTTGAAGAACTTCTTAATGATTTTAATTGGCTTGTGTGTGTGTGTGTGTGTGTGTGTGTGTGTGTGTGTGTAAGGTATACATTAATAACAGCTGGGAATTATTTTCAAAATACATGTATATTGTCCACCCTGATCCTCAAAGCAATTCTGATAGTTTTTTGGTATGCACATTTTGAAAAATTCCTCAAGTGACTGATAAAATTATAATATGATGATATCAATTATGTATAATTAATAGATATTGGTAAATATAATTTTTATTTCAATTCAATTTTATAATTTTATTTCAATTAGCATTGATTATTTACTACATGCCAGTGCAATAGACCCTGTTGGTGCTTCAGATTCCTTTTGCCAGGCTAGATCCCTCATCATTCGGATGTTATGAGTATTTGCTGCTAATTCTGTAGTGTGATTTATGCTACATGGACTATTGTGAATCAAGAAAAGTTCAGATGTTACCTAAGACTCAAACCTTACCTTTTAAAAATAATTATCTTTCATTTCTTTATAGGTTTTTTTGAAGAATATTCCTTTAATAAATCATGTGCATGTGAATCCTTGTCTAATGCTTGCTTCTAAAGAATTCAATCTAAGATAATTAGTACCAGGGAATGTCCTAAGAAGTAAGTAGTAAGGATGGAATTCTGAAGTTGGATCAACCACCAGTGGCTGAAAGTTATGTCCCATCACTAGTGAAAAGTTGAGCTATATCAGTGGCATTACTGAGAAATTCAACTGTGGTAAACTTGGTGAGATGCACTGGACAGAGATATTGTGTAATCTCTGTGGTATTAATAGGCATGGGGATAATTAGAAAGCTTATGAAATTGGGTTCCTATGGATTAGTAGAATTAATGATGTGAAGAAAGAAAATAATAGATTCAGAATGATTAATTATAAATTAAAGCAAAATCTGAGTTAGATAGTGTACCTGGAGGTATTTAAAGAGACATTTACCTCCAATAGCTGAATGGCAGAGTAGAAGTCTGACCCCAGGACTTCATTATTAGGTTGGAATAAAAAGCTGAAATATTAGCCCTGGAAGATCTCCAATGCCAAATTCAGGTTCGTAATATGAAAGGAGTTGGGCTCTAACATGTGAAATGGAGATATGTGAATAAATACACTGAGGAAACTTGATCCCAAGATCTCCCTAACTCCTGAGGCCTGTAGGAGTAAACTACTCCACCTTGTTGGAAGATGGATATCTTCCCTTCTTTGAATACTATGTAGAAAGACCAAATGTGTCAGGCGCCCTAAAAAATAACGCTTGCTTTTCTCTGAATCTACCTTCAATCCCTCTTTATGGTCATCAGACTCATAAATGTTAAATCTTAGCATGATTCACATGCAGAAATGTTGGCTCTGCTAAAGGAATATAAGGAGTATATATCAAAGGAGTTATAGTAGCTGGCTAATACATACTGTCAAGTATATGGAGAGTATTCCTGGTGGTGGATCCTGAGGGTACTAGATCTAGAGGGATGGAATATAAAATTGGATAAGGAAGACTTTGTTGATATGCAGGCACTCTCTCCTGACCAGTGCCAGGGACATGGTTCTAATATGAATTTTGAGATAATTTTTAGAACCTTTGAAAAAATAATGGCCCATATTAAATAAAATAAATTGCCAAACTGTTATGTAAAACTGTGGAAAATGGATCTGCAGACTCAGGGAAATGGACAGGGTTCAATGGGTCTCCTAAATACTAAAGAAACCTACCAAGTAACTACATTGAACTATTGGCCTAGGTCCATCTTACACTGGGGTCCACCAAATCCTCCAAGTGGTTATATCCCTATTTCTAAAATGTATAATGGAAATACTAAGCAGTGGGCAGATCCCTCACATTTGTTCCTTACCATATGATGTAAAGGCTATTTTAGTAGGAAAGGCCAAGTGGGATCTCCTAAAACTGTTCCCTCTCTGGAAAAGAGAAGTAAGAAATGATGTTGTATTCCAAGGGAAATGGTAAAATTAGTACCATCAAAGACAAATAATGAAAGGATAATGCAATCCATCATATATCTCCGTTTAATTTAGCAATCTAGCTCCTGCAAAAACTAGTTAGATCGTGGCAGATGACAACCGAATACCCTAAGTTTAACTAAGTAGTAGCTCTGATAGTATTTGCTGTGCTGGATATATTTTCTAAAGCAAACTGCCACAGCCTCAGGTACATGGTATCTGGATTTTGATCTGGTGTATGTGTTCTTTTCTATATCTATCAGAAGGATTAAAGCAATTTGCATTCACATAGAATATACAAGAATTTGTATCCACAATCTTGTTCTAGGGCTCTCTGTTACAACAAAATGAAAAATAAATTGTCAACTTTGTTAGCTTCTTCTGGAGTCTAATTTGAGTCCTAGTGACAATTCCCTCTTATTCCTTTGCTTGCCAACACTCCCAACAAGGCCAATGGAATTTTGATTGATGCCTTCACCTTGATTTTATACACACACATACCAACACCCATACATATATGCATCCATTCACATCCCCTGTCCATCCACCCACTGTGTGTGTGTGTGTGTGTGTATTTTACATTTTATGGTGTTTTACATTTTAAAGCAATTCTGTGGGGGCGCCTGGGTGGCTCAGTTGGTTAAGCGACTGCCTTCGGCTCAGGTCATGATCCTAGAGTCCTGGGATCGAGTCCCATGTTGGGCTCCCTGCTCAGCGGGGAGTCTGCTTCTCCCTCTGACCCTCTTTCCTCTCGTGCTCTCTCTCATTCTCTCTCTCAAATAAATAAATAAAATCTTTAAAAAAATGTTAAAAAAATAAAGCAATTCTGTGTATTTTTTCCCCACAACTTTGAAGATTGGAAAATTTTCATCACTGTATATATTTAGAATATAAAACTTAAGAGAAAATTGTAACTTGCCAAGATTACATATATATAAAACTATTACTTTTGTATAACTACTGTATGCCAAACTATGCTCTTTCCATTATTTTCGTATAGATCACCAAGGGCCTCTAGTCATCAAAGAAACTTGAAGTTTACGTATATTTAACTATATCTGAGTAGGCCTATATACAGTCAGACTATAAGAGCAAGTTACACATTAAAAAAAAGAAACTGGGGAAAATCCACATTATTTCATATATCTGTAAAATGAAAGAAAGTGAAAGCTTTCTTTATCATTTTTGAAAAACAGAAGGTTACCTAGTTATGGGTATGAATTAAACAGAGGTAAAAAAAAAAAAAAAGGAATAGCCCTGGTTGCAGAGTTGGAAGCAGCAAATAGCATGAAAGGATGCCTATTTAAATTATTCTAAAATATTATTTATTTATATTTCCTCTTCTAAGACCATTTTTCTTCAAAGTTCATATCAAATTTCCTTGAGTAAGTTAGATCTGCTGAGCATTTCCTAAAGACTAGATCTCCATTTATAATCCCTCTCCCCTCCCTCATTCATTGAGGCTGTTCTTAACACCTCTAAGAAATATACTTCTCTAAGGGATTCTGAACTATAAGTATGTATGGGCATTTTCATACAGTATTACATTCTAGTATTCTGGAAAAAGCGGAAAATATTATTTGTTTTCCTCTCTCACTTATATTCACCTTCCACTTTGGGATAATACTTGATTTTCCTTAACTCTTTGGTTCATTATTTTCCCAACCATATGCCTCTGTTTTTGCATAGTTAGAGGGTGAAGTTAGATCCAATCATGATTAAACTGTTTTTTTTTTTTAAGATTTTATTTATTTATTTGAGAGAGAGAGAATGAGAGATTGAGAGCACGAGAGGGAAGAGGGTCAGAGGGAGAAGCAGACTCCCTGCCGAGCAGGGAGCCCGATGTGGGACTCGATCCCGGGCCTCCAGGTTCATGACCTGAGCCGAAGGCAGTCGCTTAACCAACTGAGCCACCCAGGCGCCCCGTATCATGATTAAACTGTTAAAGCAACACCTATGTTGGAGAGGGCTACTCATACGAGGGTATTTATTTAGTGACTCTGTACATGGGGTTCAATTGTGGAGACTCTTTTCTAGTTGGTTTATGAAAAAAGGCGCATAGGCGCCTGAGTGGCTCAGTTGGTTAAGTGGCTGCCTTCGCCTCAGGTCATGATCCTGGAGTTCCCGGATGGAGACCCGCATCGGGCTCCCTGCTCAGCAGGGAGTCTGCTTCTCCCTCTGACCCTCCCCCCTCTCATGCTCTATCTCATTCTCTCTCTCAAATAAACAAATAAAATCTTTAAAAAAAGAAAAAAGAAAAAAGGCACAAAATACATCCAAGAAATAGCTCACAGGATTGTTGGATGACATAAAAAAACAGGCCCTAGTTGGAGCTTCCTAGATCAACTGAAAGCCACACATAAACTGCTACTCCTATCAAAATTGTGAAGTTTCTGGTCTCATTTGAAAATTGTCTCTACAGCTGCCACATTCAGAACCATCCTCCAAACATGCAAAAATGGTGCCTTTCACCCTTTTGCTGTATCCTGAGGAATAGTTTTTCTTATCAGTACACAATCAAACCAATGGGCTTTGCATACATGAAAAGATAAGGATTTTCTAACCTACTTTTGCACATATGCTAAAAAAGTTTTTTGCAGGTTATATCCAGAAATTGTCAGTGATCTCTCAGGGATAAAGAACTCCTCAATGGGGTATGAAACTCTTCTTTTCACTCAGTAGCTGAACTTTCTTGCTGTGACCAGATCAGTTTCATCACACAGTTTTAAGCTGTTCCATGTGAGTTTGTCAGCAAATGTGACTGGAAAATGAATAATTTATTCCCTTCCATAAGAAACCTTCGTCAAGTAATGTCTTAGTTCCTCTTCAAGAAAAAAACAATACATTCTTAACAAGCAAGGGAAGAAAAAAGTGCTTCCTCAGGTAATGGAAGAATAATACATGTTTTAGTGTGCTGTAGGGGATTAGTATGATCTGAATAACTTCTCTCAGATACTCCCAAATTGTTGGGCTCACCCTCTTTCCCAGTCAATGCACATAAGGCAAACCTGTAAATTCTACTGTGATTAAAATTCAGCAATCTCAAAAATCAGTCCCTGGATTTTCTTCCCCCAGCAATCTGGAAGAAACCTTACAGTTAAACAAAATAAAATTTCTTAATGTAGAAAACTTCCTGAACTGCACTCTTTGCTTTGATGTGAAAATCTATAAATTTAACCATGTTCAGTTATTAACATATCTAATGTCATCGATAGCAACATCCCTATCCTGCTGTCTTGAGATATCTCACACATTTCATATTTTCAATGGTAGAAATTATCCAAGCCCTTTATCCAGATTCTTACACTCAATAGGTACACAAAGAGTCATAAACAAGCTTAATTAGAAGTTTTGTCTGTTCGTTCCACTCAGAACCACCTAGAATATGAATAGGAATTTCTCTGCTTTCTATCCCATCTTGGCCAGATAACTAATTCCAAATACTCTACATTTTTCTATGTGTTGGTTTCCTACAACCCAGTCAATAAGAGCAGAAAGGAAAATGCATAGGTAATTTTGAGAGGAGTGAAGAGTTTCTGTTGAAAAGGTATTCTCTCCTCTTCTCAAGAGGGCATTTTCTTACCCAGAGCCATATAAGGTGAGCACCAGTAGAAATACTGTTGGAGATTAGTGTTGTCTTTGCAAATGGACATCTCACTATCTGTCTGCCTACCTGAAGAGTTGCACAACAGTTAAGTTTCTCTTGGTTTGCCCCAGAAGCTGAGTATGGTATGGGAAATCCTATAAAAGCATTCTGGAATCTAAGAATCTCTTTGCCATTTTCAGTCTACCATGAGCATTTTAAAGAATAGATGTGCTTAATATGTGTCTCCTAAACTTTAGACATAGTTGAACAGAGTTTCATGCCCAATTTTGTGCTTATGATTATGACAGATAATTTAAAGGTATCATGGTTGTATTAATCAGAGTTCTCCAGAGAAACAGAACCAATATAAGATATTGACACAGGAAAACAAGTAGTATATTTTTTAGAACTGGAGGATCAATGGTGTAAGTCTCAGGGGAGAAGAAGCTTGATGTCCCAAATTAATAGTCAGGTAGAGAATGAGTTCCTCCTTCTGCTACTTTTTGTTTGATTCAGGTCCTTAATGGACTGGATGATGGATACAATACTGAGGAGGTCAATCTGCTTTACTGAGTTCACTAATTCAAATGCTAATCTCCCATCCAAGTACTAACCAGGCCCGACCCTGCTTAGCTTCCAAGATCAGATGAGATCGGGCACGTTCAGGGTGGTATGGCCGTAGACTCAAATGCTAATCTCATCTGAAACACCATTGCAGACACACCTGAAATATTGTTTAATTTGGGTGCCCCATGTCCAGTCAAGTTGATACATAAATTAACCATCATAATCACAATGCCATGTGCATGGCAAGGAGGAGTTAACCACCAAACAAGCTTTCCAATATTTTAGGCATATGGAAGACTTCTGCAGTAGTTACCACGGACACAATTGAAAGAGTTCAGATGTTAGTGGAGGGTCAGAAGTCATTGAATTGACTGAATGACTGTTGGGTTAAAAAAATATGGTGCTCTGAAGGCTTAGGGAAAATAGAAAACATGGCTCAATTATCATTCTTTTTTTGTCGTTGGAATAATGAAGATCAAGCCTCTTAGCAGGTTTGATGATTATAATACAAAAGTGTCTATATTTGCTATACTGTACAATGTATCTCTGAGACTTATTTACTGCTATTTGTAGGTTCGGACCCTTGAACAACATCTGATAGAGGACCTAACTATGGCTACAATGGCAATCCTATAACAATATATAAATGTATCAAATCAACATACCATACCCCTTAAATTAACACAATGTTATGTGTCAAATATATTTAAATCAACAAAGAAAAAAAAATATGATGCTCAGTCCAGTGAAATTTGGGGAATAGTACCAGTGGTAGGGCCAAAAAGGAATAGATCATCTTCTAGAGGGATCTTCAGTTTTGGAGGCCATCAGGGTGAATCTGAACATTACTTCAAGGAACCCAAGCACAATATGTGCATCAGTATCTCCATATGAGGAGTAAATATAAATGTCAGACAAGACCAGACTGAACAAAAATGAGTTCACGAAGAACCCAACAAACCAACTACAGTGGGATAAAGTTAGGAGAGCTGTACCTCCCTATGTTCCTCCTCTCTTTTACCAGTAGAAAAGGAGTTGGTTCCTAGAAAGAGAAGCAGTCACACCTCATATCACACCTCTAAAGAGAAAGCCACATGACACTTCATGTTATCCATTTCAAAGAGTCAAGTCCACAGCTCTAGCCTGCACCAGGGGAGGGGAAGAGAATATTTTTGAATCACATTTGAGAGTTAAGTCTTAAAAGTGAATAGAACTGAATATTCAATGCCATATACAGTCTGGTTACAAACATTTTCTTAAAAGTTATAGAACATGATTAAGATGTTATTAAGGGACCTACTATGGGAAAGGAGATTAGGCACAATACAGCTGGGGGTTGCCTTTATTGTTGAATAATAAAACCAGTCATGTTTATTTTCCAGTGAGTTTAAATTCCGCAATAAACTAGCTAAGTAAATAATCTATTCAAGAGTTGTGTTATCTCACAGAAATTGTGTTATCTCACTGAACTGACGGAAAGGCAAGAGAATTAGATATAGAATTAAGATAGGAAAGAGAACAGAGAATCGTGATAGGAGAGGAACAACACCACTTTCAGGATACCACCACAGAAGTGAATGGTCTCCAATTATTTATTTTCTGTGTGATTCAGCTCAAGATTCAAGTGCTGACAAGTCTTTTGGCTAAAGTTAGGTCTAAGCCCTACCTCTTGACCATATGAGGGGTCTCCAAGGAAGGTTTTGTTAGAATCTTTGAGGACTATTTGTTTTTGTAGCAGAAGAATATGGTATTTGAATTTACTGGGCTACCAGCATTGCACCCAATGGCACAGTTTTTTAAAATGAAATCAGTTTGCTATCAGAAAGGGAGAAGTGAGAAGAAAAAAAAAAAAGGAAAAAAGGAAGGAAGGAAGGAAATATCCACTATCTAGAATTAGAATTGGACGCAAAAAAGGGATCAGGTCTTAGCAACAAGGCAGAAATTTTTCAATACAAGATGACTTGATCTGGCATAGAAAACACTGAGTCTAGTTACTGAGTCTACTATGTTTACAATGTGGCTTTGATGGAAGATAGACATAGCTGGAAGAGTGGTAAAACCAAAAGGGCATGCCAGCAATACTGTGGCCAAACTCAAGATGAAAAATAATCTGTGTTGATAGTTCAGTTTATTTTCTCATATAATCTAAACTTGCTCTCTAACTTCAGGTTTACCTTTAATTTTTTTACTTCATATTCACACAATTGTACACTCAAATGAATAAGACATAGATGGTAGTATAATATCAGTTATGGGTCAAATTTTATAATAGCATTTGGTTTGGTGAAAGTTTTTATTCTTTTTGAAATTTTCATCAACTATATATAGCCCATGGAATTATTTTGGAGCTCAAAGTCAGAAGTACTTGCTCATTTAAATACATATTTTCAGAGAATTAGTCATGCATAACTGAAATTTTACCAAATACTGAGTGGATAAGTATAACTCAAGTTGACTCCCACAGACATTTAATTTTCATATTGGCCAATTGTTACATTTTAAAAAGACTTTCACAATTTCCATACCTTATTTTACATAGATTTGTTTCAAAGAGATTTTTAGTAATGTACTTTACATTGCTATTAGCACTTAAGGCATTTCCTGGTGTAACAATATTATGTCTACATCATATATTGATCTTATGTGGCAGGCTATGATTTGTGTACTGAATTAGCTCATGTAAATTTAAGCAGGCAGGTGAGCGGAAAGGCATTCAGTGGGCTTTGATAAGATATGGGGAACTATATTAGTCAGGGTTCTCCAGAGAAAGAGACCTAAGTGTGTGTGTGTGTGTGTGTGTGTGTGTGTGTGTGTGTGTGTGTGTGTGTTTAGAATAAGAGGGAGCAACTGAAAGAAGTGACTCTTCATACAACTGTGAAGGCTGGCAAGCCTAAACTGCAGGGAGGGCTGTCAGGTTGGAAAATCAGGGAAGAGTTGATGTTGTAGGCAGACTACAACCTGAGTTCACTCTTTGGGAATGTCAGTCTTTTTTCTCTTAAAGCCTTCAACTGATTGGCCCATACACATTATGGAGGGTGGTCTACTTTATTCAAAGTGTACTGATTGAAATGTTAATCTCATCTAAAAAAATATCCTTGCAGCAACATCAAGACGAGTGTTTGACCAAGTATCTGGGGAATATGGACTAGCCAAGTTGACATATAGAATTAACCATTCCAACAACCCTTTCCCATAAAAAAGACTTGCTCCAAGAGATCCTCTGACAACTCTCTAAAATATTAGCACATCAGAGTTAGGAGAAGATTCATTCAGAATCCCAATTTACTGTGATGATTTTAGGGAGTTTATTTTCTAAGTTTCTGTTTCATCATCTTTAAATTCTATAAAATATATCCTTTTAGATTTAAATATTATAGAGATAATATGTATACAATAATGACTTCCTTAAAAATAATATCTACTATGATTTCCTTTGAACTTGTTCCTCCCTTCACATTTCAACCATAATAATTTACCAAAGTATACCAGATTAAAAAATCAAAATAATCTATTCAAGAAAATTTATTTCATATACTCTGCTTCTAACAACACAAAAATCATTTCTAAAACATTCTGAGGACATAAAGTATTTATTAAGAATTTATTACTTTGCATTCAAACTATGTTACAAAAAAGGCTAAGCAAAGGTATTTTTTTCAAGGCAAATATATAAACTATACTATTTTGCAAAACAGTCTTCCTTCTTTACACTATATTGCTAAGTAAATATTTTATGAAGTGATTAAATTTGTGATATGTTCTGAATTTGCTTGAAATATCATCTTTTCTTTCAAAAGAGTACAACATACCACATTTGTATAGTAACGAGATGTCAATGATATTTAGATAACAATTTGGCTATCCCTGTAAATGCATTAAAGAGCATTTTACCCACATAAATTATCTATCTTTAAACACTGCATTGAAAGCTTACAATACGTCTATTATCCATACCTTGCGATTTGGCTTTTTATTCCTTTAACATCTAGTTTCAGTATTGGTCTTGGGTGTGTTTTACATTCCATTCTTGTCAGTCATTGCTTGGGATCCATGATTTTTCAACTTTTGAAAATGTGTGAGGTAGGTGTAATTTGACTGCTGAAAGACTTGTTGCATTTGACAGAAACTACAAATCTGCCCCGGGGCCTGCTCTAAATCTAAAGGAGTAGGTTTGTGATTTCCCAGGATATGCTTAGAGATATGTTTTATAATGTTAGCTTTGCCAATTCCCAATTGAATCATGTTTTGATGAATATAAGAGGCAGCATGGCATTGTTAAAGGAACATTCTGAGGGGTGCCTGGGTGGCTCAGTCGGTTAAGCTTCCAACTCTTGAATTTGGCTCAGGTCATGATCTCAGGGTCATGAAATCAAGCCCCACATCAGTCTCCAAGCTGGGCATGGAGCCTGTTTGAGATTTCTCTTTCTCCCTCTCCCTCTGCTCCTTCCCCCCTCATGCTCTCTCTCAAAAAACCAAACCAAAACAAACAAACAAAAAAATACAAAAAACAAAAAAAACCCCATTCTGATAAGAACCTAATTTTGGCTTCTATCTGTGCTCTGCCATACTGTGAGTTTAGGTAACTGAATATACATTTCTAAATTTTCGTTTTATAATCCGTAAAAGAAGTGGGTAGAAGTGATGGTGATGTTTGCAAAGGATTATGTCTAAATGGTTTTCCTTTAAAGGATTATATATATTTTTTTCTATTATAATATTAGCTATTTCTGACTTTGCTTGCCATATGGAGGTTTTGACTGCAGTGCCCAAGTTTGGAAAATCTCGTATTTGTGACAGATATTTTATCAGTATCACTTTAATATAAATATAGCTAAATTGGTATTTTGGGAAACTGTATTTCCCAAATGAAATAGTAGCACGCCAAATTATTTTAGTATTAGAAATTTTGGTCATAAGTGAAACAAAATTCCTTTTCTCCACCTTCCTCTGAGCATAGATAATGAACTTGCTTGAAACTTAGACACAAAATTCCTTTCCTCTGCCTTCATCTGAACATAGATAATGAACTTGTTGGTTCGATCAATAAAATTGCTTTTCTAGCTCTTTCATATAAATAATTGGATATACATTTATAAAAGGTATCTTAGTATGTGTAACTCCAAATTATGACATCAGAACTACACATATTTTTATTGTTTTCTGATTATGAAGCAACTACTGTTGATTGCTCCTACTGTGTTTATATATTCTCAATTATTCATTCACTGTAACATTCATTTATTCATACTTTCACTTATTCATTTATCCAGGATTATATACTTTTAGGAAATGTTAAGGTAGATTTGTCTTGTCAAATCCCTACCACATCAACATTCTTAAATTTTGTATCAAATTTGGTCTCCTCAAACAAATTTTATTCAATTATTATTATTTTATTGACTATATTCCCTGTGCTGTACTTTTCATCTCTGTGACTTATTTGTATTATAACTAGAAGTTTGCACCTCTTAATCCCCTTCACCTATTTTGCTCATTGTCCCACCTCCCCCTCTCTGGCAACCATCAATTCGTTCTCTGTATTTATGTGTCTGTTTTGTTTGTTCATTTGTTTTGTTTTTTAGATGCCACATATAAGTGAAATCATATAGTGTTTGTCTTTCTTGGTTTGATTTATTTCACTTAGCATAATATACCCTAGTTCATCTGTGTTGTTGCATTAAGTGGCAAGATCACATTCTTTTTTATGGCTGAGTAATATTCCATTGTATTTGTCTTCTACATCTGCTTTATCCATTCATGTATTGATGGACATTGGGGTTGCTTCCACTATCTTGGCTATTGTAGATAATGCTGTAATAAATATGGGGTACATGTATCTTTTCAAATTAGTGCTTTCATTTTCTTGGGTAAATACCCAGTAGTGGAATCACTGGGTCATACGGTAGTTCTATTTTTAATTTTTTTGAGGAACCTCCATACTTCCACACCAGCTATGCCAATTTACATTCCCACTAACAAGGCACAATTCCCTATTTTCTACATTCTTGCCAACATTTGTTATTTCTTGTCTTTTTGGTTCTAGCCATTCTTATTGGTGTGAGGTGATATCTCATTGTGGTTTTGATTTTTGATTCCCTGATGATTGGTGATGTTCAGCTATCTGTGTCTGTTGGCCATTTGTATGTCTTCTTTGGAAAAATGTCTATTCAGATCTTCTGCCCATATTTATTTATTTATTTATTTGTTTGTTTGTTTGTTTTTAATTCTTTTTAGTATTGAGTTGTAAATTTCTTTACACATTTTGGATGTTAACCCCTTCTCAAGTATATCATTTGCAAATATCTTCTCCCATTCAGTAGGTTGCCTTTTCATTTTGTTCCTTTTCATTTTTCCTTTGCCATGAAAAAGCTCTTTATTTTGGTGCAGTCCCAACAGTTTACATTTCCCTTGTCCGAGACACATCCATAAATATGCAGCTCAGGCCATGTTCAAGAGATTACTGGCTATGTTTCTTTTAGGAGTTTTATGGTTTAGGGTCTCACATTTAGTTCTCTAATCCATTTTGAATTTATTTTTGTGTATGATGTAAGAAAGTGGTCTAGTGTCATTCTTTTGCATGTAGCTGTCCAATTTCCCAGCACGATTTATTGAAAAGACTGTCTTTTCCCCATTGTGTATTATATTCAAATTATTTTTAATCAGCTTTATTGAAGTATATTAACATAATATAAATTTACTTATTTTACATGTACAAGTCAACAGATTTGTACAAATATGCATGGTTGTTTAATCAACAAAATCATGATATGGAACATTACTATCTCTCCAAAGGTTCACCCAGGCTCACTTGTGATCAATCCCATCCTCCTGACCCCCGTCCTTTAAAACCCCTGGTATGCTTTCAGTTACTATATTTTTGTTCTTCTCTAGAACTTCATGTAAAAAGAATCATTCATGGTTTCTCTGTGTGTTTTTGTCAATTAGCATATTTTGAGATTCATCCATGATTCCATGAATACTGGAGTAATTGGTGACTAGTTTAGGTTTTTTGTATTTCTAAATAAATTATATAATCAACTTGCCAAATTTCCTAAAAGAGAATTCTAGGAATTAATTGGGTTTGCATTGAATCCACAGATCAAATTGGAGATAACTGACATCTTGAGATTATTTTATCTTCCAATTCATGAATATGGAATTTCTCTTCATTTCTTTAAGTTTTCTTTAGTATCTGTCAGCAGTGAATTATAGTCTTCAGTGGCTTGATCTTGTGTTATGACAGTTGAGCTCCTGAAATTTCATGATTTCTGATGCTATTGTACATGGTATATTTTTATTTCAATTTTCAGTGTTCATTGGCATTATATAAAATGTAGTTTAATTTTGCATATTAACTTTGTTTACTGTGATTTTGATAAATTCACTTGTAATTTCTCATAGCTTTCTTCTGTAGATTTCTTAGGATTTTTGAGTAGATATTCATTTTATCTATCAATAAGGATATTATTTATTTCTAATTTATGCTTTCATTTCTTTATTCCCTTATTGATCTGTTGAGAACCTCCACTACAATTTTCTCTACAAGTGGTGGCAATGGATATTATTTACTTATGTATGATCTTAGAGGGAAAATATTTAGTCATTCACCATTTTTTTTCTTTTTTTAGAGAGGGAGGGAGAGAGAGAGAGGGAATGGGGAGGGGCAGAAGGAGAGGGAGAGAGAATCTTAAGCAGACTCCATGCCCAGCACAGAGCCTGACGCAGGGCTCAATCTCACAACCTTGAGATCATGACCTGAGCTGAAATCAAGAGTCAGTCGCTACCTGACTAAGCCACCTGGTGTCCCTAGTCATTCGCCTTTAAGTGTGATGAAAGTTGTACAGACGCTTTTTTTTTTTTTAATTTTATTTATTTACTTGACAGACACAGCGAGAGAGGGAACACAAGCAGGGAGAGTGGGAGAGGGAGAAGCAGGCTTCCCATGGAGCAGGGAGCCCGATGTTGGGCTAGATCCCAGGACCCTGGGACCATGACCTGAGCCAAAGGCAGATGCTTAACGACTGAGCCACCCAGGCGCACCCAGATGCTTTTTTTTTTTAAAGATTTTATTTATTTATTTGACAGAGAGAGAGACAGTGAGAGAGGGAACACAAGCAGGGGGAGTGGGAGAGGGAGAAGTAGGCCTCCCGCCGAGCAGGGAGCCCGATGTGGGGCTGTATCCCAGGACCCTGGGATCATGACCTGGGCCGAAGGCAGTTGCTTAACCAACTGAGCCACCCAGGCGCCTGAGTACAGATGCTTTTTATCAATCTAGTTTGTTGAGAGTTTTTTTTTTTTTTAACATGAATGTATGTTGAATTTTGATAAATGCGATTTCTGTATCTAGTTTCAATCTATTGACAGTTATATGTTTTTCATTTTTTAGTCTATTAACACAGCAAATTATAATGATTATTTTTTGGATGTTAAACCATCCTTCAATTCCCAGGATAAACTCAACTTGATTATGATGTATGGTCTTTTCTATATATGGCTAAATTGAGTTTTCTAAATTTGGGATAATTGTTTTAGAATCTATGTTCAGAGGGCCCCTGGGTGGCTCAGTTGGTTAAGTGACTGCCTTCGGCTCAGGTCATGATCCTGGAGTCCCGGGATCGAGTCCCACATTGGGCTCCCTGCTCAGCAGGGAGTCTGCTTCTCCCTCTGACCCTCCCCCCTCTCATGCTCTATCTCATTCTCTCTCAAATAAATAAATAAAATCTTTTAAAAAAAAGGAATCTATGTTCAGAGACATTTGTCTTTAATTTTATTGTAATAACTTTTTCTAATTTAGTTATCAAATTAATGCTCCTTCATAAAATAAGCTAAAGTGTATCCTTTTATTTCCCAGAAAAGTTTGTGGAATTGTATTACTATATATATATATATATACACAATACATATATATACATATATCTATATTTTATACTATATGTATGTATGTATATATGTATATATATGTATATACTATACATATGTATATATATACATATTACTGTATATATATACATATTACTATATATACATATTACAATAATTGATTACATATATTACATACATACATATACATATATGTGCATATATACATACATATGTACATATATACATATATGTGCATATATACATACATATATTATATATATATAATACATATTATATATATATACACACTTTTTTTTAGAGAGAGATAGAAAGAGCACGAGCTGGGGGGAGGGGCAGAGGGAGAAGGAGCGAGATAATGTTTTTTTTAAGATTTATTTGAGAGAGAGCATGCATGTACATGCAAGTGGGGGGGGCAGAGGGAGAGGGAGAGAAGCTGACTCCCTGCTGAGAAGGGAACCTAACGCAGAGCTCACATCATGACCTGAGCCAAAATCAAGAGCCAGATGCTCAACTAACTGAGCCACCCAGGTGCCAAAGGGAGAGGGAGAGAATCTTAAGCAGGCTCTATGCCTATGCTGGGCTTGATCTCAAGACACTGAGATCATAACCTGAGCAGAAATCAAGAGTCAAATGCTTAACCAACTAGGCCACCCAGGTTTCCTGGTATTGTATTACTTTTTAAAATGCTTGTTAGGGGGTGCTTGGTGGTTCAGTTGGTTGAGTGTCCACTCTTGTGTTTGGGTGGTATCATGACCTCAGGGTCCTGGCATGGAGCCCCAGGTCAGGCTCCGTGCTCAGTGTGGAGTCTGCTGGAGATTCTCTCTTACTTTCTCTCTCCCTCTGCCCCTCCCCCTGCTCATGCAGCATGTGCTTTCTCTCTCAAATAAATAAATAAATCTTTAAATGCTTGTTAGAATTTACCAGTTAAGTCCTACGGGTGGAGATTTCTTTGTGGTAAGATTCTTAGCTGCTAATTCAATTAAGATTATTTAGGTTATGTGTTTTTTCTTCTAACTGAGCTTTAGTAGATTATTTTGAGGGCCTTGCATATTTTATCTCAATATTAAATTGGCATAAACTTGCTCAAAGTTGCTAAATATGGTGGGATCTGTAGTACCTTTTAAAATTGTTATTGGTCACTTGTGTCTTTCCTTTATTTTTCCCATTAGTATAATAGAAGTTTATAAATATTATTGAACTTAAAAAAATCAAGTTGGGGGTTCTTTGACTTTCTCCATTGTTTTTCTGTTTTATTTACTCTTGCCCTTATCCTTGGTAGTTCCTTCCTTCTGATTATTTTTGGATTAATTTATCTTATATTCTAGTGACTTAAAGTAAAATTATTAGGTCAATGATTTGAGAACTTTCTTGCTTTAAATACTATATATTTTCCTTTAAAACTGCTTTAGTTTCATCCCACAACATTTAAAATGCTATGTATTCATTTTTATTCAGTTAAATGTACTAATTTCCCTTATAATTTTCTCATTGACCACTTTGTTATTTAAAATGTATTGTTTTATGTCTAAATATTTGATTTCCAGATATTGTTATTGATTGTAGTTTAATTTGACTTGGGTCAGAGTATTTACTTTGCACATTTTTTTTCTTTTAAACTTATAACTACTTTTATTGCTCAGAATACATGTGTGTCCATTTGCATTTGAAAATGTGTACTCTTCTGCTGTTTAGTAGAGTGTTCTATGAATACATTTGGTCAAAAATATTGCATTTTTGAATTATATACTACTGATTTTCTGTCTAATTGCAATTCTCTGAATTACTCATAAAGAAGTGTTAAAAATCTTCAATTATAATTTTGGGTTGTCCATTTTTCCCTTCAGTTCTACAAGTTTTTGCTTCATGTATTTTGAAGTTCAGTTATCCAGGTACATAAGGCTTTATGACAGTTTCATCCTCTTGATAAATTTTTTATCATCAAATTTTTTTCTCTTTGCCCCTTTTATTCTTCCTCTGAAATACTTTGATATTTATATCACAACTCTAGCTTTCTTATAATTAGTCTTAATAAAGTATATTTTTCCATCTCTTTATTTTTAATCTACCCATGCCTTTATATATAAAGTGGCTTTTCTCTTTGTTGTTGTTAGACATATGGTTGTGTTTTTTTTATATAGAATGGCAATATCTGATTTTTAATTAGAAGGCTTAGAGTATTTCCACTTAATGTAATTATCAAAATGGTTGTGTTTACTATGTCACATTGTTATTTTCTATTTTTATTTGTTTGTTATTTGTAGTTTTTTCTCTTTACTTGCCTTCTTTTGATAGGATTGAGGGTTTTTTTAAATGATTCTATTCTATCTCTAGTATTTACTTATTTACTATCCTCTTAATTTTTTTAGCAGTTGTCCTAGTGCTAACAGTATATATCTTTAACTTAACACAGTGTACTTTCAAGTAATAATAGATCAATTCATGAATAATGTAAGAAACTTACAACTGAATCCTTCCATTTCTCTCCTCCCCCATCCTTCATGCTACTGTTTTCAGGCATTTTATTTCTACATATTTTATTAATGTTACTGAACTGGTTTTCTAATGCTGTTGTAACAAATTATTACACATCTGGTGGCTTAAAACAACAGAAATTTATTCTCTTATAGTTTGGGAGGTTAGAACTTCAAAGTGAGTCTTCAGGGTTTTGTTTTATCTGGAGACACCAGGGAGAATTTCTTTCCTTGCCTTTCCAAGATTCTACATTGTTTGGCTCATGACCTCTTCTTCCACTTTCTAAATATGGCTCCTCCCTCCAACTTCTGTTGCTGTCATCTCATCTTTTTTTAACCTCTACTTCTCTCTTACAAGGAGTCCTGTGATTATACCAACCCTACAGAGATCCAGAGTAATCTTCCCATTTCAAGTTCATTAACTTAATAAAAAATGATAAGTCTCTTTTGAATGTAAGGTAGAATACACACAGTTTCCTTAGATTAGGACATAAACATCTTTAAGGATCCATTATTCAGCTTACTACAGTCAACCCTCTAGCCCTTAAAGCTTCACATCCATTCCAAATACAAAATACATCTCTAACCCAAGTTCTTCAAAAGCATCTACCCATAGCATCATCATCTCTCAAATCTGCAATCTCACTTAAGTCACATTGGTTCAAAAGTCCCAAATCTCATTATCTCATTCAACTAAATTAGGTATGGATAAGACTTTGGTATAATCCATCCTGGGGCAAAATTTCTTTCCAACTATTAACCTGTGAAATTCAAAAAACAAGAAATCAGTTCCCAAAATACAATGTTGGTACCAACATAGGTTAACAGTTATAGATATTCAGATAGAGTTTTATTTTTACTTTCAGTACTTAAAAAATGTTGCTCTATTTTCATCTCATTTGAATAATCTCTGACAAGTATTCTATGCTCACTGTTTATGTAAAATATTTTCTTTTTCTGATTGATTAAAATTTTTTTCTCTTTATGAATGGTTTTCAGCAATCTAACCATGACGTGCTTTGGTATTATTTTCAACTTTCTTCTCTTTTGTTTTTAATAAGCTTCTCAGGTCTATGGTTTTATAGTCTCTATGAAATTGGGTGTGTGTGGGGGTAAAATAGCCATTTCTTCAAATATAGTTTCTGCCACTCTTTGTTCTCAGACTTCTATTGTACATATGTTAGATGCTTGATACTATGACAAAATTTAGTGATATTTTTTGGTTTATATTCAATTTTTTTCTCCCTGTACTTCATTTTTAGATAGTTGTTTGTTTTGCTTTTCTTTTGTTATGTCTTCAATTCACAGATTTTTTTTTTTTTAGGATTTTATTTATTTGACAGAGAGAGAGAGAGAGAGACAGCAAAAGAGGGAATATAAGCAGGGGGAGTGGGAGAGGGAGAAGCAGGCTTCTTGCCGAGCAGGGAGCCCAATTTGGGACTCAATCTCAGGATCCTGGTACCATGAACTGAGCCGAAGGTAGACACTTAACGACTGAGCCACCCAGGTGCCCCATTAAATTCACATATCTTTTACTCTGCAGGGATTAATATGCTAACCTGTTGTTAATTCTATTAATGAATTTTTGCAGGTATTTCATTTTTCAATCTCTTGAAGTACTATTTGTATTTTTTTTTTTTACATTTTACATTGCTCTAGTCATTATGGCCATATTCCTATAGCTTTTTAAAGATATAAACATATGGAAAATAGTTATTTTAACTACCTTGTCTTATAATTCTATCATCTCTGTCATTTTCAGTCAGTTTGTAGTAATTGATTTACTCCTGGTATGGTTCATATTTTTATGCTTTGCATGTTGGGAATTTATTAATGGCTAAGGGACAATGTGGATTTTATACTGTCAAGTGCTGGACTTTGTTATATTCCTTTAAACAATGTTTGTTTTGGTTCTGGAGTAAAAATCTATCACATTCTTTTGAGGCTTCCCCAACAATAATTTATTATGGTAAACTCAGAGCAGCCTTTACTCTAGGACTAATTTAACCCCACTACTTATGCATTACCTTTTTAAGGTCTCTTCTGATCCTTCTTGTCTTATTAGTTCTTTTCTCTCTGGTTGGTAAGAAAACAAATTATTCTTGCCTTCTGTGAACTCTAATAATTATTCAGTCTAATGCTTTTGAGTCTTTTTTTTTCCCCAAAAAAAATCTCAGGTAAATTAATGATCTTTCCCATAATTTCCCAAAGAAGCACTAAGCCAAAGATTAAAGTGGACTGTTCTGTTTCTTTGTCTTTCCTCCAGTATATATTCTTTAGTATGATGTTTACAAATTATAGCCATCTTGGCCTTCTCAATTCCCAGTCTGTCTCTCCAACTTAGAGAGTCTCCTGGCTTTGCTGGGAATCCCCTTCCTTATATTATGTACAGGAAATCTCCTTTAGGCAAGAAGCTAGGACAATTGGAAGGCTCACCTCATTGGTTTCTCTTTTCCCAGGGATTAACAGCTCATGCTGCTTATTCCTAATGTTTAAATATTGTCATTTGATATATTCTGTTTCATTTTTTAGTTGTTGAAGATAGGAAGGCAAATCCAGTCCCTTACTTTATCATGGGTAGAAGCAGAAGTCACCTACAAAAATTCTGAATGTATTTTTTTATATAATTATATTTTTGCAGGGGTTTTTTTTGTGTGTATCATCCACAGTAGTAAACAAAAATGAATGTAACATTTGTTTTAGGAGTTACATTCTTAGGCCATATTAAAACAGATTTATCCAGAGAGTATAATATTTGTTCAAATAACTACTCATTACAATGTCATTTGGAATATCTTGTGCATTCCATTTTTCTAGTGATTTACAAAACCAATTTATGGAATCAGTAAGTTGAAAAGAGTCCCTTGAAGTTTTAATTTAATACTTTAAAAAATATCTGGCAAGCAAATATTTTCCACCCTGATTTTTAAAAAAATTAGCTTAGGGATAGGATAATCATATTAAATATTTTTTTAACTTTGTAATATCTCAGAATTATATAGTAGCATGGAAAATAATATATTTAGCATCCAATAGTGATTTGTTTTTTTCTAACAAATGTGCTTTTTAGATAGATTCTTTTACATTCACATTCATTCATTGATTCATTCTTCAATCACTATTCTTGCTTGCCTACTGAGTATTATATATCTCTAGAGAAAATCTTAGAATAATATAATTTCAAAAATTAACTCAGTTCAAAAATAAACTCAAAATGGATTAAAGATCTAAATGTGAGACCTGAAGCCATAAAACTCCTGGAAGAAAACATATGAAGTAATCTCTCTGACATCAGCTTTTAGTAACATTTTTCTAGTAGGCAACCTCAGACAAGGGAAACAAAAGGAGAAATAAACTATGGGACTACACCAAAATAAAAAGCTTTTGCACAACAAATAAGCCATCAATAAAATGAACAGGCAACCTACGGAATGAAAGATATTTGCAAATGACATTTCTGATAAAGGGTTAATATCCTAAATTTATAAAGAACTTATGCAAATCAATACTAAAACCCCCCACAAATAATCCAATTAAAAATGGGCAGAGGACCTGAACATTTTTCCAAACACATATAGATGGCCAATAGACACATGAAAAAATGGTGAACATCAGTAATCATCAGGGAAATGCTAATCAAAACCACAACGAGGTATCACTTCATATCAATTAGAATGGCTAGAATAAAAAAGACATGAAAAAACAATGTTGGCAAAGTTGTAGAAAAAAGGAATTCTCATGCATTGTTGGGAATACAAATTGGTACAGTCACTGTGAAAAACAGTGTGGAGGTTCCTCAAAAATTTAAAAATGGAAATATCATTTAACCCAGTAATTCTACTACTGGGTATTTACCCAAAGAAAATCAAACACTAATTTGAAAAGATATTCACCCCTATGTTTATTGCAGTATTATCTGTGATAGCTAAGAAATGGAAGCAACCCCAGTATCCATCAATAGATGAATGGACAAAGAAGATGTGGTATGTATGTATGTATGTATGTATATAAAATATTACTCAGACATAAAAAACAAGGGGATCTTGTCATTTGCAACAACATGAATAGAACTTGAGAGTATTATGCTAAGTGAAATAAGTCAGACAAAGAAAAATACCATATGATTTCAATTATATGTAAAACAACAAACAAACAAAATCATCAGAAACAGACCCATAAGGAAAAGAAACTGAGGGATGCTCGAGGGGAGTGGGGTGGGGTAAAGGCCAAAATAGGTGAAGGGTGGAAGGAGGTACGGGCTTCCAGTTACGTAATGAATAATTCAAGGGAGTGAAAGGTACAACATAGGTACAACAATAATATAGTAAATACTGTTTTGTAATAGCATTATAAAAAATATATAATTTTTAAAATTTAATTGTATCACATCATTCCCTTTTTATTTTAAATGTGTTGGTATCATCAGTGATCTTGGTAGTCCCATGAGACTTGAAAGCAGTGAAAAAAAATGTAAAGGTTTAAATCTCTCTTCCTAGCTACATGGCTGAATCTGATATCTGACTTGATGAAGCTTCACAACATGTTGCAAAATTTGGGGATCTTATGACCCTCCAGTTATATTATTTACGTTAAACTTTCTTACTTCTAACTGTGGACTTAATCAGTGGTGGTCAGAGGTAGTGCCAAGATTAAGTGCTGCCTGTAGAAATGTGAACAAACTCCATTTATGTTACCAACTCAGTGGACAATTCCTTCATAATGGACTACTGATAGCATTTGAGGGAAGTATTCTCAATATGTGTGATATTCTGGTTCTGCCAGAAAGCCAGTTTGAACAGTCGGTAGATTGAGAAGCCCATACCAAGTGAACCCTTCAACTGTCATTTCCTTATCCAAGGATGGAGGAAGCAGATATTGATTTGCTACCTCTAGTTAGAATTTCATAGTTTTTAATGGTTCTCCAAAGTTATTTTTTAATCTATAAAAGGATCTTTTCTCAGAAATGAATTTGTCTGTCTTCAGCACCTCCTTCTCTACTCTCTGACATTCTCCCAGATCATGACTCCTTAATCTCCCTTCCCCTGAGCTTTGTGAGATAATAGAGAAATCTCTTGATGTGGATTTCATCTAGGATCTTGCTCTACTTTTAAACCATATTGTATATCATTTTGTTTACTTGAGCTCTAGGACAGTAACAGGATAATGGCTACTTTCATCCAGTTTATGGAAAATATATGTGCTTATTATCCATGTAAGTATGTTATGGCTTATGTGATAATTTCTTATTAAAAAAAACATGGATTTTTTTTTTTAATTATAGCTTTTGTTCTGCTATTGCTTAATGTTACCAAAAATTAATACTTTTGTTGTGTGCCTATTTTATGTCAGGCAAGGTGCTCAATGCTGGGCATATAAAAGTGAACAAACTATACAGAGGCACGTAGAAAAAAGTTCATTTAGCGGGGCACTGGGTGACTCAGTTGGTTAAGTAGCTGCCTTCGGCTCAAGTCATGATCCCAGGGTCCGGGGATCGAGCCCCACATCAGGTTCCTTGCTCAGCGGGGAGACTCCTTCTCCCATGCCTGCCACTCCCCTGGCTTGTGCTCACTCTCTCCTCTCTCTGTGTCAAATAAATAAATAAATCTTTAAAAAGAGTTCATTTTTGGTTTGGAAAACTGGCATCGGTGGTATTTGTAGAAAAATCTAGTTTCTATTCTGCTTCACGTAAGAACACTTTATTTTTTTTTAAGATTTTTTTTTTTAATTTATTTATTTGACAGAAAGAGAGAGATCACAAGTAGGCAGACAGGTAGGCAGAGGGAGAAGGAGAAGCAGGCTCCCCGCTGGGCAGGGAGCCCAATGCGGGGCTTGATCCCAGGACCCTGGGACCATGACCTGAGCTGAAGGCAGCCGCTTAACTGACTGAGCCACCAAGGCGCCCCAAGAACACTTTAAATAATAGCACTTAGAAAAATAACATATGGAATGCCTAAATTTGAAAATAATGTCACCCTGAGAAGCGTATACAATTTAACTGATATGCAGTATCCGTGAGAGCCAAAGTTTTTTTCCTTTGAATATACTTTTATCAACATAAAGTTAATAAAATTTCAGAATTAAAAATGTACAAGCAACTGATAATTTGGTATTATAAAAAGATTATTGGCACTGGCTTACTAAGATCAACGATGTGGTTGAAGAAGTACCTTGCTATACCTCTAGTTAAGTATAATACTATAAAGTTCCCTGGAACAAAATTGATGTATCTGAGATGTTATCCAGTATGTACTCTTTTGCTATTTTTGCAAGCTGCTTTCATCATACCTCAGAAGGATTTGTCAAGATGCTTGCTTACCTGTTGTGAAATTCAACATGATTTCTTGAGGGTGCAATCTAAGGCTGACTTATACCATCTCTTCTTAGCACTGCTATATCAATGTCTATGTGATTGTAATTCTTTTTGGGCCCCTCTTTATTCAGTGGTTGCTGTACAAAATGTGGGACGAAACAAATGCATGTCATGCTCTAAGACTACTGTATATCATATGTATTTACCAAGAGTTAAAAAAAAAGGAAATGTACAAAATGCATCTTTACATATAAATTCTCTTAAGCCTTAAATAAAATTTTCATGTTTGGCTGGTTTACATGAAATTGGGGCAAACAGACTGATCCCATCTATTATTTTTTACACATACTGAAGTGGTTCATCTTTTTTAAAAAATTTTATTTAAATTCCAGTTAGTTAACATACAGTGTAGTATTAGTTTCAGGTGTACAATATAGTGATTCAACACTTTCATACATCACCTGGTGCTCATCACAGTGGAACTCCTTACTCCTCAACACCTATTTCACCCATCTCCCCATCCACCTCCCCTCTAGTAACCACCAATTTGTTCCCTATAGTTAAGGGTCCATTTCCATTTCTTGGTTTCCTCCTCTTTCTTTTTTTCCCTTTGCTTTTTGTTTTGTTTTGTTTCTTAAATCCCACATATGAATGAGATCATATGTATTTGTCTTCTCTGAGTGAGTT
>NW_027397089.1:16553445-16555945 GCF_003265705.2 Callorhinus ursinus | reverse complement strand
AACTAATATCTTATTTGCAATCAGATTTTTTTGTTGTCACATTATTTTCTGCATCATTTGATGAACCAAACTACATTTTCCTATATTCCTATTAAACTATTTGATGATGCTTTTTATTTTGTTGTATAATTGGGTGAGCAATCATGTGATAAACATAAGTTTGGTATGAAATCAAAGAAGAAATGTTAAAAACAATGAATATATTTTCAGAAAAGTTTCTAAGATGTTAAATTTGTTAGAATGGATTGTAGAAAAATATTACTTCTTTGTTGATTTTATGACTATAAAGATAAAACTCTGAAAGACTTAATGTATGTTTCATTTTATAATCTAGCATTATGCTTTTTGAAATGTGTATAAGAGGTGGAAAGTTATGTGTCCAGCTAAATTAAAAATTAGTATGGGAGTCAAAAGGTAAAAAGAAAAAAAAATATATGTACACACCTCAAAAAAAATTTGCAAGCCAACCAGAGAAGGTCAAACTTTGTATTCTGGGCACACATAAAAAAAAAAAAAATGTAAACATACCAGAGATAGTGCAGGATTTCCCCCAAGTAATAGGTTCTAATATAAAATTACCACACACAGATTTTATAATTCAACTCAGAAAACCCAGAAAACCATTTTTTTCAGGAGGCAAGAAAATATAGTTCATTATCATGATTCATCCTAAAGCGAGTATAACACCTAGGATATACAATGATGTGTGTTTATCTGTGTGTTTGTGTGTGCATGTGTTTTCCTGTCAAAATACAGAAAGCAGTATGAGCAAATTATAAGACTGATTGGCCTCCTAAACATGCAAAAAAAAGAAAAAAATGAAAACTATTGCTTACATTTAAAGATTCAATTAAAAAGAAATAGTACATGGCACAATGGAAGTGCTGAACAAATTTTAATAATAGTCATGATGACTGTTGCTATTATTCCCTATAGAGTTTAGCTTGAGACTTAAAAGTCCTTTTTGATCATTCTGTTTAGAGCCTATGACATATACCAGATGGGCAAGAGTGGGTGCAAATTGACAGGAGCTAGTTGGGGAAAGACTAAATTATGGTGAAGTTGGTTGAAATGGAAAGAAGTGGATGGACTTGAGAGATACTACAGAGATAAAATCAACAAGGCCTAATAATGAATTAGATATGGCGGGGGTGGGGATGCCGGAAACCTTAAAATGACATGCTAATACAGCATGGAATAAATCCTTATTTTGCTTTTCTGCTCTCCCTGACACCCTCCACCCTGTTTGTTCCCACTATGATACCCCTTTCCTTTCTTCTCATAATAAAGAAGTATCAGAAAAAATGAAAACAGGACCAAAAGGAAGTGACAAGTATAAGAACATGAACTATTTGGTAACATGTAGGGAAAACAAAAGACTTCTTTTACCTGAATTTTGGCTTTTTGGTGCCTGTATGTGAAAAAGCCACTACATAATTGGGTGAGGGGAAGAGATGTAAGACAAGGAAAGAAGGAAAATTAAATAGAATTAAAATGTCTGAATTGATTTAAAAAAATAAGTGAATAGCATAAGCAAATGGCTTTTTATTTTTAATGCCTGTAATGAAGGTGGGGGTGGGGCAGCATAAGCAGCAGGTGGAAAATAGAGGAATCAGGACCATTGCGGCTGTCTCGGGTACAGGTTGGGGCAGGAACTAAGTAAAGTGGAAGAGGGAAATGTTCTGGAGAGGGAATCAGGAGATAAGGTTTCTAGCCCTGGCTGTACCACCAATGATCATTTGAGCATGGAGCCTACCTGCAAGGATTCTATGAGATAGCACTTGTGTTCATGGGCTCTGTAAAGTTGTGCGGCGCTGTAAGAACAACAATAACAACAGCAACAAAAAGAGTATGATCCAAATTGGGGTTTTGTTCTTGTTAGTTGGGGAAAGATTTTAGAAGACACATGGGAAATGACATAGGTAATCCCATACTTTTAAGAGCTTTAAATTTAGTGTTATTCTGGGGGGCGGAGCAAGATGGCGGAGGAGTAGGAGACCTAGATTTCGTCTGGTCTCAGGAATTCAGCTGAATAGGGATCAAACCATTCTGAACACCTACGAACTCAACAGGAGATCGAACAGGAGAGTAGCAACAACTCTCTGAACAGAGAAGCGACCACTTACTGGAAGGTAGGGCGTGCGGAGAAGTGAATCCGAGGCGATATTCGGGAGGATAGACGGCGGGGGAGGGGCCTCCGTCGGCCGCTTCTGGCAAGTGATAGAGCCGCGGAGCACAAAATCGGACCTTTTAGAAGTTGGCTCGGCGGAGGGACGTCGCTGCAGTGGCTAAGCGGGGGGTGGAATCCTCCCGGGACAGTGTGGTCTCAGGACCCTTGGGGTCACGGAGAGACCGGGGGTGCCTGAGTGCGCCAGAGCTCCCAGGTATCAGAGCGGGGAAGCCGGCTGCAGAGACGGAGCAGAGTCGCGGGCTCTCAGCTCGGGGTTGCCATAAACTGTGATCTGCGGCCCAGTCGGGGCACGGCTCCCCCAGCAGGGAC
>NW_027397089.1:16471164-16548445 GCF_003265705.2 Callorhinus ursinus | reverse complement strand
AAAAAAAATTTAGTGTTATTCTTTTAAAATTACAGAAGACAATATTTAGCACCATTTGGTATTTTATAAATAATCTGTCTAGAATTCTTCCATTTATATGTACATAAAATAATATGCAGCATATCTTAAGGATGTAGATATTTGTTTACATGTGAATGCATGCCTCCCACCTGTACAGATGTACCTGATCCTGCCAACTAAGGAATGTGATTATCTATCTTGGTTGTGCCAACCCAACTTAGGTATATCTCGGGAAAATTTTCAATAGTTAAAGGAATTCTTAAATCATGCATTCAACAAATATTTATAAAGCACCTATTATGTGTCAGGCATTATGCCAGATGCTGAGCCTACAGAACTGAAAAATGAAGAAAGAAAACACTTATATCCCCTACCTTAAAAGACTCAGAATCTAGCAGGGAAGGAAAGTATTGTACAATTTATGAGTGTACTAAGTCAACAGAGAAATTTGGGGTATTATAGAGACATAAAACAGGCCAAACAAATCTAGTCAAAATATCTTATTTCTGCATCATCATCAGTCATTGGCTGAATGGCTAAATTACTCCTATGACACTCTGGATTTCTGCACATTGGGCAAAATGGGCTTAGTAGCCCAAGGAAGGTTCTCTTAAGAGATGAAGGTGTGGGCCATTGGACACAGAAGCACAGGGAGCCTGGAAAAGGACACAAACAAAATCACAAAAGCAGGGATTTGAGGGGATCTGAACAGAGCACTGACAGTGTCTGCTATAGGCATCAAATAGGATTTTGCAGTTTATATCTTTATATGGGTTATATAAATGGGTGGTCCTTTCATTTGCTGATGGAGGGAAAATAGAAGAAGGAATATGTTGGGCAAAAAAAAAAAATGGGCGTGAGATAATGAATTAAGTTTTAGACTGGTTAAGTTTGAAGAATCTATGATTCACTATTTAAAAATATTCAGTAAGCAGTTGATTTTGAATATGTAAATCTAACACTTAAAAGAGAAAGAGAAGACTGGTGTAGAGATACACACTTCAGAGTTGTTCTATAAAGATAGCAATTGAAACCTGGGGAGTAAAATTGTCTAGGGAGGATGAGTCAGATGAAATAAGAAGTCGGCCTAGAAAAACCTCTAAGTAATCCTAATATTTAATAGTCAGGATGAATAAAAGACATTGCAAAGGAGACTGAGAAGGAATAGCAAAGAAGAGAACAACCGGAGGGGTCTGGGCTCAGAGGCGGTGAGGAAACAGAACCTCAACTACGCTGGATTCCAAAAAAATATGGACTTAAAATTATTCACTGGACTTAATGATAGTATATATTATTTTGGACCCTACTGAGCATAGTTTTGGCGGAGAGGTGATGATGTGTAGAGGAAGGTGATGAGTAAGAGAAGAAAATATCATTAGAGTGCATCAAGGAATGAGAGGCAAGAAAATGAAAAATGAAACCTGTATTCTGATACAAATGATATACCGACTAAAAATACGCACATTAGGACAAATAATTGCACCAAATGGAATAAAATCCACAGATACTCTTTAACTAGAAGGAATTAAGGTAGAGTTACTGAACTCATCCTGGTCTTGTCCCAGGTAACACCTTCCTTTTGATTTTTTTACATCTCAAAACACAGATTATATTTCTGCCATCCCCCATAGCCCACTTTCTGGAATTACTAGGAGTAATGCTTATCATGCAAAATACACGTTTTCCTAATTGCAATTTTTAGCACTATACCACTAGACTTTCTGCTTATACTTAATTGCATTGCTAACATATACTTTTCTCTTGTTCTTCTTAGGTCTATTTATGTCCCTCACTACTACTGCCATATTCAAGACAACGGGATCTGAAAATGGAAGCTGTTCTTTCTTCTACAGATTATTTTAACTGCAAACACTCCCTTCTACGTGGTAAAAGAAGATTCCTACAAGGTGAGGAAGGATGCTATAGCTTTCTACAAACTTAGGTGAAGAAAACAAAAACAAAAACTTCTGTGTAGAGTACAATCTGAAAAACTTGTATCTTCCAATCCCAAATGCCCTTTTTTAATGACACTTTTATGAATCACATTCACAGATATTTTCCCTGAAAAGAAATAATCTGTACTCGAGAAAGTGAAATTTGCCTGGAAACTTTGAATTTGCTTTTTTTGTTGTTTTGTTTTAGCTTTGAGAACAATTACTTTAATATTTAATAGTTAATTTTTTTATTGAGGTATAATTGGCACTTAACTTTGTATTCGTTTCAGGCATATCTAATGATTTGATACATTTATATATATTGCAAAATGATCACAGTAAGTTAACATCCATCACCACACATAATTAAAAATTATCTTTTTTCTTGTGATAACTTTGAAGATCTACTCTTTCAGCAACTTTCAGAGACACAATGCAGTGTTTTATATATATATATGTACATTATATATGTAATGTACAGTCATCATGCTGTACATTATATCCCGGTGACTTACTTATTTTATAACTGAAGTTTGTACCTTTTGACTGCCTTTACCCATTTCCCCCTTGCTTTTTAAGTGTATAATGTCCTTTAATGAAGATGACATTTATGAGTTTAAATGTATTTCTGTTGAGTGGCTGGCTGGTCATCTTGTGGCTAACATTTAGGACGGAGTGGGAAAGAAACTGTTGGTAGGGGCGCCTGGGTGGCTCAGTTGGTTAAGCGACTGCCTTTGGCTCAGGTCATGATCCTGGAGTCCCGGGATCGAGTCCCACATCGGGCTCCCCACTCAGCGGGGAGTCTGCTTCTCCCTCTGACTCTCCCCCCTCTCATGCTCTCTCATTCTCTCTCTCAAATAAATAAATAAAATCTTCTTTTTTAAAAAAAGAAACTGTTGGCAGGAAGCAACCTTCAAATGTAATGGTTCAATTCAAAACCAGCCCTGAGCTTACAAAAAGTTGTGATAGAAAGAGTCAGAGGTAATCTCAATAATTACCATTAATATCCACTATCCCAAAAGCAACAAATAGAAACAAAAGAGAATTTTATTAATATAAGAGCTTTTTAAGCCGGGCACCTGGGTGGCGCATGCAGTTGGTTAAGTGTCCGATTCTTGGTTTTGGTTCAGGTTGTGGTCTTGGGCTCTTGGGGTCCAGTCCCCAACCAGGCTCCATGCTCAGAACAGAGTGTCATTACACTGCTGAGGTATTCTTTAGTTACAAAAAGGTGACACTTTTTAAACTTTTTTATTTTTTTAAAGATTTTATTTATTTGAGAGAGGAGAGAGCACAAGTGCATGAATGGGGGAGGGGCAGAGGGAGAGGGAGAAGCAGGTTCCCAGCTGAGCAGGGAGCCCCACATGGGGCTTGATCCCAGAATCCTGGGATCATGACCTCAGTCAAAAGCAGACGCTTAACCGACTGACCCACCCAGACGCCCCAAGGTGACACTTTTTAAACCAACGTATTTTGGAGGGAGGGGGCCCCTGCCCTTATTCTCTGTAGTACTGTAGTACGTTACACAGTTAATAGCATCCCCTCTTTTTTTTTTTTCTGTTCTTCTCTTTTTCTCTTTCTGCTTTCTTCATTCCCTCCCTCATTCTTCTTTCCTCCTTATTTTACTTATTATTTTCAACATCATCTTCATTATTGAATTCGGCTAATTTCTTAGAATCTTTATAATATTTCAGGCACTTAACCTGAACTTATGAATATATGACCATAGCAATTCCTATGGACTTATGGGCCACTCCATAGCTGAGTAAGGGGGTTTTTGTTTTTTGGGTTTTTTTTCCTAAAAACAATGAACTGGCAATAGTGATGAAAATCACAATACAGCAATATTATAAGGATAATGTTTTTTTATGTTATCATGAGAAACTAAGAGAATGCTAAAAATACCATTTAGTGCTGCCTTTCCAGACCATTGGGTAGGTAGTCATGTTGATGGAGATCAAAAACTGTTTGACTAGTATCTATTCCTTCATGTAGGAGGTCAAAAAAATCTCCCTTTGGTGACACATATTAAGTATTTTTGGCTAGTAGATTGTATTCAGAATTTTTTTCTGTTAGTTTTAGTTATATTCAATCTTTCTAAAAAGAACATTTGTTACATAATAATAATTATAATAAAGATTAACATAGTCAACAATTATTAAGCATTTTCTATGGGTCAATAAATGCTTTTCATAAATGTTGTTATTAAATATAAAAACATCCCACAAATGTTTATGCAAAGATATATTTTTTCTTAAAATTACAAGAGTATATAGTAAAATTTATTCTAAGTAGAAAATGAGGATGTTTACAGATTTTTAGTATCTGTAATCATTATCCAAGAGAGTCTTAAGAGAAAATAAAATTCCCTTGATCAGATTCAAGGCCTTGTTTTTCTATTTAAAAAGCATCATTATAACTCTACTTAGGTTCCATTGTGGCAGGCTACAGGGGTAATTTAAGCATCCAGTGTTTGTGTAAAGTATTCCCTTATTTGATATTAATGGAGTAAAGAGGACCTATTGTACTGATAGTAGGGACTGATCCATGAACTCTATTCTTGGATTTAACTCTGGAGCTCCATGTAAGCCAAGTTATCTGATCTGACCATCTTTAGGACAGAAATATTTCTACAAATGATTTTCACAGAATACTGTTAGGAAGTAACACAAAGATTGCTTAAATAGTAATAAAAGAGGTAAGGATTCCAACCACGTTTTGGTTGGATTACATATTATTATGAAATTATTTAACTTTGGCATATGAAAGTATAATTCTTCTAGAAGAATGAAATAGATTAATATGAACTTTTTTTTAGTGTTTTAGCATAACATATTCCTGTTTTTTGTTTATACTCTCTTTACAGCACTTAAATTATTATCTTAAAAAGACTGAGTGAATAATTCTTTTCAAGAAACATTACCAGTGACCCCTATAGCAGTGATAAAATTAAGTTTTAGAAACACAGAGTTTCTTTCAACGATCACCCAGGCACACACAGGTTTTGACATCTTCATGTTGGAAAGATTAGTCTGAACATCTAGCATCTGCTGATCTGGCTTCTGCAGCCATCCCCTCTTGTTCTAATACCAGAACCAAAATTTTCTTTTGGGAAACCATTTTTCTCTATTCTCAGTCATGTAGTTTGGGAAGAACTTATTTATTCATTTAGTCACTCATTGAAAAATTATTAATTGAGTGACGTATACGACCCAGGCACATTTCTAGAACACAAAATATAGAAATAAACATCAGACCAAAAAAAAAAGCCAATTGCTTTACCTAAGGATGATAAAAGTTTATAAAGCAAAAGGTAATGTATATCAGAGCTTATGAGTTAAAGGAAAATCTTTATTGATTTTGAAAGTGTTGAGATGTGAACTCTGGAGCTTCTAGCAGCCATCTTACCACCACAGGGTAGTCCACTCAGTAATAAAACCAACAGAAGAGAAAGAGCTAAAGATTCAGATGAAAACAAACAAAAATGTTATAGCAGTTTTGTGATTTGAGATTAAGCCATGTTTGAAGTTAGAACTATTTCTGAAGTAATGTGAGCCAGTAAACTTCATGTTTAGGTCATTCAAAACTAGGTTTCTAACACCTGCAACTGAAAGAATCTTAATTGATACACTGAGATTTTCAAAATACTAAGATAAAGATAAAAATATTGGTCAATAGTTTCCTTATTAATGTCTAAGAGTTTCTGACAAAAACTGATCTAGACTAACATTATTTACTGTCAATAATAATTTGAAAAATGTTATGCATAAAACAATGATCTATTCAAAAGTCTACAACATTTTCTTTCCATTTTTCTTTTTTTTTAAAGATTTTATTTATTTATTCATGAGAGACAGAGAGAAGGAGGGAGGGAGGGGGAGGGAAAGAGAGAGAGAGAGAAAGAGAGAGAGAGAGAGGCAGAGGGAGAAGCAGGCTCCCAAGGAGCAGGGAGCCCGATGTGGGACTCGATCCCCGGACTCCAGGATCATGACCTGAGCCAAAGGCAGACGCTGAACCATCTGAGCCACCCAGGTGCCCTCTTTCCATTTTTCACATGTCAAAATTATGTGAACAGCATTCTTCTTGATGATTTATAAGCAGTAGGTACAATTAGTAAAACTAGAATTTAACCCCTCAAAATTATAATAGACTTCTGTGTTTAAATTCTTATTGGATTGCACAATTTCTGATTTTTCATTATAAATCTATGGTTTGGTTTGGCAAAATTTAAAGCTTTTAGAACTTTAAAAATCCTCAATCTCTCCATACCTTTCTACCTAGAATAGAGCTAGATTCAAACTACACCTGTTATATTGATGCCCAGATTACTCTCAATAAAGGTGAACTTGTTAAACTCTTAATTTAATGTTGATTTCTACAATTCTCTGGGCTATCTGTAGTCTTTAGGCCTCATCAAATTCCACTCAGATTCAAACCAAATTTAACTAAGTATTCAAGAGCGTAGTCTGTCTGACATACCTAAGACGTCTATTGTGATCTACTCAAAATTAAACTTTGTACAGGCTCTTCAAGCTCTCATAGATTTCACTATTTCTTCCCCTCAACATGGAATCATGTATTACTTTATATTTAAAACTCTGCTGACTTTCATGTTTTTAATTGAAAATTACAGATTTTGGAAACTGAATTAGACATAAAATGGGACCAGTGGTGAAATCGTGATTACGAAATTTTCTGACATACTGTTGTTTCCATTTACAACATAAGGTTCATTGAATAAACGTTCTGAATGCTTACCATAATATTTGCATCTTGCTTATAACAAATTGCTAACCGGTAAGTTTATGGGGTAACATATGGGTCTCAGTTCTTTAGTTGGCGGCAGTTAAACAAATCCTACATTTTTGCACACAAATAAATGCTTGAGAAAGAAACTACCCATTTTATGTAATCATATGTCCATTTGGATGTAGGTCAGGAAGGACTTGCTAGTATGCTAGCAGCCATAAAAAACCTGCCCCATGCTAATTACTATTTAGTTGCAGGGGTTGGTTCAGCTAGCTATGCATATGTTATGGCCCATATGTACAAACCTTTCCATTTGTAGAGAGGCCAGATGGGCCCTCCCTAAGTATGAACCTTCCCTGCTACATGGATTAACTATGAAAGGTTTAAATTGCTTGCTTTTGTTTTTTATGAAATGATTCACTCTAGTGCCCATATTTTTTATAGTTATTAGGGACTTTTAATTCAGAAAGAGTAGCAAACTCTATTTGTTCATTTCTGTAAATGGCCCATCACTTTCTCTTTGCAGGACACATGAAACCATCATTCTTATTATTTTACAGATTTTTTCTTTTTCATGTGGATTATAGTTTATCTTGTTCAAACTGGGTACCATGAAAGGGAGTCATATATACTGATTATTTCTATTTATTGTATCAAACAGAATATATGCATATAGGGGTTTGTCTCCTTCAAACACAATATTTGTAATTAAAGTTAATTTTTGTGGAATAGTAAAAAATTGAAATTTCTATAAAAACAGAATTTATAACTATTGTTGGAGATGACTTATGTGGGAAAACATTTCAGACACTCAAATAATTTTTGTTTATTTTTTGAAGCAAAAATTATGCTCACTATAAGTTATTCTGTGGCAAAATCAACATGAGTATAACTCCTTGGCTTAATCTTTGCCATTATATTTAAATGTAATAAATTTCATGTAAAATATTTTGAATTGTTTTTCAAAAATTTATATCAAACTATTATTCCTAATTAGTGTTTAGTGAATAATAAATTTGATATTGTTCTTATAGTCATTTGGCTTATTATTGACTGTATCTGAAAGCCTATAATTAAATTCCAAGGGTGTGCTATACTTTGTAATTACTGAAATGTCAACATCCTTGGAATCTTTCATATTGTATACCCTAGTAGAAAACTGATGCTAAATTAAATGTTTCTATAGGGAAGCAGTTAGGTAAGCCAACTATCTTATCCTAAGTAGTTCCCCAAGCTAAAGAAAATAAAACCCTAAATGTAAAAACTAGTTAAAATTTGTATGTTTACCAAAATTCAGTAATCAAGTTTCTAAATTGTCAGATATGGTAATTCATTGTAACTCACTACATATTTTCATATTTGGTTCAAGAAATGTAAATCAGAATTCATTAATTTTGATAGTTACAAAGACCCTTATTGATGGAGTCAGGATATAAAATTTATAGGTTTCAAAAAAGCATGTGAAAATATAGACACTAGAAAAATTTTAAAAAAATGAGGAGAGGGAGCTCCAAAATTAACAAGATAAATTTAGAAACTTTAATAATTGTGCAGTAACCTGTTCTGAGAGTGGAACTGCCTTGCCTTTAATGAACCACGTGCCTTTTTGACAATATTTTCTATCCTTTACACCAAGGTTACTGTTTTTTTATTATTATTTTAGAGGATACATTAGTGAAATACCACAACCTTCTATAACTAAATAAGTTTTGCTGTAAGAAGAAAAAAAAGCAACAAGTGGTTTATAAATCAGTTATAGAAAATTCTGAGTGTTTAAAAGAACACCTCCTTTTTTGTAATATTATGAAAGGTCCCTTATTGAGAATTGTATCTATAATTAGCTAAGCCTGATTATGAAGTTGTCATTGTAAATTCTATATTTATGTATCCTTTTGATGAGGAAAATTTTCAATTTCTTATATAATACATAATAATTTTAATTTAATAGATTTAATTTTATCAGTACTTTCATAATTTCTGATTAAAACTGGAAAAACTAGTTTTTCTGTAATTTTATTAACCCATATGAAACAGAAGGAATATTTTACACAAATAATTTTTGAATCATCATATTATACTATCTTGGAGATAATAATAACCAGAAATCATCTAACAAAATGTTTCTCAACCTCAGTACTATTCACATTTGGGGCCAGTAACTTGTTGCAGGGGGCTGTCCTGCACATTATAGGATGTTTAGTAACATGCTGGTCTCTAACCACTAGATGCCAGTAGCACCTCCCCAGTTGTTACACCTAAACCTATCTCCACACATTGCCATGTGTCCCCTGGAAGGCAAAATCATTCCAAGTTGAGGACCACCGACCTACCAATGACTACTGATAAACAAAATTTTGTCTGTTTTATGTTAAAAGAGAGAAGCAAATAGTAGTAATGAAATCTTCAATTATTTTTTATAAAATATAAATATCCAGTGTATCACCTATTTTTATAGTTCAAAAGAAAGTAACATGAGAATTTCTGTTTATTATACTTTCTCAAGTATGCGAAGTTCTAAAATCATTAAAAAAGTAAAAATAAGTCACATTCATCATACTATACTTACTAAAACAAAAAAAGAGAAATTAAAAAAAAAGCACAATTTGACACCACAGAAATTGAAATTAATGCAGATAATATTCGAATTGTAATATATGAGCTCTTTTACCTTAATATTTTAATATGATTTAAACTACATAAGCATATCCTGTGAAATAAGTAATGGAATGACAACAGTGAGAATCAAACGAACAAGGAAACAAAATCCTCTGCATTTTTTTTAAGGTTTTTTACTCCAATCCAGTTTCACTTGATTGCAGAAATTAGAAAATACAATTACCAAAGAAATTTTTTCCAAGATTCCATGTGTGTGTGTGTGTGTGCGCATTGCTAATGGTAATAAAGTACAACTTAGTTAGAAAAAATATTTACCTAGAATATCTGTATCATTCCTATTTACCACCAAGTATGTTTCAAATGACACTACAGCAGAAGCTGTGACATGCAATATAAAACAAGACAAAGAACTATTTTCTAACTTTTAAGTCTGTTTTGATCCCTCTCACCTTTTCTATTAATTTTTAGAAAACTCCCCATAATAAATTTACAGTACCTTCAAGACAGATACCAAAGCTCAATATACCCTTTACTATTTTGTGTCTTTGGATTGGTGGCCAGAGGTTTAGAATGTGAAAAACAAATAAAGGATTTTCTATTAATATTTTCAGATTAGAAATTTTTCATATTTTGACTTTTGTTTTTCATTATTTAGACAAATATTTTCTTTAAAAATCTCCCTCCTGGGGTGTTACGCTGAGTGAAATAAGTCAATCAGCGAAAGACATGTATCATATGACCTCACTGATAAGAGGAATTCTTAATCTCAGGAAACAAACTGATGGTTGCTGGAGTGGGGGGGTGGGAGGGATGGGGTGGCTGGGTGATAGACATTGGGGAGGGTATGTGCTATGGTGAGCACTGTGAATTGTGCAAGACTGTTGAATCACAGATCTGTACCTCTGAAACAAATAATGCAATATATGTTAAGAAAAAAAAAGAAGAAGAAGATAGCAGGAGGGGAAGAATGAAGGGGGGGAATCGGAGGGGGAGACAAACCATGAGAGACGATGGACTCCGAAAAATAAACTGAGGGTTCTAGAGGGGAGGGGGGTGGGGGGATGGCTTAGCCTGGTGATGGCTATTAAAGAGGGCACATTCTGCGTGGAGCACTGGGTGTTATGCACAAACAATGAATCATGGAACACTACATCAAAAACTAATGATGCAATGTATGGTGATTAACATAACAATAAAAAAATTTAAAGGAAAAAAAAATCTCCCTCCTGATTTCCATGTAAAGTAATGGTAGAAGTCATTATCAGATGACTAACCTGCAGGGAACAACTGTGAAATCAGAATATAATAAAAAGGCAATTACCAGAAATACTGGAATTAATTTAGAAATCAATAACAACATAACTATAAAACCCCAAATATTTTGAAATTAAACAACATACTTCTAAATAATCCTACAGTCAAGAAAGAACATGAGGATTTAAAAATATGTGACCATAATAAGAAATATAACGTATAAGCATGTGGGGACATGGATAAAGGAATGCCAGGAGGGCAAAACAAGGCCTTAAATGGGGGGACAGGGAGATTTAAATCAATTATTAAAACTCCTAAAGAAATCAGAAAAAGTCCAAATTATATAGAAGAAAATAATAAAGAGCAAAACTCAACAAGAGTAAATTAAAACAACAAAAAAGAGGAAATCAGTGCATCCAAAAGTAGGTTCTTTGAAAAAAAAAATCAATAAAACTCATAAGTTTCTAGGTAGATTATTCAAGAGTCAAAAAGAGAAAAAACAAATTACCAGTGTCGGGAGAGAAAGCCATAACTACAGATTCTATTAATATTAAAATCAAAACAAGGAGATATTAAGAGCAACTTTAGGTCATTATTGACCATGTGGTTGAGAATTCAACAGCCAAGATGAAATGGACAAATTCCATTAAAGACACAAATTACCAAAACTGACCAAAGGAAAAAAAAATTAAAAACTTAAAAACCCTTTCCAGTTAAAGAAGTTGAAATTATAAATATTTTCCTACAAAGAAAATTCTAGATGGATTAACTGGTAAATTCCCTCAAATATTTAAGAAAGAATTATTACTAACTCAATGCCAACATTTCCAGAAAAATACAAGAGGAAGAAACATTTTTCAACTACTCTTTTTGTGAGGCTAGTATTACCCTCATAACAAAATTAAACAAATACTTTATAAGAAAACTATAGAATCTCTCATAACCATACATGCAAAAATTCTATTAAAAATTAGCAAATTTAAGACATTATCTTTATATATATATACATACATGTATGCATGTGTATAAATATGTAATATTTATGTATATATAAATATATACAATGTTTAAAGATATAAAAATAATATATACAAAAATATATAAAGATATATATATATAAAGATATAAGGATAACTATATATAAAGATAATATGTAATATCTATACTGGTAATGCAAGTTTGCTTTAAAGTCCAAGAAATCAATAACTGTGATTCATCATATTAATAAAAGAAAAACTATAAGAATATTTTTAAATGCAAACAAAAGCATTTAACAAAATTCTCTACCCATTCTTGGTTAATAATACAAAGGAAAAAAAGGAAAAAAAATCCCAGCAAACTAGGAATATAGGAATAGAAGGAAAACACCTTAATCTGATTAAGAATGTTATAGAAAAACTACCTCCCTTACCTCTTACTGGTTCACCTACTTATGGTCAGCTGGGTCACTGAATGTGGATGTTTCCAAAAAGGGATCATGTCCAATCAGCTGCGAGCTGTGTAAAGAATAAGACAAAAGACGAAGAATTCTATTTTTAGAATTAGGAATTCTACTCTGACCTTGCTGGAAATGATGCAGCTTTCTTGTCCCTAACATCAATTCCAGACCAGCCTCGATAGTACATGTTCCAAAAGGGAGTGTGGGGGATTCAAATATAATTCTGATTCAGCTAACTTGGTTCTCTTATTGGATTGGCATGGTCCTAAATTATAAAGATAATGACCATGTGGTTGAGAATACCGCTGACTGACTTCCACAGTGGCTCTTGTGGGCTAAAGTCAGAGACATAATGGGTCTCTGCAAGTTTTATAAAAATGCTCTTATTCTTGCATCAGATCTCTTTGGAAGAAAATTCTGGGTGTAAGTAGGAGATGATTAGAAATAGATGACATTAAAAATATAAGCATACCTTAGTTGCAGACTACCACAATAAAGTGAAGAATATAATAAAGCGAGTCAAATGAAGTTTTCAGTTTCCCAACGTAAAATTTATTTTTACACTATACTGTACTCTATTAAAGCGTGTAATAGCATTATGTCTAAAAAAACAAGACATATACCTTAATTGAAAAGTACTTTATTGCTAAAAATTGCTATCATCTGAGCTTTCACCCAATCATAATCACTGACCACGGATTACCATAACAAATATAATAACGAAAATATTTGAAGTGTGAGACTTACCAAAACGTGACATGAAGCGAGCACATGCTGTTGGAAAAATGACGCCAAATCATTTGCTTAATGCAGGATTGCCACAAACTTAATTTATTAAAAAAAAAAAAGGCTGTATTTGTGAAGCGCAAGCCAAGTTCAATAATATGGTGATACAGGTATGTCTATATTCACATGGAATACACCAGAAGCTTGCCAGGGACCTGGAACAGGAGAAGCTGGGTCATAGAAGACGGCACTGGGGGTCCAAAGTGTCAGCCTTAAGTCGCAATGCCTACCTGCCATTGGAGCCTATTCCCATGGAAAGCACAGCTGGAGGTTTTTCAACTCTCTTGTGAGGGAGGGGCCAGGCTGGCAGGATAGGGTATCCCTCCGGTAGGAGACACTTGGGAATCCTGGTTCTTTGTGAAGCCCAGACCCCATGAGGCAGCAAATCCACACGGGGACTGAGTGTTGCTCATTTGCGCATGTTACTTCAGGATGATTTTCAGAAGGTGGGCTCCTTCCACACTGGAAACTATGCAAGTGGTTGAAGCCTGGCCAGAGTCCCACGGGTTTTGAGACTAGCTCTGCCACCGCTCGCTAGGAGTACTACTGCGCATGGTCCGAGTAGCGGGATGCTTGGAAAGCCAGAGCCTTGGAAGAGGAGTGTTTGTGTCTGGGAAGCGGGTTCCTGGAGTTAAAAAGGCATCTGCCTGATTCCAACCCTAACCTGCACAAATACACACATCTCTGCTAAGGCTGGGCTGGAGTAATCTGGATTGCCGTGCCACGGCTGGATTGTGAGGACTGGCTGCACCCTCTGATAAGAGACACTTGGTAGCCTTGATTGCTGAAGAAGCCTGGGACCCCAGGAGACAGTAAGTCCATGTGGGCTCTATCGCCCATTTCAGCGAGCGCCTCACAGTGATGTCCAGGGTGTGGGCTCCCTCTATCCTGGAGGCTATGCAGGTGGTTGAAGGCGATGGGCTCTGGCGCTACGGGCCTGGAGGGCCCGACTGCCCAAGGGTGGCTGACGATGTATGCCAGGGACCTGGAACAGGGCAAGTGTTGACGGAGCCTGAGTCACAGGAGAAGGTTATTGTAAGTAGCGGGTGTTTGCATAATTCTAAACCTCAACGTGCCTTAACCTTCCCGCTGAAGGCAGAGCTGGAGGAATCTTGACTGCCTTTCCGCAGGTGGACCAGATGGCTGAACCAGGTGTCATTCAACAGTTGACACCTGGGAGCCGCCATTGCTGGAGAAGCCCAAGACCTCTCATCAGGCAGCCATTCCAGATGGGGACTGTGAAGAGTTTGAAGGTGCTACCTCGGAAAGATTTTTCTGGTGGTGGGCTGCCTCCACCCTAAAGGCTATTTACATGGTTGGCTTCCTGTCTGAGCTCCAGAAGTCTGGAGGGACCCAGAAGCCAAAAGCCTGCCACAGGGTGCAGACTACACATGCATGGACAGCTCAGGTCAGGGTAGCCGGGGACTTAGAACATAGCAATGTCGAGAAAGGCTGGGTCACAGGAGGGGTATTGGGGGTATAGAATGCCTAGCATCTGCCTGATTCCAAGCCTTAACCTCCAAAAGTGCACATTTTCTCCCTGAGGGCAGAGCTGGAAGAATCTGGAATACCTTACCAGGGCTGGTTTGGGCAGGCTGGCCAGGGTATCCTACAGTAAGAGACAACTGGAAACCTTGATTGCAGCAGAAAGAAAGAAAGAGAGAGAAAGAGAAAAGAAAGAAAGAAGGGAGGGAGGGAGGGAGGAAGGAAGGAAGGAAAAGAAATGGAACATACCAATTTTGTGGAGGTAGAAGAACACCAGACAAGCCCTAGGGAGGTGAAACTGACATTACTGATCTTAGTCGTTTAGAACCATCCTGCAGCTTTACTCATGAAGGAAAATAACTTTGTGCAGCACTCCAGAACTGCAACAAGTTTAAATTTAACAGACTTCTGTGTTTGCTGTTCATCAACAGTAAGCTTTGACTAAAATCAGATTGTCATTCCCATTAAACTTACTGAGGAATCTATTGGAAGCAACAGGAATGGCCCCACTCCTACAACTTCCTTAAGTTGTAGGAAAACACCAGTAGATATTTTATGGGTATTTTCTTTGCCTACACTCTCAGTCTCTTTTTGAGGCAGATGAAAACCACCTGGTTGGTGGTGCAGACAAGATGGATTACACTGACTCCTCTTGGTCCATCCTTTAAAAACTTCGACCAGACTGTTATTTGAACTAAATTGGTAATTTTAAGATTTATCAGCCAGCCAGGAGGCTATATCAGAGGTAGGGTCAACTCTTGTTAAGTCTCATTTGGAAGGGCCCCAATAATACTTTCTTGTGCCCCTGAATTAATGCCTCTTACATAGTATCTAGGCATGGACTTGGTTTCCTCCTGAAAACACAGTGATGGCACCCTAGGAATGGTTATAAAATAGCTCCAAGTGTTTAAGGAAGCACCACCAATAGATCATGCAGCTCTCAGATGGCTGTGAGCTCTCTCCAAAATTAGGTCAGCCTTGTTTACTTGGGATTGAGGTTGGGAGGAACTTCTCAGAGGGATAACAAGAGATGCTTTATTTAAGAATATTCTTGGGGGATTCTCCCTACAACAGAAGTCATAGAATTAGAAAAGATGGTAAAAATTTGTCTCTGATTTTAGCTGAAGTGACTGATGATAGCACCTTGATCATGGAAGGCATTTAGATCAGACTTACTTGGCAAGGGTTGTTATAGATGATAGAATTTTCCTAGATTTCCCCTTTCAGGCCAAGGAAGTCTCTGCAATTGCTAATACATCCTACTAAGCCTGGATTAATGCCTTAAGCCAAGTGGAAAGGTCAGTAAAGAAACATAAGTGGAAAGGAATCTACCTTTCAAAGGTAGATAACTGAATTTTTATGGGATTTGGGTTGGGTTAGGATCCTAGGAGTTATGATTGTACTACAGTACTACAGATTGGCCTCATTCTGTTGCTTGTAGTCTGTTTGAAATAGCCTTAATTAGATGAAACAAATATACTAATTAAGTAGCTTTGGCCCATCTTCTGTCTGGGGAAACTTTTCAGAAGCTAAGATGATGTAGAATTGATATCTGAATATGATTGATAGACAGTTGAGCCCATGTCTCTCATGTTTCTGTACATTTTGTGAAGAGAGGCACTGATAGTCTTTATTCTTTTCAACAATGCATGTATAGTGAATGGTCTTGGGAGATACAGTGTTTCCCTCCAGAGCTGAGAGCAGTACAATAGAGATAATCTCTCTTTGGAGCAAATGTTTGTCAGGTTTATTATAGCTCCTTATAAAAGATTAGAAATCTTTATTCTTGGGGTTGCTTAGCTATGATACAAATCCATTGCATATACAACAGTCACCTAAACTATCCCTGCATGTAGCTTCATGGGATTTAGGGGTCAAGGGGAATTGATGTCAATATGAAACTCATGCTGCTTGTTGTGCTTTGAGAACTAATATTCTTTGTTTCTGATCCAGGAGTCTCATGTTTTCTGCCTTCATTCATAAAATTGTGGAAGCTTGTTAGCTTTCAAGTAGGGTAAAATCTCAGACCCTTCACAATTTTTGACACTGAGTTGAATACAAATGCTTAGAGTGGACATTTTTTCTTTGTTCCTCATTTTAGGGGAAAAACGTTTGTATTTCACTATTTCACCATAAAGTATGATGTTAGTTGTAGTTTTTTTCTTAAATGATCTTTTAAAAAATTCCTTTTTATTTACTTACTTTTTTTTTAGAGAGAGTGTGAGAGCAGGGTGGGGAGGGCAGGAAGGGGCAGAGGGAGAGGAAGAGGGAATCTTAAGCAGGGCTCGATTTCAGGAAGCTGAGATCATGACTTGAGCTGAAATTAAGAATCAGACACTTAATGGGCTGAGCCACCCAGGCACCCCCAAAATTCCTTTTTATTCTAAATTTGCTGAGTTTTTATGAGGAATGTCTGCTGGATTTTGCCAAATGCTTTTGCTGTGTCTATCAAGATGATCACATAATTATAATTTTTAGTCTTTTAATATGGTGAATTGCATTCATTTTTGTATGCTATGCAAGCATGCATTTATGGGACAATTCTCCACTTATAGTATCCTTTTTATACATTGAATTTAATTAGCTAAAAGTCAGTTAAGCATATTTTACATCTAGGTTTATGAGGGTATTGGTATGTAGTTTGTTTTTGTTTTATTGCAGTATCTTTTTCTGATTTTGGTGCCAGGGTAATGGTCTTACAGAATGGATTGGGGTGATGGTCTTATGGAATGGATTGGGAAATATCCCCACCCTTTCAATCTGGAAGAGTTTGTGTACAACTGGTATTATTTATTCTTTAAATATTTGGTAGAAAATTTATTGATTTCTTTTAAAGCTTTTTAAGTTTCCTCACATATCCAGTTAAAGCCATGAATTTCCCCTAATCTTTGCTTTAACTGCAACCTGTGTCTAAAGTTGTGTCTGTGTTGTGTTTTCTTTATATTTAATACAAAATATTTTCTATTCTTCCTTGTGATTTCTTCTTTCACCATGGATTATTTAGAAGTATATTGTGAAATTTCCATAAATTTTTACTGGTGTTATTTTTGTGGAGCTTTCTACTCCACCGTCTTCCCAGAATCCTCTTTATTTCTCTTAATTTTCAACAGATATTGTATATCATGAATGTTACATTATGATGTGTTTAGATTTTATTGTATTGAAGTAGTAGTGAAGTTTGTTTTGGAAAACAGTTGAGTTACATTTTGGCCAACTTATTCCTTTAGAGACTTGTTTTTAAGCATTTTTAGATTAAATTTGTAATAATATTTACTCTAGTTCTATTAAGACATGGCTCTTAATGGATCTCTACAAATTTTCCTGTTTACTCAAAGCCATTTCTTCACTTGTCTGGTAGATAAAAGACATGGAACACATAATTTTACCAATATGTTTTCATAGGAATTACTGGAGACACTGGGGTGAAGATACTCTTGAAAAAAAGTATTTTACATGGCAGTGAAAGTATATAACATTAAAAAGAAACAAAATCTTAAAAGTTAATTCCTGTCTTTTAGCAACTTCATTTTATCTGTGTCTTATTCTCTTGTACTGCACTGTTGATGATTTATTCAGATCTTTTAAGTCACAGATTCTTTCAGTAAGTTTGTTTTTAATTTTAAGAACCGTTATGGACTGAATAGTGTTTCTCCCAAATTCATATGTTGAAGCCTTAACCCCCAATGTTTCTATATTTGGAGATATGGCCTTTAAGGAGGTAATTAAGGCTGAATGGGGTAATAAGTGTGGGCTCTTAATCTGATATGACTATTATCCTTATAAGAAGAACAAAAGATATCAGAGCATCTCTTTCCATGTGTCCACATAAAGAAAAGGTCATGTGAGAACACAGTAAAAAGTCTCTGTTAGTGATTTGAGGAGAGAAATTTCACCAGAATTCAACCCTACTGGCACCTTAATCTTGGACTTCCAACTTCTAGAACTGTGAGAGAGTGTATTTCTGTTTTTTAAGCCTCGTAGTCTGTGAAATTTTGTTATGGCAGTCCATGCAGACTAATGAAATATGTTTAGATCTTTTTAGAAAAAATTTTCATTCTTTTTTAAACCATTCTATTTTGATTTGACATTGTCCTGTCTTTTGTTTATAATTTCCAACATTTAAAAAATTTCTGTGACTATATTAATCACTGCCTTCACTTAGGCAGTTATGACAAATACCATAGACTGGGTAGCTTAAATAACATTTATTTCTCACAGTTCTGGAGTCTGTGAAGTCCAAGATGAGGGTGGTGGCCAATTCAGCTTATGGTGAAAGCCTACGTCTTGGCTTGCAGATAACCACCTTCTTTTTGTGTCCTCATGTGGGAGGGGAGAGGGGTGCTGGTCGTTCTTTCTCTTCTTTTAAGGACACTAATCCCTTCATGGGGTCCCATCCTTGTGACCTCCTCTAAACTTAATTACTTCCCAAAGGTCCCACTTCCAGATATCATGACATTGAAAGTTAGGGCTTCAACACATGAATTTTTATGGGACATAAACATACAGTCCATAACAACCACACTCATTTTTAAGCCATTTGGATTGTTCTGTTATTTCTATTTCTTGATGTGAGATATTATGTATGATTCCTTTATCAGCTTACTTTCTCTGGTGATTTTTCATTTCCTTGTGTACTTTATATTTATGAGTTTATCCTGTGAATGTTTAGGGGTTTTTTTGGTAGGAAAGTTATGTGTCTTGGGTTAGGAAGCATCTGTCTTGGGAGGTTTCACATTTATTTTTGTTTTGTCTGTAGGCAGTACATGTCTGTTGGGAATTTGGAACCCCCAGCAAGGTATGAACAAACTATGAGGATTCTCTATTTTTTCTCATGTCTGTTTATTATATTATATTATATTATATTATATTATATTATATTATATTATATTATATATTATATATTAAATTATGGCCACAGGAAGTCGAAAGGTATTTTTGCTTTCAATTTTTCTAATTTCTGTTTCATCGATATGGGAGTTTTTCATAACTACCTGTTTGACGTAACTAAATCAGTTGAAGCTCTTGTAGTTTATGGCATGGATTTTTCCCCATTAGAGGTTTGGCTAAGCCACTAAGGTTCTCTATCTGGCTCAGATACTCCATTGAACCATTTGACTTTGGCTTGGAGTCACTGCATGATTAAGATTTTGAGTTCAGTTTCTAAAAATTTGGGATTTAACTTTCTTTTGTGGTTGGTTACTTATCTAAATAGCTTTTGCTCTCTTTTATCCAATATTTCTTAAGTGTTTATTGGAGAAGATAGCCTTCCATGTTAGCTCAATCTCTGGCATCAGCCATAAATCTATTTAACCTCTTTAGGTCTATGTTTCTAGATCTGTAAAATGGAGATAATTATTCTTAACTTACTGGGTGTTTGTGAAAGCTAATTAAATTAATGTATGTTAATGAGTTAGCATATTGCCTAGTAAATCATAAATATTCAGTAAATATACTTCATTAGTATTATAATTCTAAGCAACATGCATTTAAATTATGACATAAGCTACCAAAACTCAGCATTTAAAGCAGTTTGAAACTGTTAATTTCTTAAATTTTTCTAGTGAAAGATTGCTTAAGTAATTTTTCTTCATATCCAAAATATAGAGCAAAATTATGGGATAGATTAGTCTTTGTATTATTTATTTTTGATGAATTTCCTGATATATGTTAAATTTCCTGCAAGTGGTATTATGTTTGGGGTCACTGTCTGAGCTTTGCAATTTTGTACAAAGATTTCATGCATAAAAGACTTCAGTATTTTGTATTCTGATAGAAGATTTTTTGAGTAGATGTATTTTTAATTCTCTTTATACAACATTGATATCTAATGAACGGATTTTAAAATCTTATAATTGTAAGAGAGGTTTTTAGGACTGAGGGCAGAGGATTTGTAATTCAGAACTTCTGATATTTTTTAATGATCCAGTTTAATGGATCTAAAAATCTATATATATATATATATATTATATTTCTTTTATTGATTAAAACAGTTCCAAATCATTTGAAGGATGAACGTGGAGGCTCTGTGGAATCTTTATCTTTAGGGGAATGGGAGTGGTGGGGGGGAGAAGGTGCATGTATTAAGTTAAATTAGTAAATAATTAAGAGTGGTTAAAATAACAATGTTCACACATTTTTTTTAATTTAAAGCCTGTTCAATTCTTTTAAAAATGTATTTGAATTTGCAATTATTTAAGCTGTGAGGTATGCACTGAAAGGAAGGTAAAACTATAGATTTTAAGAATGTTGCTGGAGGTAATATATAAATCCAATTGATCAGTCTGGCAGAGAATTGATGCCACAATTTGTACCCAGTGGCATTTTCTCTCTCTTACTCAACTGGCTTTAGAACATTATCAGAAAGTCAATATAATACGCCAATATAGTGATATACTTTCAGTCATAAGTCCCTTGTTCAGATTAAAACTTAGGTGCCCACATTGTGGATAATAATGGACAGACGACCTGACTCCGTCTCACTATGTGTCATCTAGAAAGGACTTAACTCAACTTCACTACAAGTTTCTGTATAGTTATCAATGATCCTAAGAGCCAACAAACCAGTAACAGAGGATGCCTGTCTCTTCAGGACAAAAAAAAAAAAAAAAAAAAAAAAAAAATAGAGGGAAAGGATAATATGTACCCAGCCCTGCAGTCTGGCTTCAGACCTCTCTCTAGCAGTCTCCTGTCTCCATCTGACTTTCCTGATGTTCTGATCAAGTTACCTTTAAAATTCACTCTTGATTTCATGCTTGATTCTCTTTCTCTTTTAATTTATTAATGTGTTTACCACCTCAGCATTATCCTTACAGCTCATTCCTTTCCAAGCTTGCTCATTCCTGAAAAACTATTAGTAAACTACTTTCTTTCATTTGTTGTAAAAGAATTTAATTCTGAAGGTTATTTATGTCACATAGCTTTCTATTCTCTAACAGCACAAAACTATGAGAAGGCCTCTATACCATATATTTCGTCTTCAGTAAATGTGTTCAACTTACTGGCAGCTTTAGCAGAGTAGGCATATATTGATCATTATACTATCAGAAGTTTTGATTCCATAAACTGTTATACAGCATATTCCATACTGGTCCCATCTAAGTTTGGCTAAGGCGATATCCTACAACACGTGCTGCTTACCATATCTGCCTACAATGAAGATGACAGTTATTTCTGCAATAGACTATTGAGGCACAACTAGTCCAGATATTTGTCAGTAATCATTCTTATTAGATTTCTTTGATTTCGGACATTAGAAAGGCAACACAAAGCTTAATTATAGAATGAAAATTATATACTGTTTATTTTGTAGTTATATTTTGTATAGTCATTCTTTCATACACCTCATTAGAAAATACATGCTGAATGTCTACTGTGGACCTAGGTACTGTACTAGGTGCTGGAATGTAGCGGGGGAATGGACACAAAGTTGATATTCCACATGAGATCTACATCCTAGCATGAAATACAATCAGTTAGAAAGCGTAAATAAATATACAGTGTGTCACATGAAGGTGAATGCTGGGGAGAATAGGATGGTAAGGGGGAAAGAGGATGTACTGAGAGGGGCTAAGGATATGGGGTGGTCATGAAAGACTTCCCTGATCAGGTGATATTTTACCAAAGACCTGAAGGAAGTAAAAGAGCAAACCATGTCAACATGTGGCAAAACAGCATTCCAGGCAGAAAGTAAAGCAGTTATAAATCTCTGACACTGAAGCATGCTGGCAAAAAGAAGCAAGGACCCTAGTGTGCCTGGAGCAGAGTGAACAAAGAGGAATGTTGTGTTCCTCTGAGCTGCAGATATGCAAGTCATTTGTAAAGAAACCGATGAAGGAGGGGAAAGTAAAAAAAGCAAAACATGAATGCAGTTTCTAGTGAAATCCTCACTTCAACAGATTCCTCTGGGTGTTCTAGAGTATAAATTACTCTGCAGAGTTGTATCACCTTGAGGTAAGAGATCTGGGCTTTTACACATCTGCGACAGTCAGTCATTGGCTGTGGGCAGCCTGGGCAGACTTCTGGATTTCAGTGCCTCTGGGCAAAGTAGTTTCTGTGGTTCAAGGTATCTCCTGAAAAAAGGCTGTGGGTGCCAAGCATGCAGAAGCTGTGGGAATGGGTACCTAGAACCAGAAATATTATCCCAGGACATCTGAGAGAACACGGAATCAGAACGCTCACCAGTATTTCCCTTGCATTTCGATGTAGTCCTGTAAATGAAATGTAGGAAACGGAATGTAGAACTTGAATCCTTTAAACGACCACATGGAGAGGAGCTCAACCCGTACATACAAAACCAGTTTGCAGGGGTGCCTGGCTGACTCAGTCTCTTGAGCCTCCGACTCTTCAACTCAGGTCACCATCTCGGTTGTGAGAGCGAATCTGCTTGAGATTCTCTCTCTCCTCTTCTTCTGCCCCTCCCCCTGCTCATGATCTCTCTCTCTTTCTCTCTCTAATAAATAGGTAAATAATTTTAAAAAAACAGTTTGCATTATGACATTAATGATAAGTAATTTTTTATAAAACTTCTATTTTGGATGTTACACCTTATTGGTAAGGGTTAATCTGCCATATCAGCTAGCAAGTTTTTACTTTAACTAATATGTCTGTGTTTTAAATAGATTCCTCTGCCTATGATGGAAATAAAAGACCATAGGGAGCTAAATGATAAATTAGTGAGACCATTTAGAAGGCTATTGCAATGTTTTTGGAAAGAAACTGGTGCTATAATAAAACATAGCCAACAGGACTTGCTTATGGATTTCAAAACTCTGTTTTTGTTTAGTCTAACTGTTCTCTCTTTCTCCCTCTCTCCCTTCCCTAAGTGCCTCTTCTCATTTTTTAATAATCCTTTTATGAAGCATAATTGTTCAGATTAGGTAAATTTTTATTTGTCTACAACTTCTCAACACCCATGTCTTACATGAGTACTTATTAACTATTGAAAGACACTGATTGTTTCTGATACTCTTAGATGTTTACTTAGCACCAAATGTTGTTTTTACTCTTATTTGTTTCTGATTACTCTGATTTTTTTCTCATCTCTCCCTTTGTTGTTAATATTTTCTACCTGTGCCAAGATGGTGGGATACATTTTGGGTTGTTCCTTTTTTTGGGGGAAACTGATTTCTGTCTTGGGTCTAAGCAAGAGATGCCTTTCTTAACAGCACATGTTCACTACAGTCCGATATAAAAACAAACAAAAACCGTAAACTGACTTGGATAAACAAGTGTGCACACACACATCAAAATATAAACATAGAATAAATAGAAAAATGTTTAGAAAATATTTATTTTGCTTATCTATATCAAGAATAAAAATCAAGATAACTTTCATCATATGATTTCTGTTGATTCCTTAGTGAAGCAATGAACTGTATTTTTTTTCACTACCTTTTTGTAAATTATCTTACTGAAACAGAAGAGAAGCATTCCTTTTTTTATTTTGGTTTTTCAGTTTTCTTCTCTGATTTCCTATTGGAAAATAAATGTGAAAGTAAAATACATGTATGCTTCTGAGTATACATGTGAGATATCTAGCCATTAAGTCTGTAGCAAATGCTATATAACCTCCAGCAATGAACATGCTATGTGTAATTGTCAGTGCTTCAGATTTCTTCCTTATGGAATAAGCAAAATTCATAGTTTGCCCTTACAAATTTTAAGTAAGAAACAATGGATTTTGTGTAAAAATTCAAGAGTCTAAAACGCACACACATCTGTATGTTTGTGCGTAAGTATTTAATAAGGATCTTGCTAGGTATTCCTGTTGAAACCCAATCTCTCTGGACAAAGAGATATGCTACATTATTGGAGATGTATATTTCTGTCTTTATTAGGTTTTGAGCATGACACAATGTATGCTGAGTTGACTCAGTACCTTATACGTGGAAAAGGGAAACAGTTGTAAAGAACTGCAGTGTTTCAGTAGGTTATAGGGATATGCATAATATTTTTTTTTAAGTGAACATGTGTAAGAAAGCATTAGTGAAAGAGAACATACTTCTAGGTCATTAGAACATTAACTCTGCCAGTGTTTCTATAACAAAGCATGGATTACCACTAAAAAATATTTTGTAGTTTTCTACAATTATGTCTCAGTTCTGCTTCTGGGATCCTTTTAATTTCTGGAATAAATGGGTAAGTTTTACAAGATTTATATTATGGCTGCAACCAGGATTTTTCCTTTGTGCTTGACATTATGAAAGGGGCATTGCCTTCAGAAAGTTATTGTAAACATACACTGTACTCTCTCCAAATGTCCTACTACTTTATCTAGATTCTCTTCTACGTAAAGAACATTTCTAGGGCCAGGCTCAGACTTGGAAAACTTGAATGGGGAGAATAGTCATAAACGCTCTGAAGAATGAGTGTATCTTTAATAGGGCAAGTTGAGATGGCTGCATGCATGGAGGAACGGCCAGACTGGGGACAGTACAATGGTAGCTACAGTCTACACAGTGAAAAAGAGAAATGGGGCACAGTAATAAAATGAATGTTTTTTATGCCCCCCTGTAGAGAAGGTAATATAGAAAAAAAATTTCCTTAGAGATGAACCTGGTTTAACAAATACCTGTGTGGTGATTTGATAGTGTTTTAGCTTAAGTTCCCCTGAAAGCAGAGTCTGACTTATTTCCAAATGGCATTTGGAAGGTAACTCCAAAGAGCAGGATGGATGTCAGAAGAGAGAAGGGGAAGAAAAGCTCATGTGAGGTTACATGTGTGGGCAACTGGGGCATTGAGACCATGCTAAGAAGACTAAACAATGCCTTTTAGTATTATCCACTCAAAAGCCAGGATGGAGAGAGAATTATTAATCAACTCAAGTTCCCCATTGGTTGAGAGTCATCCCATTAATTTCCTTCCACTTCTAAGCTATTCCTGTGTGGATAAGAGAGTTGGATGCAGAAAGCTAAGATGCCAACAATTGAGGCAAAACATTGTCAGTGTGAAAAATGAGTTAAAAACTGCACAGGAGTGTCCAGGTTCGGCTGAAATCAGAGGTGAGGCCAAGATGTAGGCCAGAGCACTAAATGCATCTGATACAGTTGCTGATAACAGCAGCAGCTTAATTGGTGATAGGTGCCTAGGGTTCTAGAAATTTGAGGCTGTGATTCAACCTCTCAGAACCTCTGGTAAATTTCTTACATATCCCCAGGAGCTTTCTTTACACAGGGTACCTCTTTGGTGGAAAATGCATGAATCTGACCACCAAATTGCTTCTGTATAAATTCTATCAGGGGTTAGAAATAGGCAAATGATTGCTTTGTGAAAATGACTCACTTAATGTTTTATTCCAAGTTAATCTTAAAGGGAAGTTTGTTTATTTTTGAAGGATGTTTTCTTAAATACTCATATCTCAAGTTTCTTAAGTTTAAGGCCCGTGAATAAAGCAACTGACATTTTGTGAGAGTTAAATGACTGACTCCTGAACATTTTATAAAGCAACTATTTTCACCGTCTTTTTGATATATTACTATTTAACTATAAGATTGAAAATCTCAGAATAATCTCACGCCTGGGAGATTCCCATAAGAAGTTATATATTCGCTGTGTTTTTAGTAGGCTACCTTGACCTTTCATGTTTCAAACTGCAGCCCTTTTCTATCATTAGGTTTTAAAGTTTTCAAAAATCTAGGGAGAAGGGGTTTTCTTTCTCATCCTCTCATCCTCATTGCCTCTGGGCTGAGGAAGAAAGTAGGTTAAAACCAAAGATTTGTGTCTGTCTTGAACCCCAAAGAAGTTCAAATGAAAGCCTCAAGTGCAATGACCTTAATGACTATTGCTCTTTTAAAATAACTGTATGTTTAATAGTTCATAGAATATTCAGTTCAGCTGGGCACAATTTGAAACCTCAGACAGAAGACATATCTCTTTAGGGAAACTTAGCATTCCACAGGGGGTTATTCCTTTGTGCCTGAGGTTTAAGTAGATGGCAAGGGTGAAAAAGAAATGTTTGACAAAATAAAATCTACCTCCTCTAACTTGTCCATATCAGCCTGAATAAAACGAGTAACTGACAATCCATAGTTTTCTCATGAATAAATCTGCCCGTTATTGCAAACTTAGTTAGCAAACATATTGAAACTAATAAAAAATGATAATTTACACAACACTTTAGAGAGACTGAAACAATGACTATTGACCATGTTATTATATTAGCACAATATTCTGTGTGTGTGTTTGTGTGTATGTACATATAGGAGTCAAACTCATGCCAGTTCCAAAAGCCTATGCATAAAATTTCAGAGATTTTGTGAGATGGTTGTTAAACACGGTCCTAGTTAAAAATTAAATTATATTAAGGGCACTGGGTGGCTCAATAGATTAAGTATCCGTCTCTTCATTTCGGCTCAGGTCTTGATCTCAGGGTCATGAGATCAAGCGCCCTCTTGGGCTCCACACTGAGCAGGCGAGTCTGCCTAAGATTCTCTCTCTCAAGGAGAACCCTCACACTGTTGGTGGGAATGCAAGCTGGTGCAGCCATTCTGGAAAACAGAATGAAGTTCCTCAAAAAGTTGAAAATAGAGCTAACATTTGACCCCGCAATTGCACTACCTCCTGCTCCTTCTCCTCCTTCTCCTCCTTTTACCCCAAAGATACAAATGTAGTGATCCAAAGGGGGACCTGCATCCCAATGTTTATAGCAGCAGTGTCCACAATAGCCAGATTATAGGAAGAGTCCAGATGTCCATTGACAGATGAATGGATAAAGAAGATGTGGTATGTGTGTATACACACACAATGGAATACTATTCCACCATCAAGAAAATGAAATCTTGCTGTTTGCAATGACATGGATGAAACTGGAGGGTATTTTGCTAAGTGAAATAAGTCAATCAGAGAAAGACAATTATCACATGATCTCACTCAGGAGGAATTTAAGAATCAAAACAGGATCATAGGGGAAGGGGGGGAATAAAATTAAACGAAACCAGAGAGGGAGACAAACCATAAGAGATTCTCTTAATCATAGGAAACAAACTGAGGGTTGCTGGAGGTGAAAGGGATAGGGGCTGGGGTAACTGGGTGAAGGACATTGAGGAGGACACATGATGCAATGAGCACTGGTTATTATATAAGACTGATGAATCACTGAACTCTACCTCTGAAACTAATAATACAATATGTGTTAATTAATTGAATTTAAGTTTAAATTTAAAAAAAGAAAAATTTTGAAATTAAAAAAAAGATTCTCTCCCTCTGCCCCTCCCTCCTTTGGTGGTCTCTCTCTAAAATAAATAAATAAATCTAAAAAATAAATTTTATCAACTTATAATTAAATGAAATATATTAAAAACACAGGTGATTATAAATATTCAAAATTCATCACTCCTAATTATTTTTCTACATTTCATTTATTTAATTATTATTATTTTTTTTAAAGGGAGAGGGGCAGAGGGAGAGAGAATCTTAAGTAGGCTCCTCATTGGATGAGCCCCATGCAGGGCTTGATCTCATGACCCTGAGATCATGACCTGAGCAGAAATCAAGAATCGATGCTTAACCCACTGAGCCACCAAGGCACCTGGATTTTTTTACATTTTATTATCATCTGTGCTCTTGAAGTTATTTGCATTTATTTTATCTGTATATAGGGAAGACTGTGTAATGGCCTCTCTCTTAATGCCACTGTTGGTAATGTCAAGTTGGTGGCTTAAACTATACATGGTACAAGTACCTTTACCATGGAAATAGGCAAATGTTACAAATCAAGGCTTGGTTTTGTTTTGTTGATTGACTAAACTGAAGAAAGAGAGAAAATGTTAATGCAGATTAAACTTAAAAATGTGTCTGTTGCCATTACGTTGTCAACAACACAAAAATTTAAGGAAATATTCTTTCAGCAGTTGGAATTATTATTTGATTCAGCAAAGAAGTTCTTCCAATCATGGACAAAAAGGGAAATTCTACTTAGGTCTTTACTGTTTCATTTTTGTCTTACTCATTAATGTAAATGATAATATCAAACAACATTCATCAGTTGGAACTATAGGTTAGTTGAGGATACAAGAATTTTAAAAAAACTGATAAAAGCATTCTATGAGAATCAATTGGGTGTATGGAGTTTAAGATAAAAATATTGTATATTTTATTGCTATTTATAATTGCTTAATATGAGTAAGATTTATAATAAACATACACACATACGTATATGTGAATATATATATATATACACACACACACACACAAATAGGTATGTAGATATAAATGCATTAGTTTTTTTCTGGAAAGCTGGTTGTTAAAAATTTACCAGCATAACTTTGTATAAATATATGGTTTTAATAACCAAACACATTTTACATAATTCTTAAAAATAACCAGTTTCCTCAGAACCTTGGGAAAAATTTTTTCTTTATACATTAAAACTAGAACATAAAAACGTTTACAGAGACTTACTGAAATGAAGCTTATAATTTGGACCATGATAGATAATACTAAATGCAAGATTTATAGTGCCCACAGCAAGATAACCTAAATGGATCTTTACCTGAAAAGGTCTATGTATACTAATTTTATAGATAATATACGATTGATGTATATTTTCTCTATTTGAATATCTTAGTGTTAGAAAGTGTTATGATATAAAGGAAAAAAATGCCACAGAATATAAGGTTATAAATTAATAACTAAATAGTGAAAGTTCCCAAGAGTCAGGGCATATTTTTATACTGAGGTATGCAAATTACACATAATTCAAGTTCTTTATTCTAAAATATACAGAATAACAAATACTTTTTAATATTATTTTACTTAGCAGTAGGATTTGAACTCTTTAAAATTTTCCAGGAAAGAAGAAAATGGAGTTGACCATTCAACAACACGTGGGTTAGGGGTGCCAACTCCCCAACATAGTCAAAAATCTACCTGTAACTTTTACTACTTAACTACTTATAGCTTAAACTTATAGTCAAAACTTAACTACTCATAGCCTACTGTTGACCAGAAGCCTTACCAATTGACATAAAAAGTCAATAAACACACACACAAAGTCATTTAACACATATTTTGTATATTACATGTGTTATATACTGTATTCTTAGAATAAAGTAAGATACAGAAAAAATGTTATTGAGAATATTATAAGAGGTGAAAGGACAGAAGTTTTAATATATATGTGTGTGTATATGGATATATATGTGTGTGTGTATATATATATATATATATATATATATATATATAATGGAATATTATTCAACCATAAAAAAAGAGTGAAATCTTGGCATTTCCAATAATGTGGATGGAGCTAGAGAGCATTATGAGAAGCAAAGTAAGTCAGAGAAAGACAAAAACGATATTATTTCACTCATGTAGTATTTAGGAAACAAAACAAATGAGCAAAGAAAAAAAAAAAGGAGACAAACCAAGAAACAGACTCTTAACTCAAGAGAACAGATGGTTACCAGAAGAGACGTGGGTGAAATAGGTAAAGGGGATTAAGAGTACACTTATAATGAGCACTGAGTATAGAATTATTGAATCACTGTATTACACACCTGAAACTAATATAACACTGTACATTAACTATACTGGAATTAAAATAAAAAAACTTAATAAAAATTTAGAAATAAATACTTAAAAATATCATAAGAGAAAATACATATACAATACTGTATTGTATTTATCAAAAATCTGTGTATAAGTGGACCCATGAAGTTCAAACCCATGTTGTTCAGGGGTCAATTGTACCTGCATTTTTTCCTAACTTATATTTTTTCTTTCTTTTTTTTAAAGATTTTATTCCTTTATTTGAGAGAGTGAGAGAATGCACAAAGGGAGAGTGAGAGAGAGAAGCAGACACCCCACTGAGCAGAGAGCGCAATACGGGGCTTGATCCCAGGACCCTGGGATCATGATCTGAGCCAAAGACAGATGCTTAACCAACGGAGCCACCCAGTAGCCCTTCCTAACTTATATTTTCTAACACATTTTATTTATCAGTACTTATAAATTATAATAAGATTAAGTCCATATTTATGAGTGTCTTTATAGTTAATTTATAATTGCTTTTCCAAGCTAAACATTTGTTTTTCTTTCAAGTTTTTAATTAAAGTCATTAGTTAACATGCAGTATAATACTAGTTTCAGGTGTAGAATTTAGTGATTTATCACTTAGATACAACACCCAGTGCTCAAGTGCCCTCCTTAATACCCATCACCTATTTAGTTGATCCTCCTGCCCACCTCCCCTCCAATAATTCTCAATATGTTCTCTGTAGTTAAGAGTCTGTTTAATGGTTTACCTTTCTTTACCCTCCATGTTCATTTGTTTCATTTCTTAGATTCCACATTTAAGTGAAATCATATGGTATTTTTCTTTCTCTGACTTATTTCATAATACATTCTAACTCCATCCATGTCTTTGCAAATGTCAAGATTTCATTCTTTTTTATGGCTGAGTAATATTCCAGTGTGTGTGTGTGTGTGTGTGTGTGTGTGTGTGTGTGTGTGTGTGTGTGACCTTTTCTTTATCCATTCTTTAGTCAATTGATTTTCATTTTTTCATTCATCTTTCTTCTGATTTTTTACTCAGCATTTTGTCTTCAAAATGTATCTTGTTGACTAAAGTTAAACCTAATTCAGTTTTGCTGAATATATTGAATTGTATGATATGGTGTTCCTCTATATTTCTACATTAAACCAATTTTTCTTTTTTACATTAAAAACTGAATATTCTTACATATAGTAAGATTTTTTAATAGACTACACATCTAGCAATGTGCTTGCTGAGTTTTAGGTTTTTATATATTCTTAACTTTAATAAATACCACAGAAAATGATCTCCAGAAATGTATCGACTCACTTTACTAAGAGGCTTTCAGTTTTCTCACATCTCTGCAGACACTTGATAGCATGGAACTTTTAAATTTGCTTATCAAATGCATGTTTAGTTTTTATTGTTTCAATTTGTGTTTTCTTGTTAACTAGTAAATGTGCAAATATCTTCATATTTTGGTGGACCACTCATGTTCACCTGTAATGAATTGCCAAGTCAAATCTTTTGCTCATGTGGCAGTAGTTCACTTTGTCCTTTCTTACTGGTTCATACTGGGTACTATTCCTTTGTGAATTATATGCTTTATAAATATACCAGTGTGTGGTTTGTTTTTTACATGTATTCACAGTATCATTTATTTTATAGGAATTTTAGATTTGACATATTCAATCTTTCCTTTGTAAATTAAAAAAAAAAGATTATGATCAATCCCAGTGCAAAAAGATATTTTTCTTTTCTTTTAAAATTTTTCTATTCTTTGTTTTGCATTCCACATTCAGATCTTTAATATATTTGCAACTTATTTTAGAATAATTTGAATTATTGGAAATCTAATTTACTTATTTTTCATAGGGATAGTAATTTATTCAAGTCTTTCTCCCTCTCTTTTTTGATACCATCCTCTAAATTACACCAGTTCCTATATATTTATGTGACTATCTTTCAGGACTCTATTAGTTTTCATGAGTCTGTCTATTTTTACCCCTTATTCTTGTATTCATTTTAAATTTCTTTAGAATATAATAACTTTTTGGGTGCCTGGGTGACTCGGTTGAGTGTCTAACTCTTGGGTTCTGCTCAGGTCATGATTTCAGGGTCTTGAGATGGAGCCCTATGGTGGGCTCAGTGCTCAGCACAGAGTCTGCTTGGGATTCTTTTTCTCCCTCTACCCCTCCCCCTGCTCGTGCACTTGCTCTCTCTCTCTAAGATAAATAAATCTTACAAAAAAAAAAAAAGAAAAGAAAAAGAGAATTATGAAAGCTTTTGATATCTAGTAGGGTTATTTCTCCCTCCTTTTTCTTATTTTTTAAGATGTTCTTTACTATTCCTGGCCCAATATTCACTCATGTGAATTTCACATTTTTTTCATGTTTTATGGAAATCCCTGGTGGCATTTTAACTGTACTTATTTGAATTTAAAGATTAATTTTGTGGGAATTGATATTTTCTAATATCAAGCCTTTTTATTATACTATAGTGTAGTATAACTCCTCATTTATTTAGCTGTTGTCTATAATATTGAATAACATCTTGTAGTTTTCTTCATGCAATTCTTGAACTTCATTTATCGGATTTATTCCTAGATAACATTTTAAATTCTTTGGACAGGATCATTTTTTTTAAAATAATGATTGCATTTACTACTTTATCATTGCTTTCTGTGTAATGGTGTTACTGATTTGTTCATTTCCATTTTACATCTTGCAATCTTGCTGAACTCTTACTAGTTCTAATTGTCTTTAGCTTTAATTTTCTACAGAAACTATTTTCTTTAACTGTTAACTAAGAAAAACTTCCTTTTCAAGTCTTACACCTCATTTTATTTTCTTGTCTTATGGCATTGTATAGATCTTCCATTAAATTTGAGAAGAAAAGGTCTTTTATTTTTGACATGTATCTATTCTTCACTTTTCATACTGATCACTGAATACAAAATTAACTTTTTCAGTGTGCAAGGGCTATGGTATGTCATAACAGCTTTGAAAGGAAGCAGATATGAAAAACTGTTTTCTCTCTAATTTTTCTACAAAGAAAAACATTTGGTAAATTTAATCTAATATCAGTTAGATTGTTAAAAACTGTCAGTTACTGATTCATGTCTTGCCTATACATCATTCTGAGTTTCCTGATAAAAGGATTTTTTTTAATTTTCTTTGTTATATTCTTTCTAGGCAATCCCACTATAGTGGTTGACTTCCTTTCATATATATGTTTGAATAGCCATAGCTTGATCATAAAGTTTGTGCTGTTCTTCCAAAAGTACCTATTAGGAAATATCACCGTTTCTGGTATCTGCAATGTAACCTAGGCATCAGTGAAAGTAGCAACTATCACTTCTGCCAACTCATTTCTTTTGTTGTATTTAGTGATGGGTTTACTTGAGTCTGATTAGTGATATATGTCTGCACTGCCCACTACATGGAGTTTATTAACAAATCATGGAATTGTGATAAAATGCCATTTTTTATTTAGCATGTTATATCTTAATCTGGGATGAATTTAAGTAGGACTAGGTATATTTAAATAATGTAGAGATATTATCTACAGAATTACAGAAGTAGCCCAGAGATTTTGCAGTTTTGAAATACTAGATAAAAACAATGATTGCATGCTTTCATTATATTAATAGAAATTTGAAGATATGCAGTTTGACTTGATTTGGGGTTATTTCAGAAAAAAGGAAAACCATTATTCCATTTATTTCTGTGGTGATTTAGACTTCTCTGAAGTACTTTTTATTCTCCTTCATCCTCACTTCTTCTGCCTTTAGTTCTCTGAAAAAGAGTTCTCTTTCGACTTTCCTTGATGAAGTATAAGTTTGAATATGGTAGCTGAGTTCAGGAGCCTACAAAGGTAAAAATGCCTAGAGTCCACAAGTTATATGTCCCTAGTTATGGATCTGCACATTGTTATGAGAGATATTTTCATTTCTGTCACTAAGCATATTAAATTTGGTGCCTCTGGTTAGGAAAAACTGATTAGGCATTTCATAGAATCTGTTTCTCAAGATCAATAGACTTATTAAAAATAAGTTTTTTAATTGAAATAAACTTATTGCTGCCATCGCGTACATAGTAATACTTCTTAATACCCCTGAATCAGGGTTTGGCAAGCTACGGTCATTGGGCCAAGTCTGTTTTTTGTTTGTTTGTTCAATTGTTTTTATTAAGGTATAATTAATGTACATTGTTATATTAGTTTTCAGCTGCACAAGATTGATTCAACAATTCTCTACAGTATTCAGTACTCACCGTGATAAGCGTAATCACCGTCTGTCATATGTTACTACAATATCATTGACTCTATTTCTTGTGCTGTACTTTTCATCTCCATGACTTATTTTATAACTGGAAGTTTGTACCTCTTAACCCCTTTTACCTATTTCACTGTTCCCTCCACCTCCACTCTCTGGCAACTACTGATTTGTTCTCTTATTTAAGAGCCTGTTGCTTGTTTATTTGTTTTGTTTTTTAGATTTCACATGTAAGTGAAATTATATGGTATTTGTCTTTCTCCTTGTGACTTATTTTACTTAGCATAATATCCTCTAGGTCCATCTGTATTGTTACAAATGGCAAGATCTCATTCTTTTTTATGGCTGAGTAATAGTCTCGTGTGTGTGTGTGTGTGTGTGTGTGTGTGTGTGTGTGTGTACATACATACATACCATATCTTTTTTATCCGTTCATCTATTAGTGGGAACTTGAGTTGCTTCCATGGCTTGGCTATGGTAAATATTGCTACAGTAAACATAGGGGTACATGTATTTTTTCAACATAATATTTTTGTTTTCTTTGGGTAAATACCCAGTAGTGGAATTATTGGATCATATGGTGTTTCCATTTTTAATTTTTTGAGGACCCTTCATACTGTTTTCTACAGTAGCTGTACCAATTTGTATTCCCAATGGTAGTTACAAGTGTTTCTTTTTCTCCACGCCCTTGCCAATACTTGTTATTTCTTGTGTTTTTGTCTTAAGCATTTTAGCAGGTTTAAGGTGATATCTTATTGTGGTTTTGATTTGCATTTCACTGATGATTACTGAGGTTGAACATCTTTTCATGTGTCTGTTGGTCATCTCTATGTCTTCTTTGAAAAAGTGCTTATTCAGGTCTTCTGCCCATTCTGTAATTGGATTTTTTTTTTGGGTGTTGAGTTGTATAAGTTCTTTATATATTTTGAATATAAACCCCTTATTGCATATATCATTTACAATATCTTCCTTTATTCAGTAAGTTCCTTTGTCATTTTGTTGATGGTTGCCTTCACTGTGCAAAAGCTTTTTATTTTGGTGTAGTCCCAGTAGTCTTTTTTTTGTTTCCCTTGCCTCAGGAGACATATCTAGAAAAATGTTGCTATGGCTGATGTCAGAGAAATTACTGCTTGTGTTATCTTCTAGGATTTTTATGGTTTCAGGTCTCACATTAGGTCTTTAATCTATTTTGACTTTATTTTTATGTATGTTGTAAGGAAATGATCTAGTTTCATTCTTCTGCATGTAGCTGACCAGTTTTCCCAGCACCATTTCTTGAAGACTGTCTCTTTCCCATTGTATATTATTATCTCCTTTGTCATAGATTAATTGACCATATACTTCCATGCATGTCTTCCATAGTTTTATTTCTGGGCTCCTGTACTGTTCTATTGATTTTTGTATCTATTTTGTGCCAGTACAATACTGTTTTGATTACTACAGCTTTGTAGTATATCTTGAAATCTGGGATTGTGGTACTTACAGCTTTGCTTTTCTTTCTCAAGATTGCTTTGGCTATACCTGGGGGCATGGGGCGTGTGGGACTGGGTGGCTCAGTCAGGTAAGTGTCTGCCTTCGGCCTGAGATTGAACCTGTACATCTGCATCAGCTCTCTGCCCAGTAGGAAATCTGCTTCTCCCTCTCACTCTGCCTCTTGTCCCTGCTCATACGCACGCGTGCTCATGCTCTCTCTTTCTTGTCTCTCAAATAAATATATAAAATAAATAAAACCTTTAAAAAAAGTTGTTTGGGCTATATGGGATCTTTTGTGGTTTCTTACAAATTTTAATATTATTTGTTCTATTTCTGTGAAAATTGCTATTGGTATTTTGATAGGCATTGCATTGAATCTGTAGATAGCTTGGGGTAGTATGGACCTCTTAACAATATAAATTCTTCTAATTTGGGGGCATGGAATATAATTTATTTGTCGTGTCTTAATTTTCTTTCATAGTTTTTAGAGTACTGGTCTTTCACTTCCATGGTTAAATTTATTCCTAGGTGTTTTATTCTTTTTGCAATTATAAATGGGATTCTTTTAAGTTTCTCTTTCTACTGCTTTGTTAATTTATAGAAATGCAATAGATTTCTGTATGTTAATTTTGGATCTTGCAACTTTACTGAATTCATTTATCAGTTCTAATAGGTTTTGTGTGTGTGTGTGTGTGTGTGTGTGTGTGTGTGTGTGTGTGTGTGTGGAATCTTTAGTTTTCTGTATATGGTATCATGTCACTTACAAATAGTGACAGTCTTACTTTTTCCTTACCAATTTGGATGCCTTTTATTTATTTTTGTTGTCTTATTGCTGCAGTACTTCTAGTACTATGCTGAATAAAAGTGGTGAGAGTAGATGTCCTTGTCTTGTTCCTGATCTTAGAGAAAAAACTCAGTTTTTCCCCGTTGAGTATGATGTTAGCTGTGGGATTTTCATATATGGCCCTTATTATGTTGAGGTCTGTTCCCTCTAAACCCACCATGGTGAGAGTTTTTTATCATGAATGGATGTTGTATTTTGTGAAATGCTTTTTCTGCATCTATTGAGATGATCATATGGTTTTTATTCTTTCTTTTGTTAATGTAATGCATCCAAATATATCTGTTTTTGTAAATGTGTTTTATTGGAATAGAGTGGCAGTTACTCTTTTACATTTTGTCTGTGGCTGCTTTGGAGCTACAGCAGCAGAGTTGAGTAGATGAAACGGAGATCTTATAGCCTATCAAGCCCAAAATACCCACTGTCTCACTCTTTAGAGAAATCATTTACTGGCATCTGGTCCACAGCAGGGATGACAAGCTAACGAAAAATGAATTGACTATCTCTAATACAGTGATTAATTATTAATGTCTGTAATGGGTGAAGCACTAGCCAATAGGTACATTTGTATCAGATATTTGCCATGTTTAGCCTGAAAAAATAATCCCTTTCCTTAATAATCACCAATGGAATCAATGAGGATAAATTATTTTTGTTTTCCTTAAATCTTTTAAAGAGCTAGGCATAATCACAAATTTTAAAATAAATGATAAGAACAAAAACTGTCAACATAAAGGTAGATTCAATTTGTTGCCTTTCTCATGATTTCTCAACTCTAAAGAGCCATAGAATTTTTCTTTTTTATTCTTCTAAACTTTAAGTAAAGTATCTTTTTAGTTAATCTTTATAAAGATACCATTTTATGAGTTACAGTGTCAAACATTTCTTTCCCTATTGTGTTTTTCTGCTATCTTAATCTTTTTCTCCCCTTTCCCCCATCACAGAGGTAGACCTCAGAAGAAAAGTGACAAACAACATGAAACAGTGAAATCAAGTATATATTTTATACTTCACCTCTTTAGAAGCACCTAGCACTCCCAGATAATCCTGTATCAGGAATGTACAAAAAAACCCAGCAGCATTAGACCAGAACAGAAACCCTCATTCCTCTGTTAAAGAACTCTACATAGTTTCTTTCAACTATTTTTTTCTCCATATCACTGTTTCTCTAGTTCTCCTTATTTCTTGCCTATTGACTTATTGGACCTATGTACCCTATTTTAATACAGAGTTTTGATATTTGCTTTCTGATCCCCTAAAGGTAGACTGCAGTTAAAAGGCACTTCTGCTCTTTTTCTAACCCAATAAACTAACCTGGACAGATTTCCATTTGTTCTTCCCATCTGTAAACTGTTCATAAAGCTACTGGCAGTCAGGAAACCTGGATTCGAGAACAAGCTCTAGTTGTATTATTAATTCTTTATGTGACTCTGACAGTTCTCTAAAATTTGGTTTTCTTTAACAATGAGAGTGGCTCAGATAATTCCAATTCCTTTAGCCCTAAATCTCCCCTTGCTTTGAATAATTCTCTTTAGATCTCTGTGTTTGCATCTAAGCGGTTCCGGAAAGAGATGCCAACCTATACAAGTGTGTGCTCTGCCAGAGGCATGGACTTAAAGTCTTTAAGGGCTCACCTCCCCCATCAACCTCGGTTTTCACTTCAGTCTCACTGCCAGTTCCCTCCCTCCTTTCCGTTTTTCCTCCCTTCCTTGCTTCTTTCTGTCTTTTCTACCTTCCTACCTTCCTATGAAACACCCTTTCCATCAGGTATTATTTGAGAACTGCATCTCACTGGACATTTTATCAATCACTTCTAACTCAGATACATAAACCTTGCATTTTAAGGGGTTTAGGTTATAGAACTAACCAGATATATAAGTACCTAACTTTTGAGAATACTCTTAAATGAAAGAATAAAAAAGTGTTTTCAAATAGAATAAAAACATTCATTACATTAAAAAAACATGTTGGCAGATATGTCTGTGTAAATGGAGGCTTTGTATTTTTAGAGACACTTTTTTTTCCTACTTACTGGTCAGTCATTAGAGTAAGGTTAGTACATGAGTTTAGGTGTGATTCCACACTGCTTTGCAGTCTATCAGGAAAGGCTTTGTGGTACATTAGAAGTATGTTCAAGGAATGTCATCTCAACACTGCAAGGGGTTTTTCTTTAATAAAAAGGGCAGTAGGGATCAAACCAATCCACTGAATTTGCATGTTTTCCCCTCACATTGCCGAAAACATCTTTTCAAACCAGCTTCAAACTAGAGCAATTAGGTGGGTAATTGCCCTAGTGTGAACTTAGCCTTAAAAGCTTATTCTATGAAACTAGAGTAATTAGACTTACTTCTACAGTCTTTTTTTTTTCTTCACCTCATTGTTCTCATGCATTAGGCTAATGTTGCTGTGCTTGGGTTCACTTCAATGCAAAGGAATGGAGGCTGGGATGGTGGAATAGAAAAGCTTAAATGGATAGGAAATCCAGCAAACAAAACCAAAACCCAGCTTGTGACAGCAATCATGAAAAATGTTTGCATTCTAATAGGGCTTGTTAAACAGCATTTTAATTAATCTGAAATTTGCAACATACCTGCTTGTCACTATCCTTTGTAATGACTAGTTTATGTTCCTAAAATAGATATACAAAATACCTCATGTTTTGCCAGATTATTTAGCAATGCTTTGCTATATCAAATTAATCTTAGTTGCTAACAGGATAACAGTTTTAGTTGTTTTTTCTTCGCTTTATCATGTTACAATCATTATCCAAAGGGAACATACCAGGTCAAGTGTTAACAATATGTGCATTGCAAAAATAAAAGTTAAGATTTGCCATCTGTTCAAAAATGATACTGTTACATTAGATATTTTTTTTTAAATTCCCTTTAATCGTAATAAATTTTGATTTTTGTTTCAGTTTTTAAAGACTACAGATACATTTTTTGGAACAAAAATATACAATTAAGTTCTCAGAATTAAAATGTTGTAGGGCAGTACAGTGTAACTTCATGTCAATATTTGAAATACATAAATTTAAATGTAATTTCTTTTGATGTGTCTCATGGATATAAATTTAGAACTGTGGCTCGCATGTATAATGTAATACTCATTAAATATTTGTTTAGTTCAGTAGATTTTTTTTTTAAGATTTATGTATTTATTTTAGACAGAAAGAGAGAGAGAGAGAGTCCCAAGCAGACTCCATGCTCAGCGCAGAGCCTGACATGGGGCTTGATCTAATGACCCTGAAATCACCACCCTGAGATCATAGTCGGAGCCGAAACCAAGAGTCAGACATTAAACCAACTGTGCCACTCAGGCATCCCTAGTTTAGTTGATTGAAGATTAAGTCCTACAATATTGTTTTTATGTTTGCATTCAAAGTATTGATAGAAGTGCAGATTGGGCCCTGAGTCTCAGGCACTTAACCCATAGTCTTCCACCCTCCATATTCTAGGTGACATGCAGTGGCTTCTGGAGATTTTGTGATTTGCTTCTGCAATTGCCTGATGTACGAATAGATGTGACTAGGTTATGTACATATAACTGGGCCCACTTTTCCTGCTCAGGGCTACACTTTGCACTTTGGCTATCCATTTCTTTTGCCTTTGTTGTTCACCTGCATAAATTTCTTCCTTAGTAACTATAGTGATGATGTTGTGTGGGTTATTTCAGGTTCTACCCCTTCAGGCGATGACCATGACATTCAAATAAAATGCTAACCAAATGTAACATTAACCTCTATCTTCAGAGGTGTCTTTTTAGCTTCTTAAAAATTGGAAAGGAAAGTTTTTTTTTAAATTATGTTATCTTAATCACCATACATTGCATCATTAGTTTTTGATGTAGTGTTCCATGATTCATTGTTTGTGCATAACACCCAGTGCTCCATTCAGTACGTGCCCTCTTTAATACCCATCACCAGGCTAACCCATCCCCCCATCCCCCTCCCCTCTAGAAGCCTCAGTTTGTTTCTCAGAGTCCATAGTCTCTCATGGTTCGTCTTCCCCTCCGATTTTTCCCCTTTCATTTTTTCCCTTCCTACTATCTTCTTTTTTTTTTTTTTTAACATATAACGTATTATTTGTTTCAGAGGTACAGGACTGTGATTCAACAGTCTTGCACAATTCACAGCACTCACCAAAGCACATACCCTCCCCAATGTCTATCACCCAGCCACCCCATCCCTCCCACTCCCCACCACTCCAGCAACCCTCAGTTTGTTTCCTGAGATTAAGAATTCCTCATATCAGTGCGATCATATGATACATGTCTGGAAAGGAAAGTTTTGAGAGGAGACCACACTCAAGTTAATTTATAATTAGAGTTAAAGAGAATGCTTCAGTTCCTTTTCTTTCAGCTCTGTGTCCTGAGCTAAATCGTGGCGATACTGTTAGGAGAGACCACTCCCATGCCTGAATGTGCAAGGTTAACATTCACAGGATGAATATATGCATTTCCTGCAACTAAATTTTCCTGTTTAATACGCAAAACTGTGAGGTAGATACATATTAAATTTCAGTCCTCTTTTTTTTTTACCAGTCCCAATGGGAGATGACATGGGAAAGAGAAAGAGTTTGGACTATGAGAGCAGGTGATTCAAAACTTGCCTCTACCACTTATTGGCTGAATAGGTTTGGATCTCATTTTTCTCATTTATATAATATAGTCAATATTCCTTGTTTCATAAGAAGGCAGTGGTTAAATGAGATGTTATACAAAGCCTGATATGTAGCATAGTCATAAAGGATGGTGTTTTTTTTTTTTTAAGATTTTATCCATTTGTGTGAGAGAGAACGAATGAGGAGGGAGGAAGGACAGAGGGGGAGAGAGAGAGAGAGAGGCAGACTCCTGTTGAGCAGGGAGCCTGACATGGGGCTTGATCCCAGGACTTGGAGATCACAATGTGAGCCAAAAACAGACACTTAACTGACTGAGCCACACAGGCACCCCAAGGTTGGTAATTAAATATCTCACCCCCCACATACTAGGACCAATCTCTAGCTGTGAAAGCTCTGAGGGAAGGGACATAGCAGTTCCAAATTTCTGAGGCCTACCACTGCCTGAATATAGCAATAACTCATACATTTTGCTGAGAGTGTGCATAGTGGATGAGGAAATGGTTACATGAGCATGTGTTTAGAATGCAGAATCATGTAGAAACAGTACAGCACACCAATAAATATGTAAACAGTTTACAGTCTTCAATGTTCCTTTTCTTCCTGATGTTTTGTAAGATACCTACTGTCATATGGTGGAAGGGAACAATTCAAAGATTCTTGGAACAGGACCCAAGAAATCTGACTCTACACCTCTAACCAGCTGAGAGAACTTGAAACAAACCTATGTCTGTCTAGGATTTAAATTCCTCATCTATAAATGAGGACTTTGCATGAAATGATATCTATCATGCCACCTACCCTTTCCTTTTAGAGTTTCATGAGGTCCATCCCTTTGAAAGGTGCCGAAGTTTATGGTGAGAAAGTGCATCAGGGACTCCACGGGGAAATCAGTTCTAATTCTCCTCCTCCCGACTCTTAGATCTCCAGTCTCAACCTCTCTCATGAACAGATTTCAGCAAACAGATTCACAAGATAAATAAACAAACATGTAGGAAGATAGAGACATTTTGCATATGGATTTAGTTTTAAAAGAAACTGGAAAAATATAGTAGAATATTGTTAATTAGCACAGATTCTGAAAAAAATAAATGTGTTAATTAATCACTCATCTTGATTATCAAAAGGTTATACCCATATATACAACAACATGTAAACCAGAAATTCGAAAGAGATATTTTGCCACCTAGTTCCTCTTCTGAAAAACTATTCCAAGTTTCTAATAAAATTTGAAGATGTATCCACTGGGATATAAGTGCCTTGGTGTTCTTTCCTTATTAGAAGCCTGAGAATTGTTCTGATATTGTAGTGTTTTGAGCTTTTAAAAAAAGATGTTGACAGCATTTCATCCCTCATCCAGCATCTAATTACTCAATTACTCTTTCCCAAAATACTTACTTTTTCTTTTATTATCGGGGTGTTGCTCATGTGAACATGTTACTGAGGAATCAGAGCTTCAAGGACTTTAACTTTCTCATCCGAAGTAAGATAACCTAATTTAGCAGCTGTGGTAGAACAGGAAAGCAGCATGATGCCAAAAAAAGGTTATGCAGTGGGAAGTTCGTGCTGGCAAATACCAATTCACACCTGTTTTAGGCCTACAGACAACGTCAGGGGTGCTATTTAAATGGACTCTGTGTGCAATTTATCCATTGTTTGGAGTCATTGAAATGAACTACATTGATTCTTCTCCTTGGCACTTATTCCAATTAAGTGGATGCACCATTTATCAGGGTGCTGATTAAGTGGGTTTTGTAGCAGGCACCAAAGAAAGACTGTGAGGAAATCTATGAAAGTGATATTCACACTCTCTAAGGTTCTCCTCATACTCTCTAATGTCTTATGTTGTATAGTTAGCAACACAAAACATAGTACAGAAAAATACTGCAGAGACCAGGGTTAAGGAGATGATTACATTCCACATAAGTACACTGAGATTTCAAATGCCAATACGAAGAGAGAAAATTTTTTTTAAATTTTTTTTATTGTTATGTTAATCACCATATATTACATCATTAGTTTTTGATGCAGTGTTCCATGATTCATTGTTTGTTCATAACACCCAGTGCACCATGCAAAACGTGCCCTCCTCAATACCCATCACCAGGCTAACCCATCCCCCCACCCCCCCACCCTCTAGAACCCTCAGTTTTTCAGAGTCCATCATCTCCGAAGAGAGAAAATTTTATGTTGAAACTACCTGCTGTCCTTGGTATTGGATATTTAAATTGATAATTTTTTAATTATAACAAGCTTTTTCTTTGAGAAAAAGATCAAATTTTTTCTAGATAACTAACATAAATTTATTTGGAGAGTACACAAAGATAGCCTTCCACAAATCAATTAACATCATATGTTAATGATCTAAAGAAAGAAAACACATCTGTTGCTACCTAATCTGACATTCTAGATATTAGACTTTTTGATTCTATTGCATGTTAATATTAGTTTTAAATCATGCAAATTCAATTTGTATTACAATTATTTTATAGGCCAACTATATTCCACTGTATATCTGATTTCCCAGGATATTTCTATTGAAAACTGAGTGTGTAATGCACAGTTTTATAAATAAAAATAACTGACAAAAAGTAGTGAATTCAAACACATGGAAATTGAACTGAATTGTGAAATATAAAATGATAATATTTTAAAATAAGGAGTTTATTTTTACTAAATATTGAAAAGGAGTTTTATTTATTTTTTTACTAAATATTGTCATACTGATTTTGACCAAAATTCTGAATTTTTATTGCCAATTAGGTAGCAAGGCAGTGTACCAAAATCAAAAGAAAATAATGATCAACTTGATTTGACTAACGATTTTATTCTCTTCACTTTCATTGAAAATGTTGTAGGCATCATAATTAGCAAGTAACCAACTTCATCCTATTTCCTTCTGTGGAAATGATGAGGGGCCACCATGAAAGAGTGATGAGCTAAAAAGAACATGAAGTTTTAGAGAGAGACAGATCTGAATTTTATTCCCAACTCTGACAAGTTGTTATATGATATTGGGTATTGTGGATTTTTCTGAGATTAATTTTCCTCAATAATGACTGCTTAAAAGTGCTACAAAAAGATGAAATTAAATAATATTTGTGGGGTACCTGGGTAGTTCAGTTGGTTGAGCGTCCAGCTCTTGGTTTCGACTCAGGTTATGACCTCAGGGTCATGGGATTGTGTCCCATGTTGGGCTCTGTGCTCAGTGGGGATTCTCCTTGAGGATTTCTCTCCCTCTCCCTCTGCCCCTCTTCCTGCATGCATGAGCATGCACGTGCTCTCTCTCTCTCTCTCTCTCAATCTTTAAAAAATAAATAATATTTGCAGAGTGCCCAATACAGTAGCTAAGAGCTAGATTTTCCTATTTTTTTCTTTGTCTATGAGATACTCTCTTATACCATTAGCTGACTGATGATCTTACTGTTTTCTAGCTAATTTTATAAGTATAGTGTCTTTGGTTTTATTTTTAACTTTCTGTAAAGCTGTTTAATGCTACTTTTGTAACTCATATGCATGGGACCAGTTTGCTTCTTAGTGATCTTACAATTTATTTGTCATACAAGAAGCATGGACTGTGAATAAATGTAATTGATGACCAGAGAAACCAAGAAGGAAAAGAGAAAAGAACTTCGGAGCCAGGAAATAGAATTAGAATAGATAGAAGGAACAAAGAAAGAACAAAAAAGTGAAAGTAGAAATTAGAACAATGAAAAGTGAGAAAGAGGTAGATCTCAAAGAACAGAGTACATACCGTATATAGAGGAAATGACACTGAACTAAAATTACATCTTAGATTCTCATTATTCCCCAAGTGACCTTGCAAGGAGCTTCATCATCCAAAGGTAAAAAGGAGGGTGAGGTTAGAAGACCTCCTGAAATAATTGTCAGAACTAAATAATTTCATGATTTTTAGAGGTGCATACAACCACTGGAATCTGTAATACTTAGAGCAAAATTTAAAACATAATGGAAGGAAAGATTTATAACTTTTGAGTACTTATAAACTATATCGTTGCTGGAATCAGTAGTTTAATTAAGAAGTTTGTCAGTGATGATGCTAATAAGGCTGGCATATTTTCATTTTAAAGTGACACTACTCAAAGCATATCTAATCAGCTATAATAAAAATCATCAGAGCACCTATGAGAACTTATTAGATAGAGCAAACTTATGTCAAGTACTTGGTACAATACACGTTCAGGTCCATTGCAGCCATTGCATAAGTGCTAATATCAAATCATACCTAAATGGAGATTTCTGTTGGATATTTTGTTGAGAAAGGGATACATGTGATTGTTCAGTACGTTCATAAATATAACTACATACAGAAAATGAACATGAGGTGGAGAATAAAGAAATCAGTAAGTAAAATGACTTGGTAAAGATTATATACAATACTATTTTCTTGTCTGAAGGCTAACAATTCTAGAATTAAAATCAGATCAGGATAGACTATGTCACTTTTGTAGATTGGCATTTTTCTTTCAAATTTCAAAAGACTAGGGGATTTAATACTTATTAAATTAAAAAAATATACATTTTTAATTTTTAAAATGCAAATCTGATTGCTTATTGTTTGTCATACACTTTCATCACTGGAATATTGAGAAAAGCATTTGTGTCTGTTTCACTCTATATTATTAGAATATATTACATGCTGTATTCCCAGTGCCTAAGTGAATATTTTTTTAAAGATTGTATTTATTTATTTGAGAGAGAGAGAGAGAGCATGTGTGAGCATGAGCAGGAGGAAGGGACAGAGGGAGATGGACGTGTCCCTCCATCCCAGGACTCCAGGATCATGACCCAAGCCAAAGGCAGACGCTTAACCAACTGAGCCACCTAGGTGCCCCAGCTAAGTGACTATTTTTCTGAAAACCTTATAAAATGTATATCATTACCCTTATTTTATAATAGAGGAACCTGAGAAATGGAAAGTTTAAATAATTAGTTGAAAATTATAATGTAATTAATTGAAAATTGGGTTTTAGATTTAGCTTTTTCTTGCTCCAGAATATTTCTCTTTCCCTTATGTGGGAATCTTCTACTACACTGAGCTTTTGAAAGCACTAAGATCAAAAATAAATATCACATTATTTATTTAAATACCTCCTGTGTACTGGGTATAATGTTAAATACTTTGCACAAATTATTTCATTTAATCTTTATGGTAACCATTTGAGATAGAGCATCTTAGATAAGAATTCAGGATCTGAAAACTATAAAACACTGATGAAAGTAATTAAAGATGACACAGAAAAATGGGATAACATTCCATGCTCATGGATTGAAGAACAAATACTGTTAAAATGTCTATAATACTCAAAGCAATCTATACATTTAATGCAATCCATATCAAAATACCAACAGAATTTTTCATAGAGTTAGAACAGGCAATCCTAAAATTTGTATGGAACCACAAAAGGCCCCGAATAGCCAAAGCAACCTTGAAAAAGAAAAGCAAAGGTGGAGGAATCACAATTATGAACTTCAATTTATATTTCAATGCTGTAGTGATCAAGACAGTATAGTACTGGTACAAAAATATACATATGGATCAATAGAATGGAATAGAAAACCCAGAAATGAACCCACAACTATATGGTCAATTAATCTTCACCATAGCAGGAAAGATCCGATGGAAAAAAGACAGTCTCTTCAACAAATCGTGTTGGGAAAACTGGACAGCCACAGGCAGAATGAAACTGGACCACTTTCTTTACATCGTGCACAAAAGTAAATTCAAAATTGATGAAAGACCTAAATGTGAGATAGGAAAACATTAAAATACCAGAGAAGAACACAGGTAGTAACCTCTTTGACATCAGCCATAAAAACTTCTTACTAAACACATCTCTGGAGGCAAGGGAAACAAAAGCAAAAATGAACTATTGGGACTTCATTAAGATAAAAAGCTTCTGCATGTGAAGGAAACAATCAACAGAACTAAATGTCAACCTGTGGAATGGGAGAAGATACTTGCTGGTGACAAGTCTAATAAAGAGTTAGTATCCAAAATATATAAAGAACTTATAAAACTCAACACACCAAAACCAAATAATCCAGTTAAGAAATGGGCAGAAGACATGAACAGACATTTTTCCAAAGAAGAAATACAGATGGCTAACAGACACATGAAAAGATGGTCAATATCACTTATTATAAGAGAAATACAAATCAAAACTACAATGAGATGTCACTTTACACCAGTCAGAATGGCTAAACACACAGTAAACATCAGACGTTGTTGAAGATCAGAAAAAGGGGAAACCTCTTACATTTTTGGTAGGAATGCAAACTGGTGCAGCCACTCTGGAAAACATTATGGAGATTCCTCAAAAAGTTAAAAATAGAATCTAGCAGTTGTACTACTATTTATCCAAAGAATAAAAAAAAATACTAATTCAAAAAGATACATGCACCTTGATATTTATAACAGCATTATGTAGAATTTCCAAATTATGGAAATAGCCCAAATGTCTGTTGACTGATGAATGGATAAAGAAGAGGTGACATATACACACACACACACACACACACACATATGTGTGTGTGTGTATATATAGTTTACATATGTATATAATTATATATATATTTTTATATAATGGAATATTACTATATTACTCAGCCATAAAAAAAATTAAAATCTTGCCATTTGCAATGACATGGATAGAACTAGAGAATATGATGCTAAGTGAAATAAGTCAGAGAAAGACAAATACCATAGGATTTCACTCATTATTTAAGAAATAAAACAAATGATCATAGAGAAAAGAGAGAGGCAAACCAAGAAACAAATTCTTAACTATAGAGAACAAAGTGATGGCTACCAGAGGGGAGGTGGATGGGGGGGATGGGTGAAATAGGTGATGGGGATTATAAGTATACTCATCATGATGAAACACTGGGTGTTGTGTGTAAGTGTTGAATCACTGTATTGTACACCTGAAACTAATATTACACTGTATTTTAACTCACTGGAATTTTAATAAAAACTTAAAAAAATTCAGGATCTAAACCCACAGTCTAAATAATACTGGCTTTTCTAATCAGTAGCCATGAGACTTTAGGTAAGTTATTTAAATTCTTCATGCTTTAGTTGTCTTATAGTGATGCTATGAAGGATTACATTCGTCAACATATGTAGACAACATGATACAGCATTTGATACTTGGTAATAATTTTAGTTTATGCATAAAGGACATTGTGGTATGGATGAATTAATTCTCTTTGGTTGAAGTTTTGGGATATAGCTAATAAAGAGCCAATGAGTAATGTTTTTCTCTGTCTGAATTTGGAGGCAGTTGAGAAATAATATCAGAGTATGGAGTGATTTGGCACCTTTGATAAAATTTAGATAATTAGTGTTAAAATTCATGCCAATTTCAGAGTGACGTTATCGAGATAGCTGCCTAAGTTGTTCCCAGCTTTAGTTTCCCTCACAAGAAGACCAGCTAGCAGCTATTCATAGATAAGACACCTTTGTGAAAATCTCAGAACTGAGGGTGAGGCTGAAGCACCTGCCTGGACCTCAGAGACTAAGAACAATGCCACAGAAGGGTACGTGGGTACACTCTAACTACATCACCCCTTCCCTATGCTGGCATAGTGCCTGCACTGAGAAGACCCCCCTCCCCGGGCCTCTATTTTTTCTAGTGGGGGAAAGAAAAGAGCCCAAGGTGGACATCCAGATCCCCCAGCTTTGCAGGATGTTTCCCAGGAAACCCTCTAGGATCATACCTCATGAGGATCATTTGGGAAATCTGTTGGGCTTGACTACTAAGAATCAAAAGAAACAGAGAAAACAGGCAGGGGTTTACAGCAACCAGCGCTCAGATTTTGGCAGACTGCATTCCTCCTCATAGCTGCATGTCAGTGGAGATTCCAGCCAGCTGGTGGCCTTGTCTGTCCAGGGAGCTCAGTGGGCAGTTCTGCCTGACATGGGGTCCTCAGCCAAAGAGCCTTAATGACTGAGGAGCCTGCTCTGCACTCATGCCCTGGCATGGAATTAAATTCACAGCCCTGCCGATTTCCTGAGGATAGCCTGCCATCCCACCCATATAGGAAGACTGATCTGATAATCTGGCAGCCACAAATCCTATCTTTTAGCTGCACTTATGCAGGGAACCAAGCCACAGTCCTATCTAACTGGTATACCCTCTGATCCTGCATAACCAGGGAGCCTTAAGAGTGACCTTGGACAACCTCAGAACCCAGCCTATAGCCACATCCCACAGCAGAGCCCAGTTATCTTGCTTGACGGCTGAGCCTCCCTTCTAGCCTTGTCCAGGCAGAGGCCAGCCAGTGCCGCCCTCTAATAATGACCCCATCCACAGTCTGTAGTCCCACCCAGCTTCAGGAAACAGAGGTCCTTCATCACTAAAGAGCCTAGCCAATGACCTTTCCCAACAGTGGAGCTTTGCCAGTGGCACCTGATCACAAAGCCCAGTCTGAATTTGCGCCCATCTTAAGGCAACAGAGACAGTATAGTAGATACCACAGAAATACAAAGGACTGTAAGAGAGTACTATGAACAAATATATAGCAACAAAGTGGATAGCCTAGAAGAAATGGGTAAATTTCTAGAAACATATATCTTACCAAGACGAAATCATAAAGAAATAGAAAAGCTAAACAGACCAATGATGAGTAAAGAGATTGAATCAGTAATCAAAAACCTCCCAAAACAGAAAAGCCAAGGATCAGATGGGTTCACTGATGAACCCTATAAAATATTTAAAGAATTAATACTAACCCTTCTCAAATCTTCCAAAAATCTGAAGAGAGAACACTTCCAAATGCATTTTATGAGACCATCGTAACCTTCATACCAAACTTGATAAGGACACTACAAGAAAAGAAAAATGTAGGCCAATATTGCTAATGAATATAGATGCAAAAATTGTTGTTAGTCATCTTATGGACCAAAATTGAGTTATTTCATTCTCCTCAATCACTATCGTACAGGAAGGCAATTAGCAATCTGTATTATATAATAAACAAATTTGAAATATTGTTGATACTATTATTATTCACCTTTGCCATTAAAAAAATGTGTTTGATAATTGGTCACAGTTCCCTTTGAAAAAAAGCTAAGCTCAGTTGCTATAGAGCAGAAAGAACCCAACTTAAGTCTAGGCCAGTTATTCTCTCCCTTGGCACTATTGACATTTTAGGCCAGATACTTCTTTTTGCCTTCTTGGCCTCTATTCAGTAGATTCTAGTAGTAGCTCAAAATGTCATCTCCAGAGAGTGCCAACTTTCTCCTGGGCAGAGGGGAAAAATCACTCACATTTGAGAGCCACTATTTTGTGCTGTATCTGTTGCTAGATGTGTTAATGTTTGATGAGATTACATAGGGAGTTATTAAAACTTTGTTTTCCTAGTTCTTTGGAGACTCTTTTAATAACATTTACCTTAACCTGAGGAAGAGGGAATAAGAGAGCCAAATGTGATTCAATAATGATGTCTTAGTAGTAATGATACATAAAAGAACAACAGTATGTTCTTCCCTGGCTGTATACTCTATGAGTAAATATCTATGCATATTAGAAAGGAAGTTGCTTTCATTAAAGAGATAATAGTGTATGGGACAGTGTGGATTAGCATCTCTTTACCAAACTATAACTCAGAAAAGGATGAGACAAATTCTTCTCCATCTTGTTACATGTCTCATTGAGAGTTCTGGTGCATCAGCATTTGTACTTAGTGGTAGCAGCAGTGATACCTAGGAGATGTGATGGTCCCAGCAAGAGGGTAGCATTCTTGCAACAGCAATAGTAGTTGCCATCAAAGGATATGGTCGTACCCAGAAGAGTGAGGGAGTGTGTATAGGAATGAAGGTGGAGACAGAAGAAAACACAGGAAGAAACAACTATTATGTTTGGCTCTATGAGGTAGCATTTATTGGACGAATTTTCTTGTCAAAATCCACTTTAAATCTTTACATTAAAATATTTTAAATTAAAAAGGAGTGGAAAAAATTTAGGGCAATCAGGGTTCTAATGGGAGAAAACATGCACTAAGACCAGTCAAATATTTGTCCTTCATTTATCCTCTCTGGATATTTGTTGATTCATAATACAGAGAACAGAGGCCTACCAGAAAATAGTGGAGTAGAATTTGTAGTATCACTGCTCTGGGAAGACAAAAACTGAAATTTAGGGTCATCAAGATATGGAGGATTTGAGACACCAAGATCCCAAAAGGTAAACAGCATAGTAAAATGTTGCCTACATTCTGTATGCAACTTTCTCATAAGGCATTTGCTGGCTTCTCACACAAACATAGGTAGGTCAAAATGCATAAGCACAGATGCTAAGAGTGGAAAGTGGAAAGCTAAGTGGAAGAACTCAATAGTCTCAAAGTGCTGTGGAGACAAAAACTGGAGATAAGATTTTCCAAAGGTGTTATAGTCCTGAGAACCCTTCTAGTTGAGAAAGTAGAAAGACCGTGCATAGGAATAAGAACAAATTTGAGATGTACCAGTCTTAGTTGTATCAATATGCTCTGTTTGTATATTACCTGATGCCCAGAAGAAACAAATTATTTGTGGGGGACTACAACAACATTCATAGCCTTATCATTTTTTTGTATAAAATTATTAACATTTAATACAAAATTATTAGACATGGCAAGAAATAGGACCAAGTAAAAAGAAGAGTAAAACTAGGCAATTGAAAAAGATAAATCTAAAATCACTATGATTAATATATTTAAGACAATGAAAGAAATAATTTCACCAGAATCTTGAATCTATACAAAGAGGACAAAAAGTTATATTTTTGGATTTTGTAAAAATAAAATAACTGAATTTAAGAATTTAGTAAACTGACTTAGATTTGACAGAGCAAAACAGTAACACACTGGTAGGTGAGTCAATTAAAAAGTCCTGGGTAATCAAAGGAGGAAAAAAGGTGGGAAAATACTGAAAAGAAGATAAATAATATATGCCTCATGATAACATTATTTAACATATCGTGGAATATTGGTCTTATTGAGAAAGGCATGGCAGAATGGGGAAGAAATATTTCAACAGAATTGGCTAAATTTTTTTCAAGCTGATTAAAGATATCAAGCATGATGAATGCAAATAAATATACCTATAGGCACAGCATAATAAAAAGTGACTACCAACTCCAAAGAGAAAAATCTCAATGAAAATCAGATGGAGAGAGATACATAACATTTTTAAAGATTTTTTTTAAGATTAAAAAAAAATTATTTGAGAGAGAATGAGCAGTGGGGAGGGGCAGGGGGAGAGACAAAGAGAAACAGACTCCCTGCTGAGTGGGAAGTTGGATGGTAGCTCAGTCCCAGGACCCAGAGATCATGATCTGAACCAAAGGCAGACACTTAACCAACTTAGCCACCAAGGCACCCCAAAAGAGAAAATAATTAGAAAATATTTTAAACTGAGAGAAAAAAAAACTATATTAAAATGTGTGAAATGCAGCTAAAACAGTGCTGAGAGGTAAAGTTAATTATGTAAATGCTTTTATTAGAAAAAATTAGTATAAAATAATTTCAATTTCTACTTGAAGAAGGTAGAAAACAGAGTACAAATTAAACCTAAAGTAAGTTAAAGAAGAAAAATAGTGATAATAAAGTGGAAATTGAAGAAACATTAGTTAATACATTCAAAAGTTGGTTCTTTGAAAAGATCAATAAAATTGATATACTGCTAGTACGACTGATCAAAAAGACTGATAATACAAACTAATAAAATGGTAGATATAGAAGGCAGTACTACAGATCCTACAGATATCACAAGAATAAGTGGATACTATAAATAAATTTATGCTGATACTTTTGACAAATTAGAAAACATAGGTCAAGTTCTTTTAAAAACACAATTAGCCCGTGATTAACATAACAATAAAAAATTTAATAAAAAAAACATAATTAGCCAAACTAACACAAGAAGAAATAAAAATTTAAAAAATAATTAACCCTTTATTTAAAAAACTGAAACCGTATTCAGAAACTCTTCAACAAATAGAACCCTAGGTCCAGTTACTTTACTCATAACTTCTATCAATAAGAAATAATACTTTCAGAATAAAGAAGAAAAGAGAACAAAAATTAGGTCATTTAGGTGACCAGCATAGTCCCCTTACTAAACTGTCATAAGTATCACAAGAAAGAATATTTTATACCAATATCATTCATGAACATAGATAAAAATATTCTTACTAAATACAGTCTATCTCCATTAGTCACAGTTCCCATATTTGTAAATTTGCCTACTGGCTAAAACTTACTTGCAACTCCAAATCAATATGCAAGGTGTTTTCTAGGTCATTTGTGGACATGCATATATGTATAGAGCAACCAAAAATTTAAGGACACAAACCACGGACTAGGATATAATATTCACATTACTCTATTTACTAATGGGTCTATATCTAGAGTGTGTATATATATATATATATATTTTTTATAAATATATGTGTGTGTGTGTTTGTGTGTGTATAAAATCCTATAATCAAAAGTAAAGGTGCAAGAAACCCAGGAAAATAAGAGGCAAAAACATAACTACTTTACAGAGGAAGATACATAGATGGTCACTAAGCACGTGGGAAAGTGCTTAACATCATAAATCATCAGTTAAATTAATTAAGTTAAAACCACAATGTTACAGCATTCACGAACATTGGAATACTTAATCTATAAACCTGACGTTATCAATATTAGGATGTGGTACAACTCAAAGTCTCTCTTGCTACTTCCCAATTATTACCATTTCCAAAAGCTAATTATCAGAACAGTTAATGTTTGAAAAACTGATAATATCAAATGTTGGCAAAGATGTAGAACAACTAAAACTGCTGTATGCTGCTGGTGGCCATGAGAATTGCTAAGGTAAATTTGGAAGACTCAATATCTTCGAAAGCTGAACAGAGGATGTTTTTTGACTCTGCAACCCCACCTCTACTCACTCTACTCAACAGTGATACATGCAAATGTGTACCAAAATGCATGCACAAGAATTTTCTTAGCAACATTATTTATAATAGCCCCAAACTGGAAATAACCCAAATATCCATCAATATTAGAATGAATAAATGAATTATTATATATTCATGGAATAGGATACTATACAAATATGAAAAAAACTATTTTAATAGTGTTGGCATACATATTGATATTAATATCAATATATATATTTCAGTATAGAACAAAGAAGCAGACATAATATAATATAATATACTCTATATGCTTTCACTTATATGTTCATTGTGATAAAAGTCAGAAGAGTAATTAGCTCTGGGGCTAGAAATGACTGAAGTGCATGAGAAGGGTATGTTTGCATTGTAAAAATTTATCAAACTCTAATTTAGAATTTCTGCAATTTATATGTGCCATACATCAAAAATATTTACAAATAATAAAAAGGAAGGGGTAAGATATCAAGTAATAACTAATTGTTTCTCTTTTGGAGCACACAGTATTATGACCTATAGATGTTTCAATTTGTTCCTTTATCTTTCATTACTAATCCATCATCTACCATTTAAACATGCTTAGTTTGATGCACTATTCAGCTTATGCCTGCATCTTTCCTTAGATCTGCTTCCTGCTACTTGCTTTATTTATTTTTATATCATTTTGGGATCCGGCCAATACAGCCTAGCTCCAGGGTTTTAGGGAGGATCAACAAAATTTGGAAGATTACAGAAGTTTTTTTTTTTTTAAACATTTTCAATTTTGGCTGGAATTTGTTGTTCAACCTGATATTTATTGTCATCTCAAGGGATTAAATCACAGCCATGATTTTTGTGTATGTGTGTCAAATAGCATTTTCAAGGGGAAATCTGATACCTGGTGTACTAGGGTGGGCTAACTACTCTAACAAATAGAGCCTAAATAGATATATATATAATGGCTTAAGGAGAAGTTTATATTTAAACAGAAATATATTTATATATACCTTTGTACAATTTTTCGTAGATCCAGGCTGACAGCTGATTGAGGTCTTAAGTACTGCTGCATGTGATTTACAAAGTCACTTGGAATTTAAATTCATAGAACAAATTCTGAAATTCACAGAATGGAAGAGGAGATGTGGGTTGTTATACAGGTAAACCCTGGAAGTGGTGAACAACAATTCTAGTGACAGTCCGTTGGCAAGAACTCAGTCACATAGTCACTCTGAAGGAAGATGCAGTCAAGTTCAGTTTCCAGGAAGAGGGGAAAGCTTGGATTTTAGTAACCAGTCAGTCGTTTTCATCAGATCTAGAAGGCATAATGCTGTTCGAAATTTTAAATATGAGTAGCCAGTCCCATTTAAAAGATCTGTTATTATGACTTTTGGGCAGTGTGGCATAATTCTTTGAACCTTTTTAGGCTTATCATCAGTCTGTGGTACAAGCAAAAGCACTTTGTAAAGAAGAGACCAAATAAGAGACACATTTCAGAGTTTATAGACCAGTGATTTATTTCAGAAACTACCAGCGTAATTAGAATCAAGAAATAACCAGGGTGCCTGGGTTACTCAGTCATTAAGCATCTGCCTTTGGCTCAGGTCATGATCCTGGGGTCCTGGGATCGAGCCCCACATCGGGCTCCCTGCTCCATGGGAAGCCTGCTTCTCCCTCTCCAATTCCCCTGCTTGTGTTCCTGCTCTCTCTCTCTCTCTGTCTGTCAAATAAATAAATAAAATCTTTAAAAAAAAAGAATAAAGAAATAACCATCTTCATGAAGTCATCAGAGCACAAATTATTTAGGGGAATTATTTTAGTTTTGGTAGGAATTGTAGATACAGGGTTTATTATTTGTAAACCTCTCTATCTGTAGAAGTGGATAATGATATATGCACCATTATAAGCATGGTCAGTGCTGCCACAACTCAGCTTAACCTCCAGTTCTCAGCTGGAGACTGTTGATGCTTCATATAATGACTCCTTACTTTTTTTACTTGTTTCCATTTCAGCAGTTACCATTTTTGTCCTGGCCCTCATAACTTCATACATGGATTATTTCAACAGACTCCTAGCTGTTCTTCAATTCAGTTTCATGCCAATCCATTCTTTATAGTGCTTACAAAATTAATCTTCCTGAAACACTGTTTCATCACATCTCTTTCCAGTTCCAGAATGATGTGGTTTCTGGTTTCTTGCTGAATCAAACAGAAGGCTCTCCACTCACCACCTTGTAAGTCCTCCTGTTATCAGTCTAATGTGTCTTTATGGATCCTTAACACACTCAATAATATGGCTCTCCATGTGATGTGCTCACTTCCATGTCTGTGCCTTTCACTCTTCCACACTCTCTTTCTGCAGGGTTCCCCACTTCTTTCAACCGTGTCTCACTTTTTTCTCAGTGTCACCTCATACTCATCTTTCTGAATCCTCTAATCTTTACTGATTTCCCATTTGACACCTCCCAGCAGATGTCTACTCTTAATTTACACTTAAATTTCACTAATAGTTCCATATTTGCAAACTGAACTTCACTGTTTCACATGAGGGAGGAAGGTAGGTAGGTAGATAGATAGGTAGGTAGGTAGATAAATGATAAATTGATCTATATATATGATTCTTGTGCGATCTATATATATGTTTCTTGTGCAATCTATATATATGATTCTTGTGAATAGTAACATGTTCCAATTATCTTGTGTGCCTTCAGGTTTCATAACACAAGGCACCATGTGTAGAAAATATTTGCTTTATTTATATATAATATAATGCTTCACTATACAAGAATATTTTTATTCTTATTTATATTTTATTTTCATTCTACCTTTTTGGAAGAAGACTTAGATTATGAAGATGTATGTAACATGGTAAGAGAGCATAAATTATATGTACCTAAGAAAAATGAAGTCAAGAAGTAGTTCTGGCAAAAAAAAAAAAATGTACTGCTGAAACCCTATAAACTTGATCAGAGCAGATCCCAAATTTGGCTGCAAGCTTTCTGACAGTCATCAAATAGAGGGAATCCTGTACAGAAGCAAACTGTTTTCTCAGGATTAGCATATCTAATTAGTATTCCCTGTACTGTAACCAGCCATATTCATAAGTTTGTAACTCATTTTTAGACCAATAAATTTATGCCATTTCTACTCTTTAACTTCTGAACCATGAAAAGGAGCCAGCTGGGACAGAGGAATATTAAGAGAATTGTAAAGTGTATTGAACAGAGCTTCCTAATCTTCCAGGCAAGCTGACCAATTGCTTGTAATCAAAGTGAATAAAATTGCCCAACACTCAGTTTTCTCTTAAGAAGAATAATCCAATAAAGAACTCTCTTTGTAATTTTAAAGTAATGAGAGACTTGTAGGAAAAGAAGAACTTATTTTTAACCTATTAATACTCATCCAAATTGTATGGCCTTTCTTGTAGATTATGAAACAAGCCCAGTGTTCTTTGCTAGATTTGGCGGAAACTGGCTGTCTACTAGACAGCCTGGAGACCACAAGAATAGAAATGAAGGGCTACCTACATCTAACATTGGAGGACAAAACAAAGGCAGTTATTGAGCCACTACATGAGTCCTGGACTGCGTACTTCTGGACTTGAGTTGCTTTAGGAGTTAGGTTTGAATTGTGAAAGTTCTTTAGCCAACTATGCAAATGGTTGAAACTGAGGTGAGGTTGAGTAGAAGTCAGATTAAGTAGCATGGGGCCAATGTCTTGACCTAACTGTAGGGCTGACATTTGACATTTAATCCAGAAGGCAATTTCTTGCCTGAAAGGTGGGTTATGGATGGGGTATGGGTAATTTTGTAATGAGAAGTTTGCTGCCATAAGGAAAATGGAGGAATCATTTCTTATCTAAAATTCTGTTTTCCAAGATCAGAGAAATGATTGGGGTTAAGTGTGAAGTTGGAATGGCTGAGGACAGGTAATCAGAAAATAATATTTCAGTGGACTTTAGGGACAAGAGGGAGAGCCAGTTGTATAAATACCAAACTAGTGAGTGAGAGCCAAGGGGAGCAATGTAAATGATTAAACAACTAAGAAAAAGAGTGTTATCTGAATTTTATTATATTTATTATATTTCTATATATAGTGAACACAATTACTGTTATGTATCTGATCATTTGGAAATTTTTAAAATACGCATTATATGTTATTTTATAAAAGTCTATACTCAGAAGCCCATAGACTTTTTATCAGGTCTTTTATGTGTTTTCTAAAGAATATATTGCTGTATTCATTATCTTTACAAGGCTAGACACTGGGCATATAATTAAATTACTTGTCCATACAATTAAAATAAGCTTTTATGGTACTTCAAAATTCTGATTCATGTAATAGACACTAACTTAAATAATGGATGCAAAATTGTTAAGTTCTAGCTTATTCCTTATGGAGTATATTCAGAGTAAGTAGGGTTTAATCCTGACTGTGCTATTTGTCATAGTCCCAAAGTTAAGAGGAGAGTGCTCTGTAACTCATCTATATTCTCAGCAAAGTATTATGGTTTTAATAAGGGCAATTTCATCATTAAATATAAAATTGGCATGAAATGGCAGAGTAGTCTTTGTAACTTGCTTCTGTGATAAAAACAGACATGCACTCTGGGACTGTCCATCTGGCACCTTCAGTGATGAATTAAAATTTAATTTTTAATTATCTCAATATTCATCATTAACAATTATTTTTGGACTTAAAGAATGTAACTTTTATTTTTTTTCAAATTTAGAGTTTTCTTCCTCAACTTCTGGGTAAAAGTCTTTCTGTCTCATTAACTTATCTCATGTATCTACATATGAGAAGAGATTACCTAAATATTTATATCTTGTGTTTTGTGTATCTTTCTGTAGATTAGTACTTAAATGACCTAAGACATACAGAAATACAGAAAGTTAGAAAATAAATGTTGTGATTATTTTTCTTGCATGTTTTTCTGCCCTCCCAGATCATCAGAATGATTGGTAGTAAAGCTGGTGGATCAGTGTAGATAATTATTATCCCGTTTATTATCACCAAAGCTGATATAGACTGCCATCAGATCATATTCTTTTTAATATTTTATGCTCATTTCATCTTTATGGGTAGAATTCCTTTTTTTAGGAAACTGAATTGATCTTTGGTTACAATTCCATGTTTGCAGAGAATATTATTTTCTGTGCAAAGCTGATTATCAAGATTTTTTTTTTGTCATGGCTGCAGTCCAGCATGGCTGCATAGACAACATAAAATATTGACCAATAGTTAAAAAAATAAATGGGAATATAATGTATTGACCAGAGTTGAGCTAAGCCAAGGGCAGTTTTTTTCTTTGCATTGATCTGACAGATTTAACATTCGGATTTTGATGGAGTCTTTGACTTTGGCTCTAAGCTCACAGAGGAAATTTATCTTTTATTTGAGTAGTATTCAAACTAGAGTTTGACCCACTTTAGTGCTGGCCACCAGGTGGCGGATATAATAGTTCTCATGTTACTAACTGAAAAAATTTGAACTGTCTTTTTTTAATCAAGTGTTGACGCCAGAACTACTTAGTGTTAAAATCTTGGAATGTTATTTAATTTTACTTGGTTTTTGTGTGTGGACATGAATAAAACCAGGTATTTGGAACATTGGTGCCATCTGCATAGTTCATATTGCCCCCTTCAGTGCACGTATTCAAGTTTTGAAAGGGGAATTTTTTTTTTAAACCATTCCAGGTTCTTGATTAGTTGACTGAATCAAAGCTAAACCAAGCATGGGCATGTGGGTAAACCATTAAGAGTGAAGGGGGTCTCAAGTGAAGAAGAGTTAAAAATGTTGCTGAGCGAGAGAAAAAGGCTGACAAAATTTTTCATAAATTGATTCTCCCACCCTTAGTTACAGCCAGTTTTCTCAAACATGAAAATTATTTCCAAGAAGCAACTTTATTGCTTTTCCTTACAATTAGAGAAAAGGAGGCAGTGGTGTTCAAGTGATGCTTGACAGCCTGGGTAACAAGCACCAACCATCTGTGCTATAGCAGCACTGTTTGTATTTTTAATGTTTACACATAGCAAAGATAATTAAAAATAACTATAATTAAAAATGATTACAACAAATTACTTTTCCCTCAACAGTAATATGTGTCTGTAACTTATAAGTTACTTACTAAAGTAACCTTTATGGAGTCTAACAAGAAAACATACAATTCCTGCCTTGTTTCTGAAAGTTTATAGGTTTGGGGGAGGGGAGATTTTCCTAACTGTGAAACCGTTTGGCTTAGAGTACTTCACAAACTATTGATATTATAGGAATTATTTCTGTATCAGTAATATAGGGTAGTTTTTTCTCTGAAGAAAAGATTAAATGTGGTTTCTTTCCCTAGGAAATAGAAAGTAAAATGACTAGGGGGATTTAAAACAACTTTTTCAAAATGTCATATAAAGTATGGAGAGGCGATTCCATCAGGAACAATACCCTTTTTTTCCTCATCTAGAATTTTGGAGCCTTTGAATATCCTCAAATTACCTTCTTTAAAGAAGATGCTGGCTAGTAACAGAAGCTGAATAGTCTTTCCAGGGAAAGAATAAGGAAGATGATATAATCCTTATGGAAGGGCTTGAAATTTAGCCAGGAAGTAAAGGTTAAGGACATGACCCATGTAACTAGACTGCCTGGATTCTAATTCCACATCCTGCATTGTCTAGGGGTGGGTTAATGTCCCATGTGCCTCAGTTTCCTCATCTATACCATTATAATAACCCATTTCAAATTGTGGTGGTGAGGATTGAGTTAATGCACATAAATGCTTGCAACAATGCATGTACATGCATTTAATAGAAATATATATATATATATATATTTTAAAGACTATTTGAGAGAGAGAGAGAGAGTGCACAAGCAGGGGTAAGTGGCAGAAGGAGAGGGAGAAGCAGACTCCCCACTGATCAGGAAGCCTGTTGGGGGGGCTAGATCCCAGGACCCTGGGATCATGACCTGAGCCAAAGGCAGACATTTAACCGACTGAGCCACCCAGGCGCCCAATAGAAATATATACTAATTAGATTTGCAGCTGGTCACCTGTGAGAGGCTTACTTCTATACTTTTCAGGTTTTATACCCTCATACCACTGGCCTTTGCTAAATTCCCTGTATCCTACTTATGTTTGATGAATGAGACTCTGTATCTATAGCCTAGTTTATTTTATTTATTTTTTTAAAGATTTTATTTATTTATTTGACAGAGAGAGACACAGCGAGAGAAGGGAACACAAGCAGGAGGAGTGGGAGAGGGAGAAGCAGGCTTCCTGCGGAGCAGGGTGCCTGATGCAGGGCTCGGTCCCAGGACCCTGGGATCGTGACCTAAGCTGAAGGCAGATGCTGAACCGACTGAGCCACTCAGGCTCCCCTATAGCCTAGTTTAAATTCAGGGTATTGGGTATCTATGCCTATTGAATTCTGTTCTGAGGGTTTCAAGGGGACTCTGAATGAAGTTGGGAGACAAATTAACATTGTTCTGGGATATTTAATGTTATTTTTTATTTTTTCAGCTTCATTAAGGTATGATTGACAAATAAAAATTGTATGCATTTAAGTTATTTAATGTGATGTTTTGATATATGTATACACTGTGAAATGATTAGCACAGTCAAGCTAGTTACATATCCAATACCTCACATATTTACTGTGGTGTGTGTGTGTGTGTGTGTGTGTGTGTGTGTGTGTGTGTATCTGTACAATATATTATTATAAGTATAGTTACCATGCCATACATTAGGTCTCTAGAACTTATTCATCTTATAATGGAAAGTTCATACCCTTTGACTAACATCTCTACATCCCCCCCAACCCCGTCTCCAGGCCCTGGTACCATCATTTTATTCTTTGTTTCTATGAGTTTTGCTTTTTTAGATTCTGCATATAAGTGAGATCTTATAATATTTGTCTCTTTGTGTCCAATGTATTTCACTTAGCACAGTGTCTTTCAGGTTCATCCAATGTTGTTACAAATAGCAGGATTTCCCTTTACTTCATATCATGACTAACCTGTGTTTTCTTTTTTGAGCATAGCCATTCTAACAGGTGGAGTTGATAGATCATGTTCGATTTGCATTTCTCTGATGATTAGTGAAATTGAACACCTTTTCAGATACCTAAAGGTCATTCATATGCCTTCTTTGGAGAAATGGCTGCTCAAGTCCCATTTTTAGAATCAGATTATTCCTTTTTGCTATTGAGTTGAGTTCCTTATATATTTTGGAAATTACTTGTTTATTGGATACAGGCGTACCTCAGAGATCTTGTGGGTTGGGTTCCAGACTACCACAATAAAACAAATATCACACATAAAGCAAGTTAAATAAATTTTTTGGTTTTCTAGTGCGTATACAAGTTATGTTTACACTATATTGTAGTATATTAAGTGTGCAAAACATTATGTCTAAAAATGTATATACCTTAATTATAAAATATCTTATTGCTAGAAAATACTACCATTATCTGAGAGTTCGGTGAGTTGTAATCACTGATCATAGATCATCATAACAAATATAATAATGAAAAAGTTTGAAATATCGTGAAAAATGCCATAATGTGACACAGTAACATGAAATGAGCAAATGCTCTAGGAAAAATAGCATTGACAGACTTGATTGACCCAGAGTTGCCACAAACCTTCAATTTGTGTAAAAAACAAACAAACAAACAAACAAACAAAAACAAAACAAAAAACACAGTATCTGTGAAGCACCGTAAAGTGAAGCACAATAGAATGAGGTATGTCTATATATGGTTTGCAAATATTTTCTCCCATTTCATAGACTGTCCTTTCACTCTAGTGTTGTTTCCTTTCCTGTGCAATAACTTTACAGATTGGTGCAATCCCATTTATCTTTTTTTTTTCTTTATGACCATGTTTCTGGGATTATAGCTAAAAAGTCATCACCCAGACTAATGTCAAGAAGCTATATTCTTATGTTTTCTTCTAATATTTTTACAGTTTTAGGTCTTACATTTTAATCAAATCCATTTTGAGTTTATTTTTATGTATGGTGTGAGATAAGGGTTCTATTCCATTGTTATTCATATGGATATCCAGTTTTTTCAGTACCATTTGTTGAAGAGACTCTCTTTTCTCCATTGTGTATTCTTGGCACCTTTGTCAAAAATCAGTTGGTTGTAAATGTGTTGTTTATTTCTGGGATCTTTATTCTGTTTTATTGATCTGTGTCTGCTTTTATGCCAGTTTTTTAATTTACTGTTTTGATTACCATAACTTTGTATTATATTTTGAAGAAAGTCAGTGTTGGGGCCACCTGGCTGGCTCAGTTGGTAGAGCATGCAACTCTTGATCTTGACTTGGGGTCAGGAGTTGAAGTCCTGATTGGGTATAGAGTTTGTTAAAAAAACAAAACAAAACAAAAAAACAACAATTGAAATCAGGCAGTGTGATGCTTCCACCTTTATTCTTGCTCAAGATTCCTTTGTCTCTTTGGGGACTTTTGTGGTTCCCTATGAATTATAGTATTTTTTTTCTATTTCTGTGGAAAATTCCATTGGAGCTATGATAAGGATTATATTGAAACTATTATTTGGGTAGCATGGACATTTTAACAATATTTAATTCTTCTACTCATTAGCACACAATATCTTTCCATTTACTTGTGTCTTCAATTTCTTTCATCAGTATTTTATAGTTTTTATTATAAAGAGCTTATACCGGCTGAAATTTATTCCTAATTATCTATTATTTTTGGTGCTATTGCAAATGGGATTGTTTTCTTAATTTTTTTTTCAGAAGTTTATTATTAGTGTACATAAACATGACTGATTTTTGTATATTGATTTTATATCCTGCAACTGTACTGAACATGTTTATTAGCTCAAATAATTTTTTGGTAAAAGTTTTCAAGAATTTCTATATGTAAGACCATGTCATTTGCAAACACACATTTTTACTTCTTTTTTTCTGATTTGGATGCTTTTTATTTCTTTCCATGCCTCATTACTCTGTCTAGGAGTTCCAATATTATGTTGAATAGAAGTAGCAGGACTGGGCTTCCTTGTTTCTGACCTTAAAGGAAAAGCTTTCAGCTTCTCACCATTGAGTATGTTGTTAACTGTGGGTTTATTTAAGAAAAAAAAAAAAGCTCTTAGTTTAGTTGATCTTCTTTATTGTTTATCTAATCTCTACTTCACTGATTTCTGTTCTTATATTTGTTACTTTCCTCCATCTCTTCACTTTGATCTTAGTTTGTTCTTTTTATAGTTCATTGAGGTATGAAGTTAGGTTATTTGAGATCTTTTCTGTTTTCTTCTTAAAAGATTTTTTATTTATTTATTTGACAGAGAGAGAGAGACAGCGAGAGAGGGAACACAAGCAGGGGCAGAGGAAGAGAGAGAAGCAGTCTCCCCTCTGAGCAGAGAGCCCTATGAGGAGCTCAATCCCAGGACCCTGGGATCATGACCTGAGCCAAAGGCAGATGTTTAACGACTGAGCCACCCAGGTGCCCCGAGATCTTTCTTTTATCTTAATGTGTTTGTTGCTGTAAACTTCTCTGTTAGAACTGCTTTTGCTGCATCCCACAAGTGTTGGTATATGGTGTTTCCATTTTTATTGGTTTTAAAATAATTTTTAATTTCCTTTTTTATTCCTTTTTGACCTTTTGGTTGTTCGGGAGTATGTGTATGTATGTTTTCATATTTGTGAATTTTCCAATTTTTTTCCTTTTATTGATTTCTACTTTCTTACTACTGTGTTCAGAAAAGACACTTCATATCATTTTACTCCTCAACTTGTTAAGACTTGTTTGTAGCCTAACTATGATCTGTCTCCTGGGAAATGTTCTATATGTAGTAGAGAAGATGTATTCTGTTGGTATGGGTTGGAATGTTTTGTATATCTCTGTTAAGTCCATCTGGTCTAAAGTGTAGTAAAGCCCAATGTTGCATTATTGATTTTCTGTCTGCATGATAGTCCATCTTTGACTAAAAAATATATCTACTCTTGCTATTTCTAGGTACGCATTTTCATGGAATATCTTTCTAAATCTTTCACTTTCATCTTTGTATGTCTTGAAAACTAAAGTGAGTGTCTTGCAGGCAACTTATAGTTGGATCTTGTTTTCATCCATTTATCCATTCTATGTCTATCAATTATGAGATTTAATCCATTTATATTTAACGTATATGTAAGGACTATTACCCTTTTCTTAATTGTTTTCTGGCTATTTTGTATTTCCTTTGTCTCTTCCTCTTGCTGTTTTCCTTTGTGATTTTAAGATTTTCTATAGTGAATGCTTTGATTTTTTTTTTCCTCTTTATCTTTTGAGTGTCTGCTGTAAGTTTTTCTTTGTGGTTACCACAATACTTACATAACATATAGCATTCTACTTGTAGTTGAGAACAACTTGCATACAAAACTCTACACTTCACTACATTTTGTTTTTGATGTCACACTTTACATCTTTTTATATTGTGGATCCATTAACAAAATAATGTAACTATAGTTATTTTTTTATTTTATTATGTTATGTTAATCACCATACATTATATCATTAGTTTTTGATGTAGTGTTCCATGATTCATTGTTTGCGTATAACACCCAGTGCTCCATGCAGTACGTGCCCTCTTTAATACCCATCACCAGGCTAACCCATCCCCCATTCGCCTCCCCTCTAGAACCCTCAATTTGTTTCTCAGAGTCCACAGTCTCTCATGGTTTGTCTCCCCCTCCGATTTCCCCCCCTTCATTTTTCCCTTCCTACTATCTTCTTTTTATTTAACATATATTATTTGTTTCAGAGGTACAGGTCTGTGATTCAACAGTCTTACATAATTCACAGCACTCACCATAACACATACCCTCCCCAATGTCTATCACCCAGCGACCCCATCCCTCCCACCCCCCACCACTCCAGCAACCCTCAGTTTGTTTCCTGAGATTAAGAATTCCTCATATCAGTGAGAGCATATGATACCCGTCTTTCTCTGGTTGCTTATTTGGCTCAAAATAATACCCTCCAGTTCCATCCATGTGGTTGCAAATGGCAAGTTTTCATTCCTTTTGATGGCTGCATAATATTCCATTGTGTGTGTGTGTGTGTGTGTGTGTGTGTGTGTGTACGATGGAATATTATGCATACACACACACACACACACACACACACCCCACATCTTCTTTATCTATTCATCTGTCGATGGACATCTTGGCTCTTTCCATAGTTTGGCTATTGTGGACATTGCTGCTATAAACATCGGGGTGCACATACCCCTTCGGATCCCTACATTTGTATCTTTCGGGTAAATACCCAGTAGTGCAATTGCTGGGTCGTAGGGTAGCTCTATTTTCAACATTTTGAGGAACCTCCCTACTGTTTTCCAGAGTGGCTGTGCCAGCTTGCATTTCCACCAACAGTGTAGGAGGGTTCCCCTTTCTCCGCATCACCAACATCTGTCGTTTCCAGACTTCTTAATTTTCGCTATTCTGACTGGTGTGAGGTGGTATCTCATTGAGGTTTTGGTTTGGATTTCCCTGATGCCGAGCGACATTGACCACTTTTTCATGTGTCTGTTGGCGATTTGGATGTCTTCTTTGGAAAAATGCCTGTCCATATCTTCTGCCCATTTCTTGATTGGATTATTTGTTCTTTGGGTGTTGAGTTTGATAAGTTCTTCATAGATTTTGGATACTAGCCCTTTATCTGATATGTCATTTGCAAATATCTTCTCTCATTCTGTCGGTTGTCTTTTGGTTTTGTTGACTGTTTCCTTTGCTTTTTATCTGGAAGTCCCAATAGTTCATTTTTGCCCTTGCTTCTCTTGCCTTTGGCGATGTTTCTTGGAAGAAGTTACTGCAACTGAGGTCGAAGAGGTTGCTGCCTGTGTTCTCCTTTAGGATTTTGATGGACTCTTGTCTCATATTTAGGTCTTTCAATCATTTTAAGTCTATTTTTGTGTGTGGTGTAAGGAAATGGTCCAGTTTCATTCTTCTGCATGTGGCTGTCCAATTGTCCCAACACCATTTGTTGAAGAGACTGTCTTTTTTCCACTGGACATTGTTGGCCATAGAGTTGAGGGTCCATTTCTGGGCTCTCTATTCTGCTCCATTGATCTATGTGTCTGTTTTTGTGCCGGTACCATACCGTCTTGATGATGACAGCTTTGTAATAGAGCTTGAAGTCCAGAATTGTGATGCCGCCAGCTTTGCTTTTCTTTTTCAACATTCCTCTGGCTATTCGGGGTCTTTTCTGGTTCCATACAAATTTTAGGATTATTTGTTACATTTCTTTGAAAAAAGCTGATAGTATTTTTTTTTAAAGATTTTATTTGTTTATTTGACAGAGAGAGACACACAGAGAGAGGGAACACAAGCAGGGGGAGCGGGAGAGGGAGAAGCAGGCTTCTGATGCGGGGCTCGATCCCAGGACCCTGGGATCATGACCTGAGCTGAAGACAGACGCTTAACGACTGAGCCAGCGAGGCGCCCCAAAGCTGATAGTATTTTGATAGGGATTGCATTAAATGTGTAGATTGCTCTAGGTAGCATTGACATATTCACAATATTTATTCTTCTAATCCATGAGCATGGAATGTTTTTCCATTTCTTTGTGTCTTCCTCAATTTCTTTCATGACTATTTTATAGTTTTCTGAGTACAGATTGTTTGCCTCTTTGGTTAAATTTATTCCTAGGTATCTAATGGTTTTGGGTGCAATTGTAAATAGGATCGACTCCTTAATTTCTCTTTATTCTGTTTTGTTGGTGTATAGGAATGCCACTGATTTCTGTGCATTGATTTTATATCCTGCTACTTTACTGAATTCCTGTATGAGTTCTAGCAGTTTTGGGGTGGAGTCTTTTGGGTTTTCCACATACAGTATCATATCATCTGCAAAGAGTGAGAGTTTGACTTCTTCTTTCCCTATTCGGATGCCTTTGATTTCTTTTTGTTGTCTGATTGCTGTGGCTTGGACTTCTAATACTATGTTGAATAGCAGTGGTGATAGTGGACATCCCTGCCGCGTTCCTGACCTTAGGGGGAAAGCTCTCAGTTTTTCCCCATTGAGAATGATATTCGCTGTGGTTTTTTTCATAGATGGCTTTTATGATATTGAGGTATGTACCCTCTATCCCTATACTCTGAAGAGTTTTGATCAAGTGCTTTTTCTGCATCTATTGAGAGGATCATATTGTTCTTGTTCTTTCTTTTATTAATGTATTGTATCATATTGATTTGTGGATGTTGAACCAAACTTGCAGCCCAGGGATAAATACCACTTGGTCGTGGTGAATAATCCTTTTGATGTACTGTTTTATTCTATTGGCTAGTACTTTGGTGAGAATTTTTGCATCCATGTTCATCAAGGATATTGGTTTGTAATTCTCCTTTTTGATGGGGCCTTTGCCTGGTTTGAGGATCAAGGTAATGGTGGCCTCATAAAAGGAGTTTGGGAGTTTTCCTTCCATTTCTATTTTTTGGAAGTTTCAGAGGAATAGGTATTAATTCTTCTTTAAATTATTGGCAGAATTCCCCTGGGAAGCCATCTGGCCCTGGGCTTTTGTTTGTTGGGAGATTTTTGATGACTGCTTCAATTTCCTTAGTGGTTATAGGTCTGTTCAGGTTTTCTATTTCTTCCTGGTTCAGTTTTGGTAGTTGATACCTCTCTAGGAATGCATCCATTTCTTCCAGGTTATCTAATTTGCTGGCACATATTTGCTCATAATATGTTCTTATAGTTGTTTGTATTTCTTTGGTGTTGGTTGTGATCTCTCCTCTTTCATTCATGATTTTGTTGATTTGGGTCATTTCTCTTTTCTTTTTGATAAGTCTGGCCAGGGGTTTATCAATCTTCTTAATTCTTTCAAAGAACCAGCTCCTCATTTCGTTGATCTGTTCTACTGTTCTTTTGGTTTCTATTTCATTGATTTCTGCTCTGATCTTTATGATTTCTCTTCTACTGCTGCGTTTAGGCTTTATTGTTGTTTTTTCTCTAGCTCCTTTAGGTGTAGGGTTAGGCTGTGTAACTGAGACCTTTCTTGTTTCTTGAGAAAGGCTTGTATTGCTATATACTTTCCTCTTAGGACTGCCTTTGCTGCATCCCAAAGATTTTGAACAGTTGTGTTTTCATTTTCATTGGTTTCCATGAATTTTTTTTTTTAATTCTTCTTTAATTTCCTGGTTGACCCATTCATTCTTTAGTAGGATGCTCTTTAGCCTCCATGTATTTGAGTTCTTTCTGACTTTCCTCTTGTGATTGAGTTCTAGTTTCAAAGCACTGTGGTCTGAAAATATGCAGGGAATAATCCCTAACACTTGGTGCCGGTTTAGACCTGATTTGTGACCTAGGATGTGATCTATTCTGGAGAATGTTCCATGGGCACTAGAGAAGAATGTGTATTCCATTACTTTGGGATAGAATGTTCTGAATATGTCTGTGAAGTCCATTTGGTCCAGTGTTTCATTTAAAGCCTTTATTTCCTTGTTGATCTTTTGCTTAGATGATCTGTCAATTTCAGTGAGGGGGTGTTAAAGTCCCCCACTATTATTGTATTTTTGTCAATGTGTTTCTTTGCTTTTCTTATTAATTGGCTTATATAATTCACTGCTCACATGTTAGGGGCATAGATATTTACAGTTGTTAGATCTTCTTGTTGGATAGACCCTTTACGTACGGTATAGTGTCCTTCCTCATCTCTTACTGTAGTCTTTGTTTTAAAATCTAATTTGTCTGATATAACGATTGCTGCCCCAGCTTTCTTTTGGTGTCCATTAGCATGGTAAATGATTTTCCAACCCCCACTTTCAATCTGGGGCTCTCTTTGGGTCTAAAATGAGTCTCTTGCTGACAGCATATCGATGGGTCTTGTTTTTTTATCCAATCTGATACCCTTTGTCTTTTGATTGAGTCAATTAGCCCATTTACATTCAGGGTAACTATTGAAAGATATGAATTTAGTGCCACTGTGTTGCCTGGAAGGCGACTTTTACTGTATATTGTCTGTGTTCCTTTCTGGTCTATGCTGCTTTTAGGCTTTCTCTTTGCTTAGAGAACCCTTTCAATATTTTTTGTAGGGCTTGTTTCATGTTTGCAAATTCCTTTAGTTTTCGTTTGTCCTGGAAGCTTTTTGTTATTTATTTATTTATTTATTATTTATTTATTTATTTTAAAGATTGTATTTATATATTTGACAGGGAGAGAGAGCAAGAGAGGGAACAGAAGCAGGGGGAGTGGGAAAGGGAGAAATAGACGTCCCGCCGAGCAGGGAGCCCGATGTGGGGCTCGATCCCAGGACACTGGGATCATGTTCTGAGCTGAAGGCAGATGCTTAACGACTTAGCCACCCAGGCGCCCCTGTCTTGGAAGCTTTTTATCTCTCCTTCTATTTTCACTGACAGCCTAGCTGGATATAGTGTTCTTGGCTGCATATTTTTCTCATTTAGTGCTCTCATTATATCATGCCAGTCCTTTTTGGCCTGCCAGGTCTCTTTGGATAGGTCTGTTGCCATTCTAATGTTTCTACCATTGTAGGTTACAGATCTCTTGTCCCAAGCTGCTTTTAGGATTTTCTCTTTGTCTCTGAGACTCGTAAGTTTTACTATTAGATGTTGAGGTGTTGACCTATTTTTATTGATTTTGAGGGGGTTTTTCTGTGCCTGCTGGATTTTGATGCCTGTTCCCTTCCCCAAATTAGGGAAGTTCTCTGCTATAATTCTCTCCAATATACCTTCTGCCCCTTTCTCTCTTTCTTCTTCTTCTGGGATCCCAATTATTTTAATATTGTTTTGTCTTATGGTATCATTTATCTCTCGAATTTTGCCCTCATGATCCAGTAGTTGTTTATCTCTCTTTTTCTCAGCTTCTCTATTTTCTATCATCTGGTCTTCTATATCACTAATTCTCTTTTCTGCCTTATTTATCCTTGCTGTTAGAGCCTCCATTTTTTATTGCCCCTCATTAATAGCCTTTTTGATTTCAACTTGGTTAGATCTTCATTCTTTTATTTCTCCAGAAAGCGTTTCTCTCATATCTTGCATGCTTTTTTCAAGCCCAGCTAGTATCTTTATAATCGTCATTCTAAACTCTAGTTCCAAGATCTTACTAATGTCCATATTGATTAGGTCCCTGGCAGTCGGTACTGCTTCGTTTTTTTTTTTTAAGATGTTATTATTTATTTGACAGAGAGATAGAGAGCCCAAGTAGGCAGAGAGGCGGACAGAGGGAGAGGGAGAAGCAGGCTCTCTGCTGAGCAGGGAGCCCAATGTGGGGCTCGATCCCAGGACCCCAGGATCCTAAGCTGAGCTGAAGGCAGACACTTAATGACTGAGTCACTCAGGCACCCCTCTTGTTCTTTCTTTTGAGGTGATTTTTTCCATCTTGTTATTTTGTCCAGAGGAGAATAGATGAATTCTGAGAGAACAAAATGCCAACATGGTAACAACGTCCCCAGAAAATATACTCTAAACAAATCAGAAAAGACCTGAAACTGGGGGAAAACAAAGGAAAGAAAGAGAAAAAAAAGAAAAGGAAAAGAAAAAGATAAGAAAAAAAAAAGGAAATGAAAAAGATAAAAAAAAAAGAATATGATCAAGTATAATCAGGCTGGAAGTATAATCAGGCTGGTGCATAGATCAGTTCCACACACTAGATGTTGGGTGTATTTTGGTGTGTTAGAAGAAAGTGCCTCCCAAAATTTTAAAGAAACAAAAACTTACATATGTACAAAAATGTGGTTAAATACAATGAAGGGTTGGAGTATGACCCTAAAGATGAAAATTATAAAAGGTTTTATAAAAAGAATTAAAAAAAAGTTGGTTTAAAAAAGAAAAAAGAGGAATTAAAAAAAAAAAAAAGGGAGTGAATGTGATTACCAGGTGAGTAGAACAAAGCCATAGACTAGAGATTTAGGGTATATTTTGGTCTGTTTGAAGAAACTGTATCCCAAAATTTTAAAGAGAGAACAACTTATATATATATGTATATATACATATATATATATACACACCAAAATAGGGTTAACTACTGTGATGGGGTAGAATATGACCCTAAAAATGGAAAATAAAAAAGATTTTTAAAAAAACAGATTGATAAGATGTTGTTTGAAAAAGGGAAAACGAAAAATTCAAAAAAAAAAATTAACTTTGAAAGACTAAAGAATCGGGGGGGAAAAGCCCTGATTTCTTTGTGGTGTATTCCGCTAGTGCTGGCGTTCTGCCGTTCTCATTGATTGGTAAGTTTGGTCTTGGCTGGCTGTTCTTGCTGATCTTCTCGGGGAGGGGCCTGTTGCAGTGATTCTCAAATGTCTTTGCTGGAGGTGGAATTGCCCTGCCCTTGCTGCGGGGGCGGCCTAAGTAATCTGCTGAGGTTTGCTCTCCGGGAGCTTTTGTTCCCTGCAAGCTTTCCATACAGCTTTGTAGGACGAGAGTGAAAATGGCGGCCTCCCAATCTCCGCCCCGGAGGAGCCGAGAACTCAGGGTCGCACTCCTCAGTGAGTCCCCAGAGAAAAGCAGTCAATTACTCCCATCTCCCTAGTCTCTGGCTGCACTCTGTGCTCACTCTGCCTGTGACCAAGCGTTTCTCTTTCTGGCACACGACCCCGTTTGTAGTCACCAAACCTAGTAGATTCCTGCAGCATGCTTCCACAGTGCTACTCCCAGGGGAAGAAGGGGAGTCTCCCCAGATCTGCTGCTTGTTGGGTCCCTGCTGGAAGAGCAGTGGCCTGTGCCCCGAAGCACAGTTTATGGCAACCCCAAGCTGAGAGCCCACTCCTTGGCTTTGTCTCTGCAGCCGGCTTCCCCACTCTGATACCTGGGAGCTCTGCTGCACTCAGGCACCCCCAGTCTTTCTGTGACCCTGAGAGTCCTGAGAACACATTGTCCCAGCAACGGTTCCACCCCTCGCTTAGCCACTGGAGTGATGTCCCTCGGGGAGATATCTAAAAGTTCTGATTTTGTGCTCTGATGCTCTATCACTTGCCAGAAGCGGTGGACGGAGGCCCCCTCCCCCACCATCTATCCTCCCAAATATCGCCTCGGATTCACTTCTCTGCATGTCCTTCCAGAAAGTGGTCGCTTTTCTGTTCAGAGAGTTGCTGCTATTCTTTTCTTCGATCTCCTGTTGAGTTTGTAGGTGTTCAGAATGGTGTGATCCCTATCTAGCTGAATTTCTGGGATCAGACGAAATTTCTGATTTCTCCTCTGGAGGAGATGTTTTCTTTTTTTTTTTTTTAATATTTTATTTATTTATTTGACAGAGAGACTGCAAGAGAGGGAATCCAAGCAGGGAGAGTGAGAGGTAGAAGCAGGCTTCCTGCTGAGCAGGGAGCCCAATGCGGGGCTTCTCGTCCTCCGCCTTCCTTTTCCTCCCCCATAGTTTTTTTTTTTTTTTCTTTTGTTTTTTAACCTTTATATTGGAGTTAAAGGTGATTTACATACCACCATTAGAGTAAAGAGTACTCTGACTACCTGCCTGCCTTTACTAATGAATTTTATACTTTCTTATATTTTTACATTGCTAATTAGCATCCTTTCATTTTAGTTTGAGGAACTCTTTTTAGCCTTTCTTTTTCCCTTAAAACAATTATAGTGCTAGTGATATCCTTTAGCTTTTGTTTGTCTGGAAAAGTCTGTATCTTTCATTCTGAACGATGCCTTGGTAGGTAAAGCACTCTTGTTAGTTTTATTCTTTTACCACTTCTCATGGCTTGTAAAGTTTCTGCTTAGAAATCTGTTGGTAGACTCACAGAAGCTGCCTTGTATATAATGAGTATTTTTTCTCTTGCTGCTTTCACAATTCTCTTTTTGTCTTTAATTTATTGACAGTTTGATTATAATGTATCCTGTTGAAGTCCTCTTTGGGTTATACCCCTTTGGGAACTTTAAAGCTTCATATGAATGGATGTCCATATATCTCCCAAGATTTGGGAGTTTTCAGCTGTTATTTCTTTAAATAAGCTCCTCGTCTTTCTTTCTCCTTCTGGGACTTCCACATGTGTATATTAATTGTCTTGGTGATATGCCTGCAGACTTTCTTCATTTTCTTTAATTCCTTTTTTCTTTTTTTTCTCATCTGACCAGATAATTTCAAATGACCTGTCTTCAAGTTTACATATTTTTTCTTCTGATTGATTGAGTCTGCTCTCAATGTGCTGTATTGTATTTTCATTCATTCATTGTATACTTCAGCTCTAGAATTTTTTTTAAATTTCTAGCTCTGTTGAATTTTCACATACCAGTTTCCTGATTTTGTTGAGTTCTCTTGTATTTCAGCGTTGAGTTCCTGACTTTGCCTGTGTTCTCTTGAATTTCACTGAACTTTTTTTTTTTTTTAAGATTTATTTATTTGAGAGAGGGAGAGATGAGGGGCAGAGGGAGAGGAAAGAATTTCATGCAGATTGTCTATTGAGCATGGAGCCTGATGTGTGTCTTGATCTCATGACCCTCAGATCATGAACTGAGCTGAATCAAGTGTTGGACGCTTAACCAACTGAGCCACCTAGGTGCCCCTCACTGAACTTTATTAAAACAATTATTTTAAATCTTTTATCAGGTCAAGTCATAGTTATATATTTCTGAGGGTCAGTTACTAGAAAATTATTGTATTCTTTTAGTGGTGTCAGGGGCCCTTGATTTTTTGCCTTTCTGTCTTTGCCTTTTGAGGAAGAAAACACCTCCTCCAGGGGCGCCTGGGTGGCTCAGTCATTAAGCATCTGCCTTCGGCTCAGGTCATGATCTCAGGGTCCTGGGATCGAGCCCCGCATTGGGCTCCCTGTTCAGCAGGAAACCTGCTTCTCCCTCCCACTCTCCCTGCTTGTGTTCCCTCTCTTGCTCTCTGTCAAATAAATAAAATTAAATAAAATTAAAAAAGAAAGAAAACACCTCCTCCAGCCTTTCCTGACTGGCTTCAGGTGAAAAACATTTTCACCATTCAGAATCCTGGTGAGGGATTAGAGGCTCTCCCAGGTCATATCAAGGGATACACTGACTCCACACCTCTTGTTCCCTTAAGGGAGGAATTCTTTTTTTTTTTTTTTTTTTTAAGATTTTATTTATTTATTTGATAGAGAGAGAGAGAGGGAGAAAGACAAGCAGACTCCCCACTGAGTGTGGAACCCAAAACAGGGCTCAATCCCAGGACCGTGAGATCATGACCTGAGCTGAAGGCAGACACTTAACTGACTGAGCTACCCAGGAGGGGGATTTCTTAAGATGGTATGCCTTCTTTCAATCTTACAAAGTCTAGCCAGATGCTGAGAGCCTCTTGTTTATTTTCCCTAGAGTATTATCCTTCTATGCTCTAGTTTATGTGACTTCTTTCAGTCCTGCCAAGTCAAACTGGCTGTCTGCATGTGCTTGTAAATCATGTGCAAATACACTTGACATCCCTGAGAGTGTGCATGGGAAGCTGGCCAAATGGGGGTGAGATGTTCAGAGCTTTGGGGGTGCTCATCAGCAAGTTAGAATAGTCTGTAGACAAGGTTTTCCAGGTGTTTCCCCTGAAAAAAAAAAGAGTCCATAAAGCAAGTATTAGCATTAGTGTCCTGTTACTGAGTTCAAAACCCTGTTATCTAAGTCTCCACCTCTCCACCTTGCTCTCAGCCTCTTCCAAACCCTTAGTTGTGCTGAACCTTAGTAGTCTGGGTGCCAAACCCATGGGTATTCTGGATGAGGTAAGAAAAAAGAAGTGAGCTTCTTGGGCTTTGTGCTACATAGCTGGGAAGATTGGGCACTCACTCACTACATTCTTTTCCTAGTGGGAGAAATTGTGGGCTGAGGGGATTCCATCTTGACAGTGAACTGTGCTGCCTTAGGGGAGAGTGACACAAGTAGAGTGATACTGTCCTTACCTTTTTTGATACATCTGTTCTCAAAATTTTTATTCCAGTGGTGTGTTGGAACTTCTCTGCTATACCCCTAGACTCCCACAATGCTGCTTTTGTCCCTGGGTGGTTGTCAAAATCAGTGTTCCTGTGGGATAATAATGACTGAAAACTTTTATTCTGCCATTTTGCTGATGTCACTCCAATAATATTTTAAAATGAGTGTTACATTAAGGAATGAATGGGCCTAGAAATCTTGTAGATTGGTAGACTCAGACCTCTTCACATTTTAGAAAATATCTTACTACATTAAGATTAGCCAGGCTCAGGTTCTCTCTTTTCATGTAAATTACGTATTTCCCTTACGTATTTCTTGGAGTATCAGAGAAAATATCCTATATGCTCAGGTATACATCTACTTCTGTGGTATTCATACTGTGGTGCCTGACAATGGCCACCACACTCCTACTAGACCATGGTCCCCACCAGGTACAATGATTTGCTGTTGGAAGCAGGTCTAACCCTTCAGGATACCAAAATTGTGTTTGAATTATGCTGTAGTTCAACCTAGAATCAAGGCATGATTTAGTGACTGAAAACAGATTCTAGTAATAATAACTCCATTTTTTTTAAGAGTTCCAATTTTTTGCAGCAGCTAAAGCTTTCTTATACCTATTAAAATTCAGCAGGACAATTCTTTATTTTTAAGGGCATATTATTTCCTGAGAGACTAGACTGCTATTCAGCTTCCTTTGCAAATAATCTTTTGCCAGACTGTCCCAGTATTTGCAAATCATGCTCATATGTCTGAACCCCAATAAAAGTCATACTTAAATGTAATTCCAGAAGCTTTCTTACTCCCTATAAATCACTTTCCCTTAGATCAAACACACTAGTCCATGTAAGATGTCCAGCTATGCTACTTAAATATATTACCAGTTGAAGGAAATTTTAAAACATATTTTGCTCATAGATCACTCTATCTTTAATATTTTTTTAATAATGCAGATTTGAGCAACTTCACAAAAATATTTTATTTTAAATTTAGGTAATCCTTGATACTTTTTTTTTTTTTGTCTTTTGCTGAGCACTTCGTTTTCTTCTCTCTTCCTTATCTCCATTCATTATTCGTTTTTGCTCTCAAGCATGGCTATTTTTATGGGAAAATATGTTGGAATAGTAGTCTAGAATGTTTTTCTTCAGAATTATGTAAGTCAGAATAGCCCTTGAAGCTTCATTTTTTTTATTTTTTATTGTTATGTTAATCACCATACATTACATCATTAGCTTTTCATGTAGTGTTCCATGATTCATTGTTTGTGCATAACACCCAGTGCTCCACACAGAGTGTGCCCTCTTTAATACCCATCACCAGGCTAACCCATCCCCCCACCCCCCTCCCCTCTAGAATCCTCAGTTTGTTTTTCAGAGTCCATCGTCTCTCATGGTTCGTCTCCCCCTCCGACGTACTCCCCTTCATTCTTCCCCTCCTGCTATCTTCTTCTTCTTTTTTTTTTCTTAACATATATTGCATTATTTGTTTCAGAGGTACAGATCTGTGATTCAACAGTCTTGCACAATTCACAGTGCTCACCATAGCACATACCCTCCCCAATGTCT
>NW_027397089.1:16466403-16471064 GCF_003265705.2 Callorhinus ursinus | reverse complement strand
ACCCATCACCAGGCTAACCCATCCCCCCACCCCCCTCCCCTCTAGAATCCTCAGTTTGTTTTTCAGAGTCCATCGTCTCTCATGGTTCGTCTCCCCCTCCGACGTACTCCCCTTCATTCTTCCCCTCCTGCTATCTTCTTCTTCTTTTTTTTTCTTAACATATATTGCATTATTTGTTTCAGAGGTACAGATCTGTGATTCAACAGTCTTGCACAATTCACAGCGCTCACCATAGCACATACCCTCCCCAATGTCTATCACCCAGCCACCCCATCCCTCCCACCCCCCACCACTCCAGCAACCCTCAGTTTGTTTCCTGAGATTAAGAATTCCTCATATCAGTGAGGTCATATGATACATGTCTTTCTCTGATTGACTTATTTCACTCAGCATAACACCCTCCAGTTCCATCCACGTCGTTGCAAATGGAAAGATCTCATTCCTTTTGATGGCTGCATAATATTCCATTGTGTATATATACCATATCTTCTTTATCCATTCATCTGTTGATGGACGTCTTGGCTCTTTCCACAGTTTGGCTATTGTGGACATTGCTGCTATAAACATTGGGATGCACATCCGTACCAACTTTGGATCCCTACATTTGTATCTTTGTGGTAAATACCCAGTAGTGCAATTGCTGGGTCGTATGGTAGTTCTATTTTCAACTGTTTGAGGAACCTCCATACTGTTTTCCAGAGTGGCTGCACCAGCTTGCATTCCCACCAAAAGTGTAGGAGGGTTCCCCTTTCTCCGCATCCCTGACAACATCTGTCGTTTCCTGACTTGTTAATTTTAGCCATTCTGACTGGTGTGAGGTGGTATCTCATTGAGGTTTTGATTTGGATTTTCCTGAACCCAAGCGATGTTGAGCACTTTTTCATGTGTCTGTTGGCCATTTGGATGTCTTCTTTGGAAAAATGTCTGTTCATGTCTTCTGCCCATGTTCTTTGGGTGTTGAGTTTGATAAGTACTCTATAGATTTTGGATACTAGGCCTTTATCTGATATGTCATTTGCAAATATTTTCTCCCATTCTGTCGGTTGTCTTTTGGCTTTCTGGACTGTTTCTCTTGCTGTGCAAAAGCTTTTTATCTTGATGAAATCCCAATAGTTCATTTTTGCCCTTGCTTCCCTTGCCTTTGGCGATGTTTCTAGGAAGAAGTTTCTGCGGCTGAGGTCAAAGAGGTTGCTACCTGTGTTCTCCTTTAGGATTTTAATGGACTCCTGTCTCACATTTAGGTCTTTCAACCATTTGGAGTCTATTTTTGTGTGTGGTGTAAGGAAATGGTCCAGTTTCATTCTTCTGCATGTGGCTGTCCAATTTTCCCAACACCATTTGTTGAAGAGACTGTCTTTTTGCCATTGGACTTTCTTTCCTGCTTTGTCAAAGATGAGTTGACCATAGGGTTGAGGGTCCATTTCTGGACTCTCTATTCTGTTCCATTGATCGATGTGTCTGTTTTTGTGCCAGTACCATACTGTCTTGATGATGACAGCTTTGTAATAGAGCTGGAAGTCCGGAATTGTGATGCCGCCAGCTTTGCTTTTCTTTTTCAGTATTCCTCTGGCTATTCGGGGTCTCTTCTGGTTCCATACAAATTTTAGGATTATTTGTTCCATTTCTTTGAAAAAAGTGGATGGTATTTTGATGGGGATTGCATTGAATGTGTAGATTGCTCTAGGTAGCATTGACATCTTCACAATGTTGATTCTCCCAATCCATGAGCATGGAACGTTTTTCCATTTCTTTGTGTCTTCTTCAATTTCTTTCATGAGTATTTTATAGTTTTCTGAGTACAGATCCTTTGCCTCCTTGGTTAAATTTATTCCTAGGTATTTTACGGTTTTGGGTGCATTGTAAATGGGATCGACTCCTTGATTTGTCTCTCTTCTGTCTTGTTGTTGGTGTATAGGAATGCCACTGATTTCTGGGCTTTGATTTTATATCCTGCTACTTTACTGAATTCCTGTATGAGTTCTAGCAGTTTTGGGGTGGAGTCTTTTGGGTTTTCCACATACAGTATCATATCATCTGCAAAGAGTGAGAGTTTGACTTCCTCTTTGCTGATTTGGATGCCTTTGATTTCTTTTTGTTGTCTGATTGCTGTGGCTAGGACTTCTAATACTATGTTGAATAGCAGTGGTGATAGTGGACATCCCTGCCGCGTTCCTGATCTTAGGGGAAAAGCTCTCAGTCTTTCCCCATTGAGAATGATATTCGCTGTAGGTTTTTCATAGATGGCTTTTATGATATTGAGGTATGTACCCTCTATCCCTATACTCTGAAGAGTTTTGATCAAGAAAGGATGCTGTACTTTGTCAAATGCTTTTTCTGCATCTATGGAGAGGATCCTATGATTCTTGTTCTTTCTTTTGTTAATGTATTGTATCACATTGATTGATTTGCGGATGTTGAATCAACCTTGCAGCCCAGGGATAAATCCCACTTGGTCATGGGGAATAATCCTTTTAATGTACTGTTGGATCCTATTGGCTAGTATTTGGTGAGAATTTTTGCATCCATGTTCATCAAGGATATTGGTCTGTAATTCTCCTTTTTGATGGGGTCTTTCTGTTTTTGGGATCAAGGTAATGGTGGCCCCATAAAATGAGTTTGGAAGTTTTCCTTCCATTTCTATTTTTTGGAACAGTTTCAGGAGAATAGGTCTTAATTCTTCTTGAAATGTTTGGTAGAATTCCCCTGGGAAGCCATCTGGCCCCGGGCTTTTGTTTGTTGGGAGATTTTTGATGACTGCTTCAATTTCCTTAGTGGTTTTTTTTTTTTTTTTTTTTTTTTTTTTTTTTTTTTTTTTTTTTTTTATTCTTATAATTGTTTGTATTTCTTTGGTGTTGATTGTGATCTCTCCTCTTTCATTCATGATTTTGTTGATTTGGGTCATTTCTCTTTTCTTTTTGATAAGTCTGGCCAGGGGTTTATCAATCTTCTTAATTCTTTCAAAGAACCAGCTCCTAGTTTCATTGATCCGTTCTACTGTTCTTTTGGTTTCTATTTCATTGATTTCTGCTCTGATCTTTATGATTTCTCTTCTACTGCTGCGTTTAGGCTTTATTTGCTGTTTTTTCTCTAGCTTCTTTAGGTGTAAGGTTAGGTTGTGTATTTGAGACCTTTCTTGTTTCTTGAGAAAGGCTTGTATTGCTATATACTTTCCTCTCAGGACTGCCTTTGCTGTATCCCAAAGAATTTGAACAGTTGTGTTTTCATTTTCATTAGTTTCCATGAATTTTTTTAATTCTTCTTTAATTTCCTGGTTGACCCATTCATTCTTTAGTAGGATGCTCTTTAACCTCCATGTATTTGAGTTCTTTCCGACTTTCCTCTTGTGATTGAGTTCTAGTTTCAAAGCACTGTGGTCTGAAAATATGCAGGGATTAATCCCAATCTTTTGGTACCGGTTGAGACCTGATTTGTGACCTAGGATGTGATCAATTCTGGAGAATGTTCCATGGGCACTAGAGAAGAATGTGTATTCCATTGCTTTGGGATGGAATGTTCTGAATATGTCTGTGAAGTCCATTTGGTCCAGTGTTTCATTTAAAGTCTTTATTTCCTTGTTGATCTTTTGCTTTGATGATCTGTCCATTTCAGTCAGGGGGTAGTTAAAGTCCCCCATTATTATTGTATTGTTGTCAATGTGTTTCTTTGATTTTGTTATTAATTGCCTTATAAAATTGGCTGCTCCCATGTTCGGGGCATAGATATTTACAATTGTTAGATCTTCTTGTTGGATAGATCCTTTAAGTAGGATATAGTGTCCTTCTTCATCTCTTATTACAGTCTTTGTTTTAAAATCTAATTTGTCTGATATAAAGATTGCCACCCCAGCTTTCTTTTGGTGTCCATTAGCATGGTAAATGGTTTTTCACCCCCTCACTTTTAATGTGTGGGTGTCTTTGGGTCTAAAATGAGTCTCTTGCAGACAGCATATTGATGGGTCTTGTTTCTTAATCCAATCTGATAGCCTGTGCCTTTTGATTGGGGCATTGAGCCCATTTACATTCAGAGAAACTATTGAAAGATATGAACTTAGTGCCATTGTATTGCCTGTAAGGTGACTGTGACTTTATATTATCTGTGTTTCTTTCTGATCTATGCTGCTCTTAGGCTCTCTCTTTGCTTAGAGGACCCCTTTCAATATTTCTTGGAGGGCTGGTTTCGTGTTTGCAAATTCCTTTAGTTTTTGTTTGTCCTGGAAGCTTTTTATCTCTCCTTCTATTTTCAATATAGTATTCTTGGCTGCATATTTTTCTCATTTAGTGCTCTGAAGATATCATGCCAGTCCTTTCTGGCCTGCCAGGTCTCTGTGGATAGGTCTGTTGCCAATCTAATGTTTCTACCATTGTAGGTTACATATCTCTTATCCCGAGCTGCTTTCAGGATTTTCTCTTTGTCTGTGAGACTCGTAAGTTTTCTCTTAGATGTTGGGGTGTTGATCTATTTTTATTGATTTTGAGAGGGGTTCTCTGTGCCTCCTGGATTTTGATGCCTGTTTCCTTCCCCACATTAGGGAAATTCTCTACTATAATTTGTTCCAATATACCTTCTGCCCCTCTCTCTCTTTCTTCTTCTTCTGGGATCCCAATTATTCTAATGTTGTTTCGTCTTATTGTATCGCTTATCTCTCGAATTCTGCCCTCATG
>NW_027397089.1:16465397-16466303 GCF_003265705.2 Callorhinus ursinus | reverse complement strand
CCTAGCAGTTATTGCCCCAATTTTTGATTGCACCTCATTAATAGTTTTTTTGATTTCGACTTGGTTAGATTTTAGTTCTTTTATTTCTCCAGAAAGGGTTTCTCTAGTAACTTCCCCGCTTTTTTCAAGCCCAGCTAGTATCTTTAAGGTCATGATTCTGAACTCTACATCTGACATCGTACTAATATCCGTATTGAGTAGGTCCCTGGCAGACGGTACTACCTCTTGTTCTCTTTGCTGAGGTGATTTTTTTCGTCTTGTCATTTTGTCCAGAGGAGAATAGATGAATGAGAACAAAATGCTAACAGGTTTACAACGTCCCCAGCAAATATACTGTATACAAATCAGAAAGGACCTGAAACCATTGGAAAAGTAAGGGAAAGAAAAAGAAAGAGGAGAAAAAAAAAGAAAAAGAAAAAGATAAAAACAAAGAAAAACAGAACAAAACAAGAAAAACAGAATATGATCAAATATGATCAGGCTAGTGCATAGATTAGTGCCACACACTGGATTTTGGGCGTATTTTGGTCTGTTAGAAGAAAGTGCCTCCTAAAATTTTAAAGGAAGAAAGACTTATATATGTACAAAATAAGAGTTGATACAATGAAGGGTTGCAATATGACTGTAAAGATGAAAAGTATAAAAGATTTTATAAAAGGAATTGATAAGTTGTTTGAAAAAAGAAAGAAATTTAAAAAACAAAAGGGAGAGAATGTGATCAGGCAGGAGACTAGAACAAAGCCATACACCAGTGACCTATGGTATATTTTGATCTGTTAGAAGAAACTGTATCTCAAAATTTTAAAGAGAGAACAACTTATATATATGCCAAACATAAGGGTAACTACTATGTAGGGATAAAATATGACTCTAAAAAAGAAAAATAAAAAATGTTTTTTTTTTTTA
>NW_027397089.1:16450706-16455397 GCF_003265705.2 Callorhinus ursinus | reverse complement strand
GTTGTCTTTTGGTTTTGTGGACTGTTTCTTTTGCTGTGCAAAAGCTTTTTATCTTGATGAAATCCCAATAGTTCATTTTTGCCCTTGCTTCCCTTGCCTTTGGCGATGTTTCTAGGAAGAAGTTTCTGCGGCTGAGGTCAAAGAGGTTGCTACCTGTGTTCTCCTTTAGGATTTTAATGGACTCCTGTCTCACATTTAGGTCTTTCAACCATTTGGAGTCTATTTTTGTGTGTGGTGTAAGGAAATGGTCCAGTTTCATTCTTCTGCATGTGGCTGTCCAATTTTCCCAACACCATTTGTTGAAGAGACTGTCTTTTTTCCACTGGACATTCTTTCCTGCTTTGTCAAAGATGAGTTGACCATAGAGTTGAGGGTCCATTTCTGGGCTCTCTATTCTGTTCCATTGATCGATGTGTCTGTTTTTGTGCCAGTACCATACTGTCTTGATGATGACAGCTTTGTAATAGAGCTGGAAGTCCGGAATTGTGATGCCGCCAGCTTTGCTTTTCTTTTTCAATATTCCTCTGGCTATTCGGGGTCTCTTCAGGTTCCATACAAATTTTAGGATTATTTGTTCCATTTCTTTGAAAAAAGTGGAAGGTATTTTGATGGGGATTGCATTGAATGTGTAGATTGCTCTAGGTAGCATTGACATCTTCCCAATGTTGGTTCTTCCAATCCATGAGCATGGAACGTTTTTCCAATTTTTGGGTCTTCTTCAATTTCTTTCATGAGTATTTTATAGTTTTCTGAGTACAGATCCTTTGCCTCCTTGGTTAAATTTATTCCTAGGTATTTTACGGTTTTGGGTGCATTGTAAATGGGATCGACTCCTTGATTTGTCTCTCTTCTGTCTTGTTGTTGGTGTATAGGAATGCCACTGATTTCTGGGCTTTGATTTTATATCCTGCTACTTTACTGAATTCCTGTATGAGTTCTAGCAGTTTTGGGGTGGAGTCTTTTGGGTTTTCCACATACAGTATCATATCATCTGCAAAGAGTGAGAGTTTGACTTCCTCTTTGCTGATTTGGATGCCTTTGATTTCTTTTTGTTGTCTGATTGCTGTGGCTAGGACTTCTAATACTATGTTGAATAGCAGTGGTGATAGTGGACATCCCTGCCGCGTTCCTGATCTTAGGGGAAAAGCTCTCAGTCTTTCCCCATTGAGAATGATATTCGCTGTAGGTTTTTCATAGATGGCTTTTATGATATTGAGGTATGTACCCTCTATCCCTATACTCTGAAGAGTTTTGATCAAGAAAGGATGCTGTACTTTGTCAAATGCTTTTTCTGCATCTATGGAGAGGATCCTATGATTCTTGTTCTTTCTTTTGTTAATGTATTGTATCACATTGATTGATTTGCGGATGTTGAATCAACCTTGCAGCCCAGGGATAAATCCCACTTGGTCATGGGGAATAATCCTTTTAATGTACTGTTGGATCCTATTGGCTAGTATTTGGTGAGAATTTTTGCATCCATGTTCATCAAGGATATTGGTCTGTAATTCTCCTTTTTGATGGGGTCTTTCTGTTTTTGGGATCAAGGTAATGGTGGCCCCATAAAATGAGTTTGGAAGTTTTCCTTCCATTTCTATTTTTTGGAACAGTTTCAGGAGAATAGGTCTTAATTCTTCTTGAAATGTTTGGTAGAATTCCCCTGGGAAGCCATTTGGCCCCGGGCTTTTGTTTGTTGGGAGATTTTTGATGACTGCTTCAATTTCCTTAGTGGTTATAGGTCTGTTCAGCTTTTCTCTTTCTTCCTGGTTCAATTTTGGGAGTTGATACATTTATAGGAATTCATCCATTTCTCCAGGTTATCTAATGTGCTGGCATAGAGTGGCTCATAATATATTCTTATAATTGTTTGTATTTCTTTGGTGTTGATTGTGATCTCTCCTCTTTCATTCATGATTTTGTTGATTTGGGTCATTTCTCTTTTCTTTTTGATAAGTCTGGCCAGGGGTTTATCAATCATCTTAATTCTTTCAAAGAACCAGCTCCTAGTTTCGTTGATCCGTTCTACTGTTCTTTTGGTTTCTATTTCATTGATTTCTGCTCTGATCTTTATGATTTCTCTTCTACTGCTGCGTTTAGGCTTTATTTGCTGTTTTTTCTCTAGCTTCTTTAGGTGTAAGGTTAGGTTGTGTATTTGAGACCTTTCTTGTTTCTTGAGAAAGGCTTGTATTGCTATATACTTTCCTCTCAGGACTGCCTTTGCTGTATCCCAAAGAATTTGAACAGTTGTGTTTTCATTTTCATTAGTTTCCATGAATTTTTTTAATTCTTCTTTAATTTCCTGGTTGACCCATTCATTCTTTAGTAGGATGCTCTTTAACCTCCATGTATTTGAGTTCTTTCCGACTTTCCTCTTGTGATTGAGTTCTAGTTTCAAAGCACTGTGGTCTGAAAATATGCAGGGATTAATCCCAATCTTTTGGTACCGGTTGAGACCTGATTTGTGACCTAGGATGTGATCAATTCTGGAGAATGTTCCATGGGCACTAGAGAAGAATGTGTATTCCATTGCTTTGGGATGGAATGTTCTGAATATGTCTGTGAAGTCCATTTGGTCCAGTGTTTCATTTAAAGTCTTTATTTCCTTGTTGATCTTTTGCTTTGATGATCTGTCCATTTCAGTCAGGGGGTAGTTAAAGTCCCCCATTATTATTGTATTGTTGTCAATGTGTTTCTTTGATTTTGTTATTAATTGCCTTATAAAATTGGCTGCTCCCATGTTCGGGGCATAGATATTTACAATTGTTAGATCTTCTTGTTGGATAGATCCTTTAAGTAGGATATAGTGTCCTTCTTCATCTCTTATTACAGTCTTTGTTTTAAAATCTAATTTGTCTGATATAAGGATTGCCACCCCAGCTTTCTTTTGGTGTCCATTAGCATGGTAAATGGTTTTTCACCCCCTCACTTTCAATGTGTGGGTGTCTTTGGGTCTAAAATGAGTCTCTTGCAGACAGCATATTGATGGGTCTTGTTTCTTAATCCAATCTGATAGCCTGTGCCTTTTGATTGGGGCATTGAGCCCATTTACATTCAGAGAAACTATTGAAAGATATGAACTTAGTGCCATTGTATTGCCTGTAAGGTGACTGTGACTTTATATTATCTGTGTTCCTTTCTGATCTATGCTGCTCTTAGGCTCTCTCTTTGCTTAGAGGACCCCTTTCAATATTTCTTGGAGGGCTGGTTTCGTGTTTGCAAATTCCTTTAGTTTTTGTTTGTCCTGGAAGCTTTTTATCTCTCCTTCTATTTTCAATATAGTATTCTTGGCTGCATATTTTTCTCATTTAGTGCTCTGAAGATATCATGCCAGTCCTTTCTGGCCTGCCAGGTCTCTGTGGATAGGTCTGTTGCCAATCTAATGTTTCTACCATTGTAGGTTACATATCTCTTATCCCGAGCTGCTTTCAGGATTTTCTCTTTGTCTGTGAGACTCGTAAGTTTTCTCTTAGATGTTGGGGTGTTGATCTATTTTTATTGATTTTGAGAGGGGTTCTCTGTGCCTCCTGGATTTTGATGCCTGTTTCCTTCCCCACATTAGGGAAATTCTCTACTATAATTTGTTCCAATATACCTTCTGCCCCTCTCTCTCTTTCTTCTTCTTCTGGGATCCCAATTATTCTAATGTTGTTTCGTCTTATTGTATCGCTTATCTCTCGAATTCTGCCCTCATGATCCTGTAGTTGTTTGTCTCTCTTTTTCTCAGCCTCTTTATTTTCCATCATTTGGTCTTCTGTATCGCTGATTCTCTCTTCTGCCTCATTTACCCTAGCAGTTATTGCCCCAATTTTTGATTGCACCTCATTAATAGTTTTTTTGATTTCGACTTGGTTAGATTTTAGTTCTTTTATTTCTCCAGAAAGGGTTTCTCTAGTAACTTCCCCGCTTTTTTCAAGCCCAGCTAGTATCTTTAAGGTCATGATTCTGAACTCTACATCTGACATCGTACTAATATCCGTATTGAGTAGGTCCCTGGCAGACGGTACTACCTCTTGTTCTCTTTGCTGAGGTGATTTTTTTCGTCTTGTCATTTTGTCCAGAGGAGAATAGATGAATGAGAACAAAATGCTAACAGGTTTACAACGTCCCCAGCAAATATACTGTATACAAATCAGAAAGGACCTGAAACCATTGGAAAAGTAAGGGAAAGAAAAAGAAAGAGGAGAAAAAAAAAGAAAAAGAAGAAGATAAAAACAAAGAAAAACAGAACAAAACAAGAAAAACAGAATATGATCAAATATGATCAGGCTAGTGCATAGATTAGTGCCACACACTGGATTTTGGGCGTATTTTGGTCTGTTAGAAGAAAGTGCCTCCTAAAATTTTAAAGGAAGAAAGACTTATATATGTACAAAATAAGAGTTGATACAATGAAGGGTTGCAATATGACTGTAAAGATGAAAAGTATAAAAGATTTTATAAAAGGAATTGATAAGTTGTTTGAAAAAAGAAAGAAATTTAAAAAACAAAAGGGAGAGAATGTGATCAGGCAGGAGACTAGAACAAAGCCATACACCAGTGACCTATGGTATATTTTGATCTGTTAGAAGAAACTGTATCTCAAAATTTTAAAGAGAGAACAACTTATATATATGCCAAACATAAGGGTAACTACTATGTAGGGATAAAATATGACTCTAAAAAAGAAAAATAAAAAATGTTTTTTTTTTTTA
>NW_027397089.1:16399360-16450606 GCF_003265705.2 Callorhinus ursinus | reverse complement strand
TGTTTTTTTTTTTTACAAAAAGGCATTGAGAAGATGTTGGTTGAAAAAGGGAAAAAGAAAAATTCAAAAAAAAAACAGTTAAAAAAGTTAACTTTGAAAAACTAATGAATCATGGTAAAAAAGCCATGAATTGTATGTGCAGTATTTCCCTAGCGCTGGAGTTCTCCCGTTCTCCTTGATGGGTAAACTTCATCTTGGTTTGCTGGCTGTTCCTGCTGATCTTCTCGGGGAGGGGCCTGTTGCCATGGTTCTCAAATTTCTTTGCCGGAGGCGGAATTGCCCCGCCCTTGTCGTCTGGGCTAAGCAAGCTGCTTGGGTTTGCTCTCGGGAGCTTTTGTTCCCTGCAAGCTCTCCATGGAGCTTTGGAGGACCAGGGTGAAAATGGTGGCCTCCCAATCTCCACCTGGAGGAGCCTAGAACTCCGGGCCCCGCTCCTCAGTGCGCCCCCAGAGAAAAGCAGTCACTCCCGTCTCCCCGGTCTCCGGCCGCACTCCGTGCTCACCTGGCCTGTGACTGAGAGTTTCTATCTCTGGCACCCGACCCCGTGTGGAGTCTCCAAACTCAGCAGATCCCTGCGGTGCGCTCCCGCACCGCTCCTCCCCGGGGAGGAAGGGGATTCTCCCCAGATCTGCTGCTTTTTGGGTCCCTGCTGGAGGACCAGTGGCCCGACTGGGCCGCAGTCACAGTTTATGGCAACCCCGAGCTGAGAGCCCGCACCTCGGCTCCGTCTCTGCAGCTGGCTTCCCCGCTCTGATACCTGGGAGCTCTGCTGCACTCAGGCACCCCAGGTCTTTCTGTGTCCCCGAGGGTCCTGAGACCACACTGTCCCGCGAGGGTTCCACCCCCAGTTTAGCCTCTGGAGCGACGTCCCTCAGCGGAGCCAACTTCTAAAAGTTCTGATTTTGTGCCCCGCAGCTCTATCACTTGCCAGAAGCGGCCGATGGAGGCCCCCTCCCCCGCCGTCTATCCTTCCGAATATCGCCTCGGATTCACTTCTCTGCAAGCCTACCTTACAGTAAGTGGTCGCTTCTCTGTTCAGAGAGTTGTTGCTACTCTCTTCTTTGGTGTTCTGTTGAGTTTGTAGGTGTTGAGAATGGTTTGATCCGTATTCAGCTGAATTCCTGAGACCAGACGAAATCCAGGTCTCCTACTCCTCCGCCATCTTGCTCTGCCCTCTAGCCCTTGAAGCTTCATTTTTAACCAACTGTAGTATCTAGTAAAAAAAAAAAATTAGTATGTGCACATCATATATATATATACATATATATGTGTATATTATATCTCCCTAAATTATGGAGTAAATATATTACATGTATTTTTATCAGATGACAGTGACTTTCATATGCTTGTGCTTAACATCTTCCTAATTCTCTTGGGTTAACCTGAACTCACATGCTTTCCTATTTGATACCACTGAAGAAATAATGTGATAGAGCAAAGACAAAGTAAAATAGTGGAATTAATATTTATTAGTGTATAATGCTATGAGCTAAGTGGAAAACAGTTAAGACTCTTTTCATACTTTCCCCAAGGGACTAAGTTGGGGAAGAATTGTGGGAGGAGGCTACTGTGACTCATTCACAGTTACCTAGTGTTATTTCTTTCATGTTAGTGGTAGATATGGGGAGATAAAGACCTGGGTTATCATAAGAATTTGGGAAAATAAGAAAATAAAAACAATTAAGCAATTATACATCTTATATGGTTATAACACTTATCCATAATAATAAAATGTTACTTGTTAAAACATTAATAATTTCACAAGATTAAAATAAAACATTTAGCTTCATATTATTTAATCTTTATCTTATTAGGGAGGTATTATGATAGGAAGAAAGTTTAGTGTATTGCAGAAATAGAAAATAAAATTAGAAGAGCACTGTTGTCATGTCATGTCATGGACATAAAACCTTATCAAATGCTTATATTGTGAAATTCCTGTCCACAAAGATAAGATAAACTCAACCAAAGCCAAGTTCTGGACCAAGAACAGTCATATGTGGTGTGTTGTTTCTGAGGATACTTCAAAATGAACAAGTCTAAATGGCAGTTGGAAGATCCAAGCAGAGGAAAGCCAAGGTCAGTCCCCAAGAATGAGAGTCCCATATCAAGGCCAAGAAGCTTGTATTTTGGTATAACATGAGTTGAGTGAACATGAAGGAGCAGTCATCAAAGAGTGTAGGGTCATGAACAAGGTTGAGATTCCAGGAATTCCCTTTCAGTGTTACCAATTCCTGATATGTTGGTAGAGAAACTGGCTTCCAAGATCAACATTAGTTCGTTGGAAAGCTGTGGATGATTACATACTACTCTAAGGGTAAAAGGGGTTGGCAAACACTTTTTAGTGAGAATTGATTCAATAGAGTATTGATTACCAAGTATGTACCAAGAACTGTAGAAAGAAATGGAAATACAACAGTGACTAAGACATGGCCCTTGCTTACATCTGGAAATGAGAAATTGTAATGCACTTGTTGAATGCTACAGTGAGGAATAGTAGAAGGTACCATGGGAACATAAATGGCATCACTGAACTTCGTCTTAGCTGACCAGGGAAGACTTTCCAGGTGAATAATGTCAAGACAGACCTTAACACTGAGTAAAAATTAGCTAGATTTTAAATGCTTTCACTTTGGGGCTGAAGCAAGTGTGGAAGGACAGATTCTGGAATTGCAAGTCTACTTTTCATATATTGGGGTGGGGTCCTGCTGAGTTTATAAGACACAGGAAATTCCTTCTATTAACTTATTCTTTCATGGATAAAGAGTAGCATTTTTCATTGGTTGCTGGTATACTACATAATTAGAATAAGAAACACACACCTAAACTCCTTAGAAACCTGTGTTAAGTACACATGGGAAAAGCTTTTTCTATTCTAGTAAAGGAAGGAGCTCACCTTGGAGAATAACTGATCATTGGTTCTGTTGACCTCCATTATACATGATTCGGCCAGGATCCTTTAGCCTGATGGATACTATAAACTTTTAGGAACTTTGTCACAGGGTTTGTGTCCCAAGAATTATCATTACAAGACTTTGCTACTTTTAGTATAAAGTGAAAATTTGAATTAAGTAAAATTATGATACATAGTAGTTTGCAACTTTATTCACAGCTATTTTAAAACTTTCCTCCAGAAAGTGATCACAAACCTATGGTTGATTATAACAGGATGTTGACTCAGGATTGACAGTAATATAAAAGCAAAACCCAAATAAACAAATCTGCCAATTTTTTTCCCTTTGGCTAGATTTTAAGTCAAATGTGCTAACAAATCATGTTAAACAATAGTAAACAAAAAACAAATCCTATTTAAAATGATTTGTGTCGACTGTAGAAAAATAATATAGTAGAATGTAGAGTGTAAAATATATCTAGAATAATAAATTAAGTTTGAAAGAATGTATAGAATCATATGACAGGGGATGGGACTAAAATCTGAGAATGGAAGGAAGTAACTCAGCTGTATTTTTTATTTTCTAAATATTTTTTTCTTTTGCATTTCTCAGAAATTAAAAAAGACTTTTTTCACATGGAAAATCTATAGAATTTAACGGTAGTGATCTGTGTCGTTTTTGTTTTAATAAGAAAAATGTACATGGGTTTTAGAAGTTATAGGATTTGAAGTCATTTATGGTCTATAAGGAAAAACAATAGTTGTCTCTAAGAAACACAAATTAAGACTTAATAAAATATATTTTCTCAATGTCCTGTGCCAAAGAATTTATGAAGTGAAAAAAATACATCTGGATAAATGATATTTGCCTCTCTTTTCAAATATGACTTTGCTTTCAAGAAAAGTATAAGTGTGGGGGGCGCCTGCATGGCTCAGTCGTTGGGCATATGCCTTCTGCTCGGGTCATGATCTCTTGGTCCTGGGATCGAGCCCTGCATCGGGCTCCCTGCCCAGCAGGGAGCCTGCTTCTCCCTCTCCCACTTCCCCTGCTTGTGTTCCCTCTCTTGCTGTGTCTCTCTCTATCAAATAAATAAATAAAATCTTTAAAAAAAAAAAGTATAAGTGTGGCAAAGAGTTTGTCATGGTATTGACAAGAAGGTGAAGGCTGGTATTCAGGCCATAGGAATAAGTTTCCATTAAGTATCTACTCTTACACAGTGCTTAAAGATAGCTCTACTAAGGAAACTTCCAAATTTGCCTTTAATCATTTATTTATTTATTTATTCTGGAAATTGGAGATGAAGGTGGTTTAAGATAAAAAGTGATGGAAGAAACTGGAATTCTGAAGTTAGCAAATTAGATATATGTATATTTGTATATATAGACTCTTCAGAACACAAATTTTATTTTTGTGTTTATTATAAATGTCTGTTTATAGAGTAATAAAACTGATTTTTTTAAACAAACTATAGTAGAACTTACATAATCAGTGAAATGTTAAACTTCAAAGTATTCTCCCTGGGAATTCATGTATTTATTCTAAATATGTTGCTATTTTTCAAATCACATTTAGAATCACTCTTTTGAGATTTTTTTTTAATTACTATTTTACTAGCCACACAAGAAAATTCATCTTTGTATGTTATAATTAAATCACACATTTTAGAGACCAAATGCTATATTATCCAACTTTATCACTCTATCTTCATGTCCAATCCTGGCTATGAAATACTTCTCATTATTACTAGAAAAAAATAAAAAACACAGTCAAAAGATAAGATTTACTTGTAGAGAGAATATCTTTGATAAGCAAATAAATGCATGAAATATTAAGTGAATTCAAACTTATGTATTTTTAATTTGGTAGGTAATTTTTAGAGTTTCAAGCCAATAAAACTCAGCATCAGTAGAAGTCTGCAACTCTAGACTTAGCCACCTAAGATGGGACTAGACTCATTTGGAAGAGTAAGTGCTTTTATGCTTATTCAAAAAATATCACATGGCTTTATAGGCACACTGTGTAAATAGAAAACAGTGCTATGTATATAAAAATGAGTATAATGAGCATGTCCTTTTACCAAAAGGAAGCAATTATACTCAGTAGCAAGTAATTATTTTAGTGAAAAGTACATTTGCTTTTCAATTTTATTCCATGCTAGAATTTGAGCTGAAAGTGATCTTGGAGACCATTTAGTCCCAACCACTCATTACTTCAAGGAAGAAAATATGGCACAGAGAAACCAGAGGTTAGATGCTTTGTTCACAATTATATAGTTGGTCATAAGTCTTAGGCTAGAATTTTGGTCTTTGAACATTGATACAAGATTCTTTCCACCATATCTTGGTGTATCCCTATTAGAATTCATTTCATATGAGACTTACACAATATAAGGGGATTTTTAAATGTTAAATTATAGAATATGCTAACGTGTCTTTTGTGGACTTTAAAAAGATAAAGCAGCACTGTTCACTTTGTTTCAATACTGAAAACACTATACTTTTTAAAAGTCACATGTGGGTGATTCAGAAATGTGGATCACTTATGGGAAAGTCTAGTTTCTTTTTCATCAGTCACGCTGCTTGTTTTATTATTTCACTTGGACCAGACAGTGAAATCAAAGTGTTCATTTCCGATTCTATTCACTGCTTTTTACCCTGACACTAATACTTGTTGTGGGCTTTTGATTTATTTTTTCAGGCCAGTACTTTGTTTCCTTGGGAGATTTTTCCAATATCTTCAGAAAAACTTTTATTTTCTTTGCATTTTCTAGTTGACTACCTTTTACAAACCTATATTTAAAATACTCAGAATCATAAGTAGAAAAAAAGTTTGTATTATCTTTGTACAAATCATGTTGAGACTTTTCATAATGAGGTATATTTACTATTTGTATTCAGTTGTTATTTTTTGAATTTTGATTAAAGACTGATTAGTCTGTTAGTCTAATTAATAGACTGTTCCATGATTTTTCCTTTTTATCACAATCCTCAAATTTGAATTTCCAAAGCTCAAACTTGTGCATGGGTACCTTGAAATACCTTTTCATGTGGGGTGTATTGTCTTTCTACATAAACTGACCTTAAGGTATGAAGACATGGAAGGTTGGTGGGAGTGCAGGAAATTCGCTTTGTTGAAACCCAATCACAGTGTTTAAAGTTAAAGATATACTTTCGTACCAATAAAAGGGAAGACTAAAAAAAGTACATTATCTGAAAAATGTTTTCATTCAGGAATAATGAAAGTTTTAGAAAACTGTGCTTTATTATTGTCAAAAAGGATGCAAAAAGACATGGTCTACCCAACAGAAAGTAGGGAACCATGAGGCTGAGACAAAGGCAGAACAGCTAACACAGTACACCAGTCATTCAGATTGTAGGGCAACCCAAACAGCATCGGAATAAAATCTCTACTGAAGGCAAAAAGGAAAGGCTTGACCTTTTAGAGATGAGTAAGAATTGGTAAGATGAAAGTAGTGGGTTATTTGTGTGAGGAGAGTGTTCTAGACAGAGAAAGCAGCTTGTTCAAAGACCTTTAAATAAAGGGGGATGTGTAGCCCTGACCAAGAACTAAAATTAATCTATTATGCATGGGATGTAGAATGCTGGGAAAAGTGGCCAGAGAGAAGTAAGCAGAATCAATACTTAAAGAATCTATGCATTTTTAAAGGACTTTGTATTTTATCCTGAGGGCAATGTGAAGCATTTGAAGAGATTTCTTTATTATAGGTTTGACAACAAAACTTGTTTTAGAAAGATTACTCTAGATGCAATGTGGAAAACAGACTGTGCCCAGAGGCCTGGGCGTCAGCTGAAAAAAACACTCATTTCAATCCGTAGGAGCCAAGATGGTGTCTTGGACAAAGTTAATGCTAATGTTGTTGGAGTGGAATGACTGGATTCAAGAAATATTAAAAAGATAAACTAAAAAAAAAAATGGTGATTGAATGTGACAGAGGAAAGAGGGGGCAAAAAAAAAAAAAAAAGAACCATACCTAGATTAAGTTAGCTAACAGGGTGAATGGCAGTGCCATTTAATGAGCAGGGGGATGTGGAATAAAAGAAAGCATGGTCTTTTGGAAAGTATAGTTTTTTCATGTTGTGTTTCAGGTATATTTATAACAAGCATATGTGTGATTGTCAAGTGGCAATATCTAATTTGCCCATATGGTATATGGGTCTGGAGCTCAGAAGAAATACCTGGGATAGAGATGCAGGTGTTGCAGTTTGGTGGTGGTAGGGGAATGAATACACACACACACACACACGTGCACATAATGTGGCAAATGCATATAATGCAATATATTATTAACTGATAAAAAGAAATCAAGTACTGATGTATGCTACAGTGTAGATGAATCTCTAAGGTGTTATGCTAAGTGTTGGGCCTACAAAGAGTAGGAGGAAAATGTAGTATAGTGTGCCAGAAACCATAGGAAACATATGTTTCAAGAAGAAAGGGAGATAAATGGATAAGAAAATTGTGGTGTATACATACGATGAAATATTATTCAAGCATAATAAGCACTGAAGCTACAATGTGAATGAACCTCCAAAATACGCCAAGTGTAAGAAGCCCAAGTACCACATATTATATGATTCCATTTGACATACGAATTATGCAGAATAGATAAATCCATAGATACAGAATGCACACTGGTGGTTGCTAGGGCCAGAGAAGAAGGTGGAGATGGGGAGAAACTATATAATGGGTAAAGGATTTTGCTTTGGAGTGATAAAAATGTTTTGGAGCTAAATAGAGGTAGTAGCTGTACAACAATGTGAATGAGCAGCTGCCACTGTATTGCTCATTTTAAAATGGTTAATTTTATGTTTTGTGAATTTCACCTCTAAGTTATTTTTAAAACAAGAAAAAAGAAAGAAAGATGAACGACAAAAACAAAAGCCACTGTGAGATTGAAGCCGATAAGGAATGAAACTTTCCATTTGTTTTAAAGAGCACTTACTGTTGGTGTAGTGGGAAGAGGCCAGTTTGCACTGGGTTGAGGAATGAGTAGGATGTTAAGAAGTGGAAATATTAAGTGTTGAATCTGTGAAGAAATGTGACTGTGAAAGGGAAGAGAAAGATTCATTTAACATGTTTAACTGTCACCACAACGATGTAGTAAAACATGAGAGGCTGGAGTTCAGAGCTACCTTTCTTGCCATAGGAATAGACATAGGAAAGATTATGAAAAGAAACATATTGGTAAGCCTAATGGTGGTAGACTGTAAGATTTCCCAACTAAGTCTTTGTACTTACTAAATAGGACATGAGGGGAGAAGTCATCTGTTGAAAGTGAGGGAAGCGTGGCACCTGGATGGCTCAGTCGGTTTGACTTCTGCTCAGGTTGTGATCTCAGGGTCCTGGGATCGAGTTCTGCATCAGGCTCCCTGCTCAGTATGAAGTCGGCTTCTCCCTCTCTCTTTGTCCTTCCCCCTGCTTGTGCTTTCTCTGTCTCTCTCTCTCAAATAAATAAATAAATAAATCTTAAAGAAAAAAGAAAGTGAGGGAAGAGAAGATACAGTAGAAATACAGAGGAGTGGAGGAAGCCTCAGAGTCTTTGGGGCAAATTGGAATGGAAATTGAGAAACTGGGTGTTTAGCCCTGTGGGTTTAAAGAGCTTGGATTTAGAGTGGCAAAATCTGCTGGATTGTCTGCTTTCTCCTGAAGTAGTCATCTTTTTGGATGTAGGGGCAGAGAATGTGGCTAATACAACTGATCCCTTTGAAATAAGTTCCATTTTTATGTGGGACCATAGGCAATGGATGTAGCTGATGATGGACCATCACCCCTCTTTCTCATGACACACTCTTTGGTTAACTTTTTATAATGCAGAACTAACTGGCATTTGTACATTTCTTTAAAGTTTACACATCTCATTTGACTGCCAGTATAACAAAATGCTTTATTATTATTATTTTTATTTTATTTTACATTTTTCAAACTGGAGGTTCACAGTATTTCAAAATACACTCTACCCTAATACACCTTATCAACATGTTTGCATTACATAACTTCAATTTTTCAAAAAACTAGGCTGGCCCTGTGCAGCAACTCAAGCAGGAAATGCTGAGGCTGGGCCTAGAGCAATGGCAGGCCCTCCCTGAGCAGGGACAGTGGGGTGAGGTGGCTGAGCTTCCAAGTTCTGGAGCCACATGGCCTGGGTTCAAGTTCCATGTGTGCTACTCCCTAGCTCTGTGTGGTTAGGGCAAGTCGTACAACCTCCTTGTGTCTCAGTTTACTCATCTGCAAATCAGGGCTAACAGTTCATCATAGACTTTTTGTGAGGATTAAATGAGTCTAATCCATAGAAGCAACTTAGATACAGTTCTGTTATTAAAATTACCATTCGATAAATAGTAAAGAGGTTGAAATATGTTAAAGATCCCACACAGGCTTTCTGACTATAAAGATTAAGCTTTGGACCATGTGCAGTAAACATGCAGAACTATATTTTATTAAATGACTAAAGGTGGAATTTACCAGGATATAAGCTGGAGAGACAAGGACAACTCTTCACCTCTGCAGAAGGCTGCCTAGAACATACACAAATGAGAGAATGGAGGCTTCTATAAAATCTGATGAATAGCAAGACTAGATGCAATACATAAAATATATATTAGATCTTAACCCTTGGTTCATAGCTCAAAATAGTGTTTTTTCATTTTGTTTTGTTTTTTTCTGGTGCAGCAAAGGATGCTCTGGCATTATAGCAAGCTAAATCTGGTGAGTAAAAGTAACCGAATGTAATATATTTACTGACAATAGCACCGGGATTTTTTGACACACTTTAAGGTTCTAAGTCCACCTACTTGTTAAAATATACATATCCTAGCCTCATACTAGATTTCCTAAGTCAGAATCTCTAAAGTTGTAGCACTGAAATCTGCAAGTTTAACAAGATCCTTGGGTGACTTTTAAAAATGTTAAGTGTTATATCCATTTTAAAAAAGTACATATTTCATAACAGTACAATGTGCTGAATTTTTACAATCTGAACACACTCATGTACCTGGCACCTTGAACAAGAAACAGAGTATGACCAGCACTTCTTGATGTTGACTGGAATACTGTTTGACTGTAGCCAGAAAACTCTTGCATGGCTCTTCCTGTTATAGTCCCCACCAAGGGTAATCAACACCCTATTTCTAAAAGCATAGATAAGCTTCACCTGTTTTTGTAATTTATATGAATTGAATCAAACAGTATGTACTTTTTTCTGACTAGCTTCTTTTACTTGGCATTATGTTTTTAAAAACTGATTCATAGTTTGCCTATAGTTGTAGTGCATTTTTTCTCATTATTCAATAGGATTATATTGTGAATATGCCATGATTTATATATTCATTCAACTCAACTATTTTTTTTATTTAATTTTATTATGTTATGTTAGTCACCATACATCATTAGTTTTTGATGTAATGTTCCACGATTCATTGTTTTCATATAACACCCAATGCTCCATGCAGTACGTGCCCTCCTTAACACCCATCACCGGGCTAACCCATCCCCCACCTTCTCCCCTTTAGAACCCTCAGTTTGTTTCTCGGAGTCCATCGTCTCTCATGGTTCATCTCCCCCTCCGATGTCCCCCCCTTCATTTTTCCCTTCCTTCTCCTAATGTCCTCCCTGCTATTCCTAATGTTCCACTGAAACCATATGATAATTGACTTTCTCTGCTTGACTTATTTCACTTAGCATATGGACAGTTGGCTAGTTTTCTGTTCGGGGTTATTTTGAATAATGCTACTGTGAACATTCTAGTGTTTTGTTTATGTTTTTTGTTTTTTAGTATGTGTATTTGCATTTCTGATGAGAACAGCAAAGCAAAAATTGGAGAAAGGAAGGTAAGAAAGACTTTATTCAAGGGGCACCTAGGTGGCTCAGTCAGTTATGCATCTGCCACTTGATTTCAGCTCAGGTCTTGATTTCAGGGTTGTGATTTCAAGCCCTGCATTGGGCTCCTACTTAAAGGATGGAGCCTACTTAAAAAAAAAAAAAAAAAAATTTATTCAAGGCTATTGCAATAGAGTAAAGGTCAGAATGCAGTCTAAGCTCAACTCCACTGAAACAACAGTCAGAAGAGTTATTAAAAGCCGGGGTAGGAGGATGATAGACCACCTGTGTTTGCTAATTGGCCGGACCCAATTACCAATGTTCATGATAGGAGGTAGTCTTACAGTTTGGAGATACGCACCCACTGAAGCTAGACTTCTACCCTCCAGCAGAGACTGGGAGATAGGGGTGCTATCTTCTTTGTTGGTTACATTTCAAAGGGATAGCTCCCAGGTCCTTACGAAAGACAGTCTTGGGTTACAAACCTGGCAAGAGGCTTCTTTAAAAGTTCACAATTCATGGGGCACCTGGGTGGCTCAGTCGGTAAGTGTCTGCCTTCGGCTCAGGTCATGGTCCCAGGGTCCTGGGATCGAGCCCCACATCCGGTTCCCTGCTCAGCAGGAAGCCTGCTTCTCCCTCTCCCACTCCCCCTGCTTGTGTTCCTTCTCTTGCTGTGTCTCTCTCTGTCAAATAAATAAATAAAATCTTAAAAAAAAAGTTCACAATTCAAAGAGGCAAAGAAAGAATTTACAGTAACAAGTTTTCTAAAGTAAATGTTCTAGGAAAGGGAGATTGGGTAAAAGACTAAAAAAGAAATCTGTATAACATTTGATTAAAGGTTGAGGGAAATGTTAAGGCCATCTTGGTCAGTAATATACCTAAGAATAAAACTGGTGGGTCATAGGTTATACAAATATTCCCCCTTAGCAGATACTGCTATACTATTTTCCATAGTTGCTGTACTAATTTATATTCTTTGCAACAGTCTAGGAAAGTTCTTTTTTTTTTTTTTTAAAGATTTTTATTTATTTGACAGAGAGAGCACAAGCAGAGGGAGAGAGAGGGAGAAGCAGGCTCCCTGCTGAGCAAGGAGCCCGATATGGGACTCCATCCCAGGATTCTGGATCATGACCTGGGCCAAAGGCAGCCGCTTAACTGACTGAGCCACCCGGGGTCCCAGGAAAGTTCTGATTACTCCCTATCTTTAACAAAATTTGGGATTTTCCCTCTTTTTTTATTTTAGCCATTCTGGTGGGTATCAGTGGTATTTCATTGTGTCCACAGTTCCTATTTTACTGAGTGATATTTAGCAGCTATAGGCTTCAAAATTTTTTCAGGCATTCTCATGATCTCCAGAGACATTTTCATGCATTTCCTCCTTAGATAAATTAATGTGGTGATAGTAATAGAATATCTAATAGTGAACCATCCCTGCATTCCTACACTGTTTATATTAAAATATTTTTATTTAGGTATTGAGTTATGTTTGATGATATTGAAGATTATTTCATCAATATTCATGAGTGAGATTAGTCTGGAAATTTCTTTTTAATGATATCTTTCTCAGGTTTAAGTGTTCTAAAAATTATATAGAAATATTTACAAATTTGCATGTCATCTGTGACAAGAAGATAGCCTAATTTTTTCTATATTGTTCCAATTTTAGTATGTATTTTAAACACATATCTGCCAAGTTCTTAAATTTAGGGAGTAAATTGTTCACTTTGCTCTTTTAGAGTTTTAACTAATTTTTTTTTTCTGTCCTGGTTTTTACTATGATCTATTTTCCTTCTTTTATATCTTCATCCCTTCATTGTCTATTTACTTCTGCAGATGCAGTTCTTTGAAGACTTTCTGGTTTGTAGTGGACATCTGATAAATATTTGTCAAATGAATGGAGAGCTAAAAGAATAAGAATAAATTTCTTTATTTCCCGATGATTCTCATGTTCAACTAAAACTTACAACCATTGATGGGGTAATTTAATGGTTTAACAAAGTCAGTCCTGTTCTATTTATAACATAGTGACATAATATATGGCATTTCTTTGAATTTCTATACATTCCCTAATGCAGAGAATTTTTATCATATTGGTGTCCTGCATCAATAGAGTAGGTATACAAATAAAAGACATAAATCATTAAAATGAACAAGATGTATTCAGAAAGGTATGAGGAAACCCAATGAGGAGTAGTTTTATAGGAGCCAAAGGAAGCTATAACTTTAGTAGTAGAAAACATATTGAAATGATGCCAGAGCTTAGGTTTTATAAAGATGCAAAATTGTCTATTGCATTGGAAATATGAAGACCATTGGCCATTTTTGACTTTAGCATAGTTGGCGTTGTGGCAGCAGAGATCAGATTGATATGGATTAGAAAGTGAAAGGGGAGTAAATGAGCAGAGACAATGAGTAAGAATTGTACTTTAGAAATACTTGGCCATGGAGGGACGGAGAGGAGTTGCCAGGTACCTAGAATTGATCATTGAAATGAGGGGAGATTGATTTATTTTTATTATGGTAGTTACAAGATTATGTTTATAATTGTAACAGTGAAGAGGAAGTAGAAAGGAAATTTTTTTTTTAAGATTTTTTATTTATTTATTTGACAGAGACAGAGATAGCGAAAGCAGGAACACAAGCAGCGAGAGTGGGAGAGGGAGAAGCAGGCCTCCCCCGAGGAGGGAGCCCGATGTGGGACTCGATCCCAGGACCCTGGGATCATGACTTGAGCCGAAGGCAGACGCTTAACAACTCAGCCACCCAGGCACCCAGGAATATTGTTTATTAAGGAGAGAGATGAAATCACTTATGAAATGAGTTGTCTGAGGAGGCAGTGGACATTGGAAATAATCTTTAAGTTGCACAAGAATTAAGCCATGTAAAGGCCACAGTTTGGATAGTTACATAGCTGTGACAGAACCCGTTATTTGCTTACCCAAAAGACATTCTTCCTCTATTTACTTATTATACAAACTTTGATTTTATTAGAGTGGCAATGTGCTTCATCATATGGAGTCAGTCTAGCTATTTTCAATTTAGGTTAGTTATAGGAATATCTCCTTTCCAAGATAATTATTTTCCTAAATTTTCTTGCACTTCTGGTCAAGAAAGCAAATATTTAGGTCTTCTAGAGAGTGTCTATGTAAGTTTTTCCTTTACTGATAAAAAGAAGACATTGACTAAAAGACCCTTTTTGCTATCACTCTGATTTCATGACATTGAATATGACTATTTTATAATCCATGGAAGCTCTGAACTCTTCAAAAACCTTGAAAAATCCCAGATTTCACCTTCATATTTCCACTTTGGTCAAGTAATAAAATTATATAAAAAATAATAATTCACTTAAGGAAGATACAATAATTGTTTTGCTTCATATTAGCTAACTTCCCATTACTTACATGGATGAGATTCACTAAATATTACTTTAATAAATCAATCAAATGTAATACATTTTATAGGAGACGTGTTCTCAAATGCTCTACTTAATTCCTCAAGATGAATTAATTCTTCCTGCTCAACTATTTGTAGATGTTATTTTTACACATTTTTATGAAAATTATGTCTTCCTTATAATGTAGTTATTCATGTATGTGCTCTACCTATTGGGTTAGTATAATCCATGAAACTAAGTTTCAATCAGTTACATATAAGCAAACTAATGTGTACAGCTTCCAGGTTGTGTGTGTGTGTGTGTGTGTGTGTGTGTGTGTGTGTGTGTGTAATGTGTGCACGTACACCCCCTCTTGCCCCCCCTTCCCTTCCCCATCCCCTCTAGAACCTGGCTCTCATCCCCTCTAAAGCTTGTGGGGATCCCTCTCCTTCTCCCTAGGGAGGCCTGGTGCTGGGGCCAGAGTCTGGCCAGAGCTGAGCCCGTGGCCCCATGGACAGCTCAGCCATCATTACTCAAATTACCAAGGAGGAGGTGTGGAGCTGCTGCAGGGCATAGATACTGGGCGCATGCCAGGTCATATCTTTAAATAGGAAAATTCATACCCTTCACTTCCTCTCATCCTCATTTCTTAGAGTCTGGGACATGGATGGAGTACTGGTGAGTTATCTTTGACCCTATGGAGCCTAGAAAAATACCCTAAGGGACCTGAATCCTGGGTAATCTCATGGAATATTATAGACTATTTGTCCAGTTTTTTTCACGGTCTCTTTCAGTACCCAGCTATTATACAAGCCTCTTCTAAACTCTAATGAAAAATGAAGAGAAGGGAATGTGTAGAGAAATCCTGAAAGGTTGAGTATTTTCCCCAAGGAAACCATATTAACCTGAAAATGACTAGGGTATCTTGAATCTGAAATGATGGTGTTATTTATCCACTTCCTAGCAGAAATGGGGGTACCTAATACAGTTAAATTCAGTGTGGTGAAAACAGTTTTCTGCACATCAGAATTCTGACTGTGGACTTTAAACCAGATTTCCATACAATAGATAATTCATTAAATTACAGGAATGTTTCAGCACTGTGTTTTAAACTTGGGTACAGAGGGGAAGGAGACAAGAACTACACTCCATAGGGAGTGCTAGTAAGAGAGAAAATAGAGTATAAATGGGTAATTGACATTCAGTTTGGAAGTGTTCATCATAAAAATGTGAATAAAGGGTTTAGGAGGCACACAATAAGAAATCAATTGAATCTAGGAGAATTAGAAACATCTTTTAAATCTGATTATTTCAGACAGTTCTGATAACATTGTCACTGGTTGGGAAAAAGATGCTTAAATCTTAGGTCTCATCCTCTTATTGGAATAACATTCAATAGAAGAAGTTGAAGGAGCCTTGAAATTTGGAGATTATTTTAGCACTACTTGAAAGAAATGATTTGATTGTGATTTTGACATTCACATATATCTCAGTTGTTTGTGTGTCAGGGGGTGTTTAACAGAAAATAATCATTTTCAATACAATAAATAAGTACTGGGTCAAATACAAACTTTCTTGGAAATGAGACTAAATACATTTCTATAAGCAAGCTCCTTTATGTCTGTTGACAACTGTGTTAAAATGGAGGTTCCTTTGAAGGATGATCATGACAGAGACCAGATTCAGGAATTTTAAAACACAGCATAGCCAGAAAAAATTTCCCCTGCTTATTTGTGCTTGGAACGCTGATTAAGATTTTCCTGGGCATAGAAGAAGATACATTGCTTTGATGTCACATGTCAAATTCAAACCAATGACAACCGTTCAAGCATTATAGTCTCTTAGCTATTGTATAAAGTTTATAAAGGATTGAGAGGTGATTATATCCACTTAATTTTTCCCCTGTTTATGTTAAATAGGAGATGGATAAAGGAGGAAAGGGAATCTGAATGTTGCATAAATGTAACGATAAGGGAAATAACATGCACAGATTGTGACAATCCACTTGGAAAAAAATCCAAACTAATTTTGTTCTATTTCTTCTAAGCCATCTGAGAGCCTTTCTACATTTACCAATACAGACTAAATTACACTGTGATTGAGTTTATAGAAAGATAGCAGCACATATGTAGATGAAAGCACAGACAGATATTTATGAGAAACTGGGTTTCTATAAAAAAAGGAAAAGTTGGTTATTTTGAGGTATATTTGTTAATGTTTAAAAATGGAAACTTTAAAGAATATGTCACTTATTCAAACATGCCACTTTTCCTCAAAAAGAGAGAAACAAGTTTTTCATGATAGGCCGTTGTTAAATGTTGGCTTTGGCTAGTGCAGCCTTTTGTCTCTCCAGCTGTATGAATCACCTCTACAATATGTCCCTTTTGTTTGCATACTGGAATTCAGTGCCTATCTGGGGGTGGGGAAATGTGTGGAGAAAAACCTGTTACTTTGTTACCCTAGGACCAGATTGTTTCAAGTCTGTGTATGCATATTTTATTTCAGAGTCTTTCCTTAAATCTTGGCTTTCTTTCTTTCTTTCTCACACATTTCTGCCCATCCTAAAAGAATAAACCTAGTTTTGAACCAAAAATAAAATATGTGTTATTAATAAATCAAATTCTGTAAATCCCTTCTGTTTATTCTTAAAATTGCCTATGTAAGATAGAAAATACACTGGCCTTTTATGTTCCACTTGCATGCATATCTATTCTGTTCTTCATAAAAGTGTAGTTTCCATAATGCACTTCCATTTGTCAGTATGTGATTATAAGTCTCCATTTTTATGGGCATCCCGTCTGTGTCTCTATTTACATATAGAAAGTTTATGTTCATTATAATTTATACATGTACGGTATATATACATTCATTAAGATAACTGTGTTTAGGTATTTTTATGAGCATTATTTTGTTAAATTTTGGGGGGGATGGCACCACTTCAGCATTTCAGATATGGAAACTGAGATTCAGAGAAGTTAAAGGGAATTTATTTTGCAGGTAGCTGTGGAGCCCCACTATTCACCCACATAAAGACAGTCTGGTACATAGAGGCCAGACTGGGTTCTGGTGAAACGTGGAGACATATTTGAATCCAGGACTATACAAGAGTCAAATTCATGTTCTTTAGATTACATCAAATGTCAACACGTCTTGTCTGCAGTGTTCTCTTCTGCTTGCCCCAAATAGAAAAGAAATGCTTTAAAACATTATTTTATAGAACCAGGTCTCATGATAGAAATTATACTTTTTCTTTATTTTGTTTTGTTTTGTTTTGCTGTTTTGCCAGTTTAGAATCAAGCTTTTTACTTTCGGTTGCAAATTTTATCTTTAAAAATTTGCATATATTTCACTATAGAAAATCTGGAAAATATCTAAATATACATATAGCCTCAGCATTAAGACATAACCAATCTGAACTTCTTGCCTTGTATATTTTCAATATTTTTTTATTATTATCATTACTTTTTTTTTTTTTTAGAGAAGAGAGAGGTGGTGGCGAAGGGAAGGGCAAAGGGATGGGGAGAGAGAATCTTAAGCAGGCCTCAAATCCTGCATGGAGCCTGATGCAGGGCTTACCTCACAACCCTGAGATCATGACCGGAACCAAAATCAGAAGTCAGATGCTTAACCAACTGAGCCACCCAGGCGCCTCATATTTTCAGTATTTTTGCAATGTGTGTATGTCTGCGTGTGTATGGTTTTTCTTTTGGAAAATGTCTTCAGAAATATTAACAGGTTGGTTCTTAATATGTGAAAAAAAATTTAATAGCATTATTATAAATTTGTTTTTCATCATAGTGTTTCATCATAGGTTTTATACCTGATATTTTAGCCAATCCTTTATTGTTTAGAACTTCATGTTAAATCTAGTTTTTCTATTTTATGAAAATTTCTCTGATGACCATTACTCATTCTAACACAACAGTGTTTGAAAGTGTCTGCATACATCCACATTTATTGGATATTATAAAGTGTTTCACAGATTAGGTAGGAAAAATGATATTTCATTTTGGTTTTAACTTGTATGTAATTGCTTACTATTATAAATAATTTTTTAAAACTCACTTGACTCCTTTTCTCTTAGTTGATTCAATCATCTATCTTTTATTAACTTGATTATGTTCATTCACTCCTGAAAAATGTGTTTTTAGAGTCTACTTGTAGACCAGGTTCTGCACAGTGGGGAACATACCTGGCTCCATCCTATATAAAGCTTACGACCTCACAGGCCTGATAAATAATAAGCATGAAAACAAATTTGTTTCTTATTTTAAATTTTATTTTCTGAAAGTTGTGAATGAGGTGATGAGATAGAAAAACAGGAAGTACCTATTAAAAACAATGTTATTTATATTTGAATCAATAAAATATGTGCATGTGCAAAATTTAAAATATATAAAAGCATATACTGTGAAAAGTGTCTCTCTAGAGTCTCTTCCAAATTCTGTCTTCAAAGGAAATCAATATTCAATTATTTCTTCTACATCTTCTCAGAGATATTCTGTGTATGTGTGTGATTTAAAAAAAATATGAACTCACCTTTCTTCATTTTGTAATTTTTACTTAAGACTGTTCTCATCAGTATATACAGAGTTACCTTGTTCTTTTCAATGGCTACATCTATATAATATATATTTCCTTATATGGCTGCAACTTAATTTATATAAGCAATGCTTTTTAAAAATGTTTCCTTTGATTTGACAGAAATGTTCGATTTGAGTTCTATAGTCACATTTAGTTATATTTTCTATTATTAGGTTATTTTTCTTATTTTGTTACATTGAATTTCTTTTTTTGCTTATTGTGATAATTTACATGGGTATGTATTTTGTTTCAGTAAATACATACATAACTAAAGCTGATTGCAGATGTATAATGCTCTTTTTAAAATACCATTCATTATCTTACTAGTAAAAAGAAATGAAAGTTAATACATTTTTATTTAATTTCCTTTACTATTCTATTTTTTCTGGTTATAAATTTATGCTTTTGTTATTTGATTATTACCTGTAAATGATATATTTTATTTCTAACTATAAAGTAGGTTTCTTCTCAACTATTATCACATAATATCTTTAAAGTTGACTATGTTCCACCATATAATTTCAAGATTTTATCATTTTTCCTTTTTAAATTTAGCACTACATTTAAATATAATGTAGGTCTTCTGTCAAGCCTTTGTTTGTATTTTATTTTCCATGACAATAACATCAAAAACAAAAATACCACAAAGATTTTGATCAATCTTGCTTTGAATCTGTAGATCAATTGGAGAAGAATTAACAACTTAATGATATTGAGTCTTCTGATTCGTGAGCACAGTACATTTTCTCCATTGATTTAGATCTTTTAAATATTTTCCAGAAATATTTTATAGTTTTTGGTGTATGGGTCTTACACATATTTTGTAAATTTATCCCTGAGAACTTTGTGATTTTTCAATACAAATATTATATGTATATATGTTGATTTCTATATAATGTACATGTATATGTATATTTCCATTTTTATATATATACAAACATATAATACATATATGTAAATGTTTCTATTTATTTCTTGTTGCTATATAGAAATGAAATTAGATTTTTAGTATTGACCTTATTTCCTATGCCCTTGCTAAATACAGTTATTGATACCAGTATTATTATTTTTTTATCTTTGGAATTGTTTGGACAGTCAGAGAGTATGAAAATATATAGTTTTGTTTTATTTTAATCTGTGTGCTTTTTGTTTTTCTTGCCTTATTTGACAACTTAGATGTAATGGACAAATTCTTTAAAAGACAACCTACCAAACTCACTCAAATGAACTGGATTACCTAAAGAGTTTTATAACTATTCCCAAATTAAATTTGTAGTTAATATTTTTTGGCTAGACCCTTGGTACAATGTTAATGGAAGTGAGAGTCATCTTATCCTCCTTCTGGATTTTAGAAAGAATGTATTCAGTCTGTTAGCAGTAAGTATATCATTGGTAGGTTTGTTCCTAATGTCCTTTATCAGAATAAGGAAATTTTCTTCTATTCCTCGTATTCATCGAGGTTTTCATATGAATGAATGTTGAATTTTGGCAAATGCTTTTTCTGAAACTATTAAGATTTGTTTTTTTCAGTAAAATAACTGACTTATTTTCAAGTGTTGAACTAACCTTGCATTCCTGGATTAAACAGTATTTGTTTATGATGCATTATATTTTTACATGTTCTAGATTTGATCTAATATATTATTAAAGCTGTTTGAGCCAATGTCATGAGGGATATTGTTCTGATTTTTGTTGTTGGCCTTGTCTTTATTGGGTATCATAATAGGTCAGTGTTCCCTTCTCTACAACATGGCAGTTTCCTTCAAATTGGAGTCCATCAGGAGAATGTCTTTCCTCACCTTTTTAAAAGGACTCATCAGCTTGGGTTAGATGCTTCCAGAATAGTCTCGCTTTTGACGAATTCATAATCAACTAATTAGTAACTTAACAATGGGAGCAATATTCCATCATATTCTCATGCCCCACATACACTCAAGGAGAAGAGATTATATGAGATGTATAAACCTGGAGCAGGTATTGGGAGGGCATCATAGAACTCTGTCCACAGCATAGATACCCCCATCTACTATAGAAGATAAAATGTATTTTATTTTCTCATTGATCATGCTATGAGTAGAAGACAGGACAGCCTTTATTTTAAAGCTAGAAATAGGGATTATCTTTTAGATACAAAGTTTATGGAGGTTGACTCTATAAACTTTATGCATAATTGGAAAATAAAAAATAATAAGGAACCAGATATTTATAATGAAATAAAGAATTTAAGGAAGATTTGGCAGTACATGCTAACATCCTGAGATGAGAAAAAAACTTGGTGAATTTAAGCAGAGACCAGAATTAAGATAGGAAGTGAGTCACAAGCCATTTCCAGGGAAGAGCTTTCCAAAGAGAAGAAATAAGTCTAAAATGGGGACAAGCTTGGGGTGTTCAATGAGCATATATAGATATTACTAGAGCAAAGCTGGCTAGGGGGAAAAATGTAATGGGAAGAAATCAGAGTGGTCTGTAGAAACAATCCCATGAAAGATTCTTTAACCATGGGTTAAAATTATCAATTATTTCTAAGGGTAGTAGTAAATAAAACTTTCAAGCTGGGGGAAGGAGCATATTCAAGTTGATGCATTACTATGATTACTTTCGTTGATATGTGGATAATAGATAAACCAGAAAGGCAAGAGTGGAAACTACTAGAAGAGTTAACAGGCTATTTTTATATAGTACAGGAAAGAGAAAAAAATCATGATGATTAGGACTAGGGTGAAAATTGAGAGGTGTGGACACATTTGATGTGTGATTTTGGCTTTAAAACTCTTTTCAGTTCTGAGGCGCCTGGGTGGCACTGTTGGTTGAGCTTCTGACTCGTTTTCCACTCAGGTCCTGATCGCAGGGTGGTGAGATTGAGCTCCACCTTGGGCTCCATGGGAGCATGGAGTCTGCTTGAGATTCTTTGTCCTCTCCTCCCCTCCTGCTCATGCTCTCTCTCTCTCAAATAAATAAATAAATCTTAAAAAAAAAAACCGTCTTCAAATTTTTTTTTAACTTGAATATTTTTAAAAATTCTGATTGGCAAGCTCTTTTTATATATTAAAATATTGGTTATTTTTTTGTAGATATTTTTCTTTGCTATTTGACTTTGGGTTTTGTTCATAGTATTTTTGATAATGTTGTCAAATCAACACGTTTTTTCTTGGTTCTATTTCTTTATTATTAGTAAAGGTATGAGCACCTGCATAGGCTGTGGTATAAATTAAAACATGTCTATGTAGTTAAAGGCACTATAAACAATTATATAACATACCACATAATATATTTTATATTGAATTATAAACAAATAAGAAATATATGATATAGTAATGTACTGTCATCTGGGATTTTCAATGAAAGAAAAGCAATCATTTTTTTTTTCCATCCAAAGATGTTTAACTGTGGCAAGATCTCACTTGAGTGGTTTTTCAAAAATTTAATTTTTGTTCATGAGGTACATACATACTTCCTTTGAATTTTCAAATATATGTTATATGTATATTTGAAAATTCAAACTATATCGATTAACACTAGATGATGAAATAAAGAAAAATCTTAGTTTATATTACATGGGTGTTTCTGGTGCTTTGGGACTCACAAAATAAAGGTTACTATGATCTTCAGCATGGTGACCTTTAGAAAGAACTGAAAAGACTCATCTTTTCCTTTAAGGCTTCACTTTGCAAATCCGTAAAGAGTAGCCTAAGGTCAGGCTCAGAATCCTCATTTCAGAAAGGAAGCAAATGTATTTCCAATATTAACTATAGTATTCTTTAAAAGTGACAAATGAATCTGAGTATTATGAGTGTGATAAATGTGCCTGGACAATTTTGTCTTGTGAAAATCATTAACTTTGTATGCTTGCCATCTGTGGGCACTGTAAGTAGAAATGTTCCTCTTCCCAAGTTTTGAGCCCATTGATAGGAAGCTCTCCTTTGAACTGGGGCTGGGGGGTTATTTAAAGAGACATTTCCAATATCTCTGTCCACTTCCACCTCATTCTCCTTCCCAAAGGAATAGTAATTAATATACTGATATAAAGTTTACCGTCCTTTGGAATACTGAAGTAGGGCAGTTAGTTTATCTCTCACGTATTATCTCTATCAATAATAGGAAGAGAGGAATAATTATTTCTCTCTCATTTTTAGAGATTTCACTTGATGAAATCACCTTGGGACAGATCCTACCTTCTATCTAGAGAAAGGGCAATGTGTTTGATAGTTCCCATTTCTTCCTCCAGGTTAATTTTTGATCCTTCTCTGTCCCAGATAATGTCAGGGTTTCCACCCCCTCTGTCTTACTGTTGAGTTTGGCTTATAGGAGCATCTCTGCAGGGTACTAAAAGGAGTGAGAAGAGTGAAGTCAGAACACTTATTTCTCTACCCCTAGATTAAGAAACAACTGAGAGGAATAGTAAACCTCAGTGTAAGGACAGGAATAAAGCCTTGAGGACAGGGTTTACTATTCCTCTCAACTGTTTGTTAATCTTTGTGTCTTTGTTCCAATGTGTTCTAATAACCCCTCCTTCCCTTTCCCCCTTTGGGCCCAGGATGGTGATAGAAAGTGCTACCGTGCCTAGGGCTACTTCATCATGCAGCTAAAGCTATGCCTTTGTAGAGTCTCTTTTAAATTAAAACCTCCTTGAATTACTATATTTTGAATGTAGCATCTGGCCTGAGAGGGCTGCCATTTGCAACAGCTTCCTGAAAGGAAAAAAAAAAAAGTGATCAGCTTTTTGACTCTGTCAGCACTGAGATTCTCTTTTGCTTACTTACATGGAGGATCCAGATTTTGTTGTATAAGAGCTGGGCTACTGATACATTTATTTTAAGGACAACATTTGCAAGGAGGCCTCGTTCTCCCTAAATGGTCATAAAATAATTAATAACAGTAGAGTTGGAGGCTCTGTTTTTGAACTTTCACCTCTGCTAATGAGTCCTGCTTATCAAAACGAAGACTAAGTGGACAATTGAGGGCTAAAAGCCAGAATTATAAGATTGGATACAAGGCTATCTGTACATGGTAAGAAAACATACTATCACTTTAATAAAATACAGCTCAGACCCTCTCTATTGGTAAGGTAAGAATTTCCATATTGATAGGTAACCCTGGTTCTCAAGCTTCTCCCTCTATTCACCTAATGACTGGTTTCACCTCCTTACTAGTCTAGGCTTGGGGCAAGTGGTGGCTCTTCATCTGACTAGTGCCTTGGACTAGGATCTAAGTTGGAGCTCACACTACTTCTTCCAATCCAATCCTAATTGCTACTGAAGCTAGGTTAGTCCACCTCAGTTCTAGAACATTTACCAGGAATTAAAAAAAAAAAAAGTGGAATGCAACTATATAAATACAGCATGAAACATTTATCTCATCTTTAACTTAGGGAAACTTTTAGGAATTTTTCTTGACTAGTTATCAACATGTGAAAGAGGCCTTATTTCTTATAAATGTTGAAATGACTTCCAAACATATCTAGAAATTTCAAAATATAAACTCTGGAAAGGTAGTCTCAGAAAGACTAAGGCATTTATTGTCCCTAGTATAACTTCTGCCTTTTTAGGTAGAATTTAGAATCTCAAATATAGAAACCCCCTTCCAGATTAAATTTCAGGCTACTCCATCCACTACATTCTGGTTGAACTTTTCTCAAACACACCAAGCATTCTCTCATCAGAATGATCCCCTTTCTCCCTCATTTCAGTGGTTACAATAAAAAAAAAAAAGGTTAATGGGGTGAGATATGCTCCCTAATAGGATCTTTACCATTAGGCTACCTTCCATTTTTCTGTTTGAAAAGTCATAATGAGAGCTGTTTGAGAAATGTCTGCAGCATTATTTTCCATTGTTTGAGTTAAATAAGCAATGACTTTTCCACCCCTGCCTACTAAAAATTATTACACTAACTGACACCAAAGGTAGATAAAATCTTCCTTAAGGAATTGTAGTCTATTCCATCTCTGCATAGAAATTTGTCATTATTTGGGTTTATCTGTTTCTTATAATTCCTTGCTAAAAGCATTAAGGAATATTAAATAGTGGCAACATTCTGTTTTCATCCCCAAACCCCAGAATCACATTCTCTTTAAAGCATGTGATCTGCTTTCTAAGTTATTGCAGATAACAGTTTAAATACTTGACCATAGGGATGACTGGGTGGCTCAGTTGGTTAAGTGACTGCCTTCAGCTCAGGTCATGATCCTGGAGTCCTGGGATCGAGTCCCGCATCGGGCTCCCTGTTCAGCAGGGAGTCTGCTTCTCCCTCTGACCCTCCCCCCTCTCATGTGCACTCTCTCTCTCTCTCATTCTCTCTCTCTCAAATAAATAAATAAAATCTTAAAAAAAAAATACTTGACCATAACATAAGGTTTATAGCTTTCCCGTTTGCAATATAGGTTTTCTGACAATCCACTGAGGCAAAGCCTAATATTTTAGTTTTTGTTTGTTTAACTGGTATCATACTATTTCCATTGCCACTTTTGGCGTTAGGTAAAACTATGATATCAATAAGACCCCAGAATACTGTGGCTTAAATAAGTCAGCAGATTTTTGTTTTTGTTTGTTGTTTGTTTTTGTTGTTGTTTTGTTTTGTTTCCCTTTCTTTCTCTCCAAAAATAGTCCAGGAAGGGTGTGTGGGGCCTGGTCCAATTGATTATCCAAGATTGCCAGGGTGGCTTTTCATCCTCAACATGTGGTTTTCATGTCTGATTTTAAGATCTAGTGTTACTTTTTGTTTTTGTTTTGTTTCAAGTTTTTATTGAAATTCTAGTTAGTTAACATATAGTGAAGATGTAGTGTTTCTTGCTTGGACAAGGTAGATCACTAATACCCTTCCTGGGGTTTTGACACAGAAGATGTCACAGAAATTGCCTGTATAATTTATGCTCAATTTCATTGGATTAAAACTTAATCATAAAGTAAACATAGCTGCAAAGGTGAAAGGACACAGTTAAAATTTGGAAGGCATTTCTATCAGTGAAAGAAGGTATGGAGAATGGATACTGGTGGATCATCTTTGCCATCTAGGGGCATTGGATTTCTCTGAACCTAGTTTGGAGAGGATACTCTCAAAATGAACTAGAGATTAAATAAATTAATAAAAGTAAAATGTATAGTGAAAACTTTCTTACTCTTAAGACAACATAGGAAGCACTAGTTAGATCTAAAGATACAAAATGGAAAATGTGAATAATAGTGGGAGAATTTTCTTACCTTAATAAAAATGATTGCATGTTTCAACTGTTAGACTAAGTGATATGACACTTTCCATCATTCAACGATCCTTTAATATTGGCTGACAACACATATTTTGTTTAGACCATAAACAGGACCAATACTTGAAAAGCTGACATTTCATTGAAGGAAGATAGATTAAAAACCTATATTTTGAAAATTTATTAGAAATTTATTTCCAGAACTTCTCTTTTCCTTCATCCTAAGTGTCAATATCCTTTTCTTTCTGCAGTTGCCTCTATAGCCTAAGAAAAATCATTAAAAGAGCTCATCTGAACCTGTAAGTTATATTTTTTTTTACCATTTCCACTCATTAATTATTCCATATCAGTTATGTTGGTGCACTCTTCTAAAGAAAATGCTCTCAAGTTGTTCTGGGATTCAGAAGCCCCTTAAATGATGGCAGACTACTGGCAAAATTATTTACTTCCTTAGAAAACAAGCAATTTCTATTGAAAAGCCATTATTGGGTTTGTTTTCTGCTATTCCCCTCTCACCTCAAGTGACCAACATATCATTTAGAAAATAATGTAAAAACAAATTCAAATTACTTTAGATACACAAATGCATCAAAACAACATTTATTCTATTACATACACTATTTTCTGTTCATTCTTATTTCCTATTGACTAGAATTCTCATTTTCCATTACCATATAAAGAAACAAAACATTTCATGTTATACATTGTATAGAATCTGTGGTTGGTATTTATTACATTTTTGTATTATGTGAAAATAAAGATACATGTCTGTGAATGTGTCCTTGTGTATATGTGTCTGCTCTTAGGCCTATGAAAGTTTACAAATACATAGAAAGTTTCTGAGAAAATAAAAAACATTAGAAAATGTTAAGTTGAATATATACTATTCATTCTATTTTAATTTTTAATTATGTACCTATATTTCTTTATCTTTATAAATCTAGTAATAAAATAAATTTGAAAATAAAGTTACAATAAAACCTATAAAAGAAAATGAATATATATTCTAACTAATAATACCTTTTGCATATAACAAATTCATGATTTAATAAAACAAATACAATTCAGTGAATCTGTTTAGCTCATACTATAACATCAGGTTTCTATATCTATGTAATGTGACTACAACATAGCAGTTTTGATGGCATCAGTTTTAATAAAATAGTGTTCTCCCATGTTCTATTTGTGAGAGATGACAAGTAACTAGATATTTTGCTTTTCACCTATTTATTCTTATATAGAGAATGAATAATATGTTTTCTCAAGATTTGAGGAACATGCCAGCTTTTATTAGGTAATTTTAACCCCATATGCCTCTGTTGAATGTCACCCACCTGTGCACTGGTTAATAGGCAGACAGACCTTGGTTCAGGCTGTGGAACTGGCAGGTACCTGTGAACTGGTTTTAGCCCCTCTGGGCTCCAGTCTGGGAACACCTGGAGAACACTGACTTTGGAAGATACCCACAGATGAGAGACCCTTATAGAAGTCAAGTTTTCCAGAGGAGAAATTTCAACCCTCAGTTGGAGAAGGAAAACAAAAGTACAAATTTGGAGACATTGGAATGGGTAAAGGAACTCTGACAGCATCATCCCTCCCCATAAGGTTGTTCAGCTTAGAGATAGAGGAGGCATGCAATCTCTCCCATGGGAAAAAGGGAGAACAGTGAATGAGTACCCAAGTTTCCCAGCTCTGTGGGATGCTGCTAAGGAAATCCATTTCTGTATCACACACCAGAGTATTGAAGTGGGAGCTCCACAACTGGGGTGGAGGGAGGACATCAGGAATGAGGCAGATAAGAATATCAGAGGGCATTAAAGGGACAGAGTTCCTGTGATGTTCTGGATTCCAGCAGTAAGCCCATTTGCCATCTGCTGGGAAAACCTCACCTAAGGATTCCCTTAATTGGCTCACACACACCTCTGATCTCTCAAGTTCAAAACCCACATCTCTCCCTACTTCAGGTGATTCCCTGTGTGCAATCTTAAGGGTGGCCATGAGAGTAAATTCAGGTAGACAGGGAACCTGTGCAGAAAACAGGCCAGGGTCTGTGGGTAAGAGAGAAACCACAGTCCATAATCTTAAACTATAATGCCATCTTCAGGGGAAAAAAAAGTTTCTAGTAGCAAGTCTGGTGAGTTTTAAGAATTAGAGAAGGTATACAAGCTTAGGAATTTTGCCACAAAGGGTGCAAGAAATGTGAAGCAGGTGTATCTATACAAGGCCAGAGAAAGTCTCTAAATTTATAGCAGGACCAACAAAAAATATCTCCTACCTGAAGGCAGCTAGTAAAGATTGGAGGAGGTGACTATTGTTTCAAATGCAAAAAAGCAATATAAAACTCCAAGGAACATGAAGAATCAAAGACACATGACGTCAGCAGAAGATCACAGTATTCCTCCAGTAACTGAACACAGTGACATGGAGATCTGAAATTTACCTGATAAAAAAAACCAAAGTAACTATTTTGAAGAAACTCAATAAAACCAGAAAACAAAGATAATTCAAAGAAATCTGGAAAATTCTACATGGACAAAATGAGTAATAAAGCGATAGAAATCATAGAGAATGAACAAGTTAATAAAGGCAGTGAAGAATGCAATGGGGAGCATCAGTATCAGAATAGATCATGCAGAAGAAAGAATCAGTGAGTTGGAGGACAGGAATTTTGAAATAAAACAGAGAACAAAAGAAAAAAAAAAACAGAGCAAAGAAAGCCTACATGGTCAATGAGCCACCATCAAAAGTATGAATATCAGAACATAGGAATTCCAGAAGAAGAGGGCAGAAAGTCTATTTTTAAAGATAATGGTTGAAATCTTACCAAACGTGAGGAGACTTGGACATTCAAATCCATGAAGCTAAAAAAATCACCTCATTATTTCAATCCAAAACAATCTTCTCTCAGACATATTATAATGAAATGGTAAAAAAAAATAAATAAAAAACAGAGAAAGAGTGCAAAATACAAAGGAATCCTCATAGGCTATTAGCAGATTTGTCAGCAGACATCTTATGGGCTAGGAGAAGTGGGATGAAATATTCAAAATGCTGAAAAAAAATTATTGCCAGCAGGAATACTCTGCCTGGTGTAGTTATCTTTCAGAAATTAAGAGATTTTAAGTTTTTCCTAGACAGATAAAAGCTGTGGGAGTTCATCACTACTAGACCTGCTTAACAGGAAATAGTGAAAGTTTTTCAAACTAAAATGGAAAGTTGATTAATGACATGAAAACATACAAAAATATACAGCACATAGTAAAGGTAATTACAGAGATGGAAAAACCTCTAGTTTTGTAATGTGATGCTGTGTTAACCTCTTACTGATAGTTTAAAGGTTAAATAAAAAGACTATTTAAAAAAAACTATAGCTACCATAATTTGTCAATGAATATACAATATAAAAAGAGGTAAATTATGACATCAAAAATATAAATTGGGAAGGGTAGATTGATGTTAAGTAGCTATCAGTGTAAAACAGACTCATACTTGTAAGATGTTATTTGCGAACCTCATGGTAACAACTAAAGTAAAAACCTATAGATTTATAAAATATAAAGAGAAGAGATCAGAGCATACCACCATGGAAAAATCCCCAATCTACAAAAGAAGGCAGTGAGAATAGAAAAAAGGAACAATGGAACAACAAAACAGGAAGTAATAAGATGGCATTAGTGAGTCTATCTATCGATAATTACTCTAAATATAAATAGACTGAATTCTCTAACAAAAGGTACAGAGTAGCTGGATGGGTAAAAAAGAAAAAGAGAGAGAAAAACCCAATTTTTTGCTGCTTTCAAGGGACTTGCTTCAGCTTCAAGGGCACACATAGGCTCAAGGGGAAGCAATGGAAAAAAATATTCCATTCAAATGGAAGCAAAAGGAAAGCAGTGGTAGTGATACTTCCAACAAAGAAAATAGACTTTAAGCCAAAAATGGTAAGAAACAAAGAAGGTCCTCCTATAATCTTTATATAAAGGGGTCAGCTCATCAAGAAGATATAACAACTGTAAATATATTCCCACTCAACATTAGAGCACCTAAATTAAGCAAATTCTAACAGATCTGAAGAGAGAAATAACACAATAATAGTAGGCAACTTCAATACTCCACTTTCAGCAATGGATAGATCATCCAGACAGAAAATCAACAATGAACCATTGGACTTGTTCCATACTTTAGACCAAATAGATCTAACGGACATATACAGAACATTCCATCCAACAGCAGTAGAATAAACATTTTTCTCAAGTGCATACAAAACACCTGCCAGGATAGATCACCTGATAGTCCAAAAAACAAGTCTTAGGAAATGTGAGAAGATTGAAATCATTTCAAGTATCTGCTTGACCATGGTGTTATAAAACTTGAAATCAGGAAGAGGAAAGCTGGAAAATTACAAATGTGGGAACTAAACAACACTGAACAACTAATAAATCAATGAAGAAATTGGAAAATAAAAAAATCTCAAAACAAATGAAAATGGAGATACAAAATACCAAAACCTATGGGATGCTGCAAAAACAATTCTTAGGTGGAAGTTTATAGTAATTAATGCATATATTAAGAAAAAAAGGACGTTCTCAAATAAACCACCTATGTTTATACTTCAAGGAACTATGGAAAAAACAAAAATAGGCCCAAAGTTAGCAGAAGGAAGGAAATAACAAGATCAGATTGCAAATGATGAAACAGAGACCAGAAAAACAATAGAAAATATAAAAAAATAATTAGAGCTAGTTTTGAAAAAATAAAATTGATAAACCTTTAGGCTGATTAAGAAAAATAAAAAGGAATCAAATTAAAAAAATCTGAACAGAACGATAATGAGTAAGGGGATTGAATTAGTAATCAAAAGCTTCCTAACCAACTAAGCCCAGTATCAGATTGTTTACTGGTGATTTCTACCAAGCATTTAAAGAAGAATTACTCCAATATTTCTCAAAATCTTTCAAAGTATTGAAGAACAGGAACACTCCCAAACTTATTTTAGAAGGCAGCATTACCCTCATACCAAAGCCACATAAGGATACTAAAAGAAAAGGTAGTCCGATATTCCTGGTGGATAATAGATTTAACAGTTCTGAAAATACTAGCAAACTAAATTGAACAACACATTAGAAGGATAAGAGAGCATGATCAAGTGGGATTTAATCCTGAGATTCAAGGGATATACCTTTCATAATGTACACAAGGATAAAAATTACATGCGTATCTCTAAAGATACAGGAAAACCATTTGACAATTTACAATATTCTGTCATGATAAAAATCCTCAACAACTTGAGTATAGAAGGAACAAACATAATAAAGGTCACATACAACAAACCCACTGCTAACATAGTATCTAATGGTGAAAGGCAGAAAGCTTTTCTGTTAAGATTGGGAATAAGACAAAGGTGCCCACTCTCACCAATCTTATTCAACCCAATACTGAAAGTTTTATCTAGAGCAATCAGGCAAGATAAATTAAAGGCACATAAATCAGAAAGGAAGAAGTAAAATTGTCTTATTTGCCAGTCATATGATCTTAAATAGAGAAAATCCTAAAGACTCAACCAAAAAATTGTTGGAACTAATCAGTGATTTTAGTAAAGTTCCAGGATATAAAATCAACGTAAAGAAATCAGTTGTGTTTCTATAAACGAGCAACACAATATCTGAAAAAGAATTAACAAAACAATCCCATTCACAATAACATCAAAAAATACTCAGAAATAAATTTAACAAGAGGGTGAAAAATTTATACACTGAAACTTACATGACTTTGATGAAAGAAATTGAAGAAGATACAGAGAAATATTCCATGTTCATGAAGGCATCATACTTTCAAACTATACTACAAAGCTATAGTAATCAAAATCATATGGTACCAGCATAAAAATAGGCACATAGTTCAATGGAACAGAATCAAGAGTCCAGAAATAAACTCTCACATATGAGGCCAACAAATACTTGAGTAGGAAGGCAAGAATATTCAATGGGGAAAGGATAGTCTCTTCAATAGATGGTGTTGGGAAATCAATAAATACATTGGACCACTATCTTACATTATTCTAAACAATAACTCAAAATAGATTGACAATTTAAACATAAAACCTGAAACTATAAAACTTCTAGAAGAAACTAGAAGAAACCTCCTTGACATTGGTTTTGGTAAGGATACTTTGGATATGACATCAAAAGCACAAGAAGCATAACTAAAAATAAACCAAGAGGACTACATCAAACTAAAAACCTACTGCACAGCATAAGAAGCAATCAAAAAAAAAAAAAAAAGAAAAGAAAAGGCAACCTGTGGAATGGGAGAAAATGTTTGCAAACCATACATTAGATAAGGTGTTAATAACCAAATTATGCAAAGAACTCATATAACTCAGTAACAATAAAACGGTCCAATTAAAAAGTGGACAGGGGATCTGAATAGACATTTTTCCAAAGAAAATACAAATGGCCAAAAGATGCTTGAAAAAATGCACATCACTAATCATCAGGGAAATGCAAATCAAAGCTACGATGAGATACCACCTCACAGATGTTAGAATCGCTATTATCAAAAAGATGAGATATATATTTGTGAGGTTGTGAAGAAAAGAGAACTTTCTTGCACTGTTGGTGAGAATGTAAATTGGTTCAGCCATTATGGAAAATAGTAGGAAATTTACTTACAACCTTAGTTTTAATTTTGGGGGTATATATGCAAAGGAAATGAAAACAAGATATTGAAAAGATATCTGCACTCCCATGTTTATTGCAGTGTTATGCACAATAACTAAGATAGGGAAGCATCCTAAGTGACCATCAATGAATGAATGGCTACAGAAAATGCAGTATGTATGTGTATATAATGGAATATTATTCAGCCACAAGAAAGGAGGAAATCCTGCCATTTTCAATAACATGAATAAAGGCATAATGCTAAGTGAGATTATTCAGAGAAAGACAAATACTGCATGATAGTATGATATAATTTGTATGTGGAGTCTAAAAAACCTGAGGCCATTAAACAGATAGTAAAATGGTGGTTTACTTGGGGATGGGGGAATTGGGGAGATGTTGGTCAAATGTTACAAACTTGCAGTTAGAAGGTAAATATGTTTTAGGGATCTGATTCACAGCACTGTGATTATAGTTAACAATACCATACTTGAAAGTTGCTAAGAGAAGTCTTTAATGTTTTGTCTCTCTCTCTCTCTCTCTCTCTCACACACACACACACACACACATGCACACACACAATGATAATTATGTGACATGATGGCAGTGTAAGCTAATGCTATTTTGCAATATATAAGTTTATCAAATCACGTTGTACATCTTAAAGTTAAACTGCTATATGCCAATTATCCTTAGATAAGAATAAATTTAAAATGGCTGCTTAGATTTAGAGGGGCAAAAGCATATTCAGGGATCAGTAAAAATCTGGTGCAGTATTCTAATTATTGCATGATATGCAAGGGGTAGAATTGGACACAGGAGTTAAGATTTTAAAAAGATTGGAAGGACAAACCATCAGTTTTAGGAATTTATATATCATTTGGAAAGGTTACTACAGAATTTGTATTTGAAAAACATCTCTAGTAGCATGTTTGAAAATAAATTGATAATGGTATATAGTTGGTAATAGAAAGACACAATTCCAAATACATAAGGAATGTGAGAATAAACTAAGAATAAAAATGTTCCTAAATTTCTATTCTCAGTGGAGGTTATATGATAAGTTGGCGTATGGGAAAGATGAAAATATATATTTGAGGGGAGGACACTTGGTTTTGGGTTCCCAATGGACCTCTAGTGCAGAGAGGTTCAGCAGGCAGTGAATAACTCAGCATACGGACCTCTGAAGCCTGTTTGGAATTGTGGTTGTATGTAGAGGAAATAAAGTCATGGAATTAGACGAGTTCTCTGTGGCTGGAATGTAGAGATGCCATTATGCAATACATATTTAACATTCTATGCGACAGTAAGTGGTATAGGTGGTGAGGATACAGGAAGGAGCAAAGCAGGTATAGGTTCTGTGGTAAGTAGGAAGTAAAAGCAAAGGTGGAGACAATAGTAGTCAAAAAATTATACATATATTCAGATATATATACACTGTGAAAAGGTCCATCAATTTCCAGGATTTATAGCAGTGTAAAGCATTGTCTGAGATTGTTCTGGAAGCTCAATAAAGCCTCCCTTGAAGAAATGACCTTTGCACTGAGACTTGCAGGATGTGAGGGATCAACCAGGCATAGAATGGTTTCGAATGAAACGTGAAAAAAATTTGTTAAGGTTTTTCCCTATTTATTCCTTCTCTAAATACTTTATTAACTTAGTTATTTTTATCAGAGTGAGACATTTAAAAAATTATCACTGAAAGAGTTATACATTGAGACAATTGTTAAACATTGTAATTCCCTACAGAGTTGGATAAAAGTTTGGCCAAACAAAAGGCTACACAAAAAACTTACAAGGAAAATCTGGGGGAATGAAATGTCCATAGGAACTTTGAAAACTTTAAACATATCCCTGGATATCTAGAAGGCAGTGCATATATGTGTGTATAGTTGTGCACATGCCCAGCACTATATGTGTTCAGGAGTGAACCAGGGCCGTATGATTTTACCTCTGGCTACTCTTGAGGTTCTGCGCAAGAAGGAAGTAAAAGCAAAGGCACAGTTGTAAACTGCCTGGATGAGTGTTAAAAGTGTGCCCCAGCAGGTACACAGATCATCCCCACAAAGACTGGGAGACTTACTGGTTCCAGGCACATAAGGAAACCTCTTATCCATTCATTACCTGACCACTAAGTGACTAAACAGAGATTTTAGTGACCACACGTGACAAAGGATGCATACCTAAAAGAATTCAGAAAAATCACTAAACAAAGAGTTGTTTTGTTATTGCTTCCTCCCACTCCCACTCCTTATACTGTCTTATCTCAATATTATCTAATTTCCCTTTTCCTTATTTATGTTTTATTTTTGACTCTTTATTTCATAACAGGCTTTCCTCAGATTTCCTGCGACCAATGGCTAGCCATCATATTAAAGATTAAGACACTGAAAGCTGACGGGAAGCTGGATATGTGTGGGAAAGTCTTGTTGACTGACCAGTCAGCTTGGAAGGAAAATGCCAAGCATTCAGAGAGGTTGGAAGACTAAACAGTCATGGGACTTCTTTACAAGACCAGGAGGAAAGAGAATTCGCAATGCTCTATAATGGAAAAGGATGGGAAATGCTGCAGAGTAAAATGAGAACTGAGCAGAGGCCATTGGATTTGACAAAAAAGAGTGTACAGATGGCTGTTGAGAGAGGAATTTCAACAGAATAATAGAGGTGTAAGCAGAATGTCACAGAAAGAGTGGGAGGGTCTGTGGGTGGAGACAGGTTTTTTTTTGGAATCTGATTTTAAAAAGAAGAAAAGTGAAGACAGATCATAGTTTGAAGAGGAGCTGGTTTGGATATGTTTGTTTTGGGTTGTCTCCATTAAAATCAAGCAAACCCAAATGAAACAAGGCAGTAGGCATTTAAAATCTTTCACTCAGCAAAGCTTCTGCCAGAGTTATGCACAAAATAAATTTATAGGTTTTAATTTCATCTCTAATTTTTTTTTAAGTCTTTTGATTTATGTGCTCATCCATAACATTATCCAGAGACAGGCACAGGAAGAAGGAAGAAAATCCAAAACCCTAAGTCATTCACAGTTTGGATATTGTTCCCCTAAAACTGTATCCAGGGTTTAAGATTTTTCTTTTAGAATATTATTTATTTATTTGAGAGAGAGAGAGAGAAAGCATGCAGTGGCCTGCAAAGGGAGAAGCAGGCTCCCTGCTGAGTAAGAAGCCCGCTGCAGGACTCGATCCCAGCGTCCCTGGCTGGGAACTGAGTTGAAGGCAGACACTTAAGCAACTGAGCCACCCAGGCATCCCTCCATGGTTTAAGATCTTTAAAAAGGGGTTGGGGCTGTCTTTTCTTTGGAGTGAAGTTACATAAAGTAAAGTTTTACAATGTTGGGCCAATATATCTGAACGTGATAAATATATCTTTCCTGTCTTCCTTTCTTCCTCTGCCCTTCTTTCCCCCCTTCCCATCTGCCTTCTTTTAATAATATAATCAATAGATTCAAAACAAATGTGCTGAATTGAGTGATACATTATGTACCTATCTGAACATATATTTGCATGGTAGGTGTGGGTATATACATATATATGTGTGATATACATATATAAGTAGAGAAAGAGAGGGAGGCAGGAATGAGACTTTTAGGACTATCACCAGATTTTAAAGTTTGTATTCAACTGCTGACTGACAGAATAATAGCAGAAAAGTATAAGAAGACATATAGAAAAGTATTGTACTGAATGTGTCTGATGGAGATACCATAAAAGTGTCAATCATTCTAATATTGCAGTGTTACTTTTTTGTCATTACTTCAGGTTGCAATGCCTATTTGAAACTAGGATTGGCATAAAAATGGTAAATTATGAACATTTTTCTAAGACAATGCAAACTTGGTGTCAGCATTCTTTTTGGTGAGTAAAGAGGTGATCGGGCTATTTTGGGCTAATTGGTGGTCTCATAAGAGCACTTAGGACAGGATGGGGCATGGCAAATTGAACATTTACTATACTCTATTTAAATGGCATTTCTAAGTGTATGTTGAGCTATGACAATGACCCAATTTAATACATCATCAATAATGTTTTTTGCTGTCAAATCAACATCTTTGCAAAGGATTTTATTATTTATTTTATCAAATAGGGCCCAGAAGTTGTAAACTCTTAGAAAATAGATTTTTTTTTTTTTGTCTTATATATCTTTGCTTTTCCTAAATTGTCTAGCTTGGAGTTTTACCCATATGTGTCGCATAACAGAAGCTTTTTTTTTTTGGGCGCCTGGGTGGCTCAGTTGGTTGAGCGACTGCCTTCGGCTCAGGTCATGGTCCTGGAGTCCTGGGATGGAGTCCCACATCGGGCTTCCTGCTCAGCAGGGAGTCTGCTTCTCCCTCTGACCCTCTTCCTTCTCGTGCTCTCTATCTCTCACTCTCTCTCTCAAACAAATAAATAAAATCTTTAAAAAAAAAAGAAGCTTATTTGGTGATGGATGGATGGATGGATGGTTGGATGAATGGATAGATAAATAAATGGATAGATAGAAATATGCTCCAATAAAATCCATAATAAAATGTAGATAATAGTACAATTTAAAATCTTAAGAAAGGTAGTGATCAAATTTCCATAACTTCTTTGTTCAGCACTATTTCTTTTTAAGTTGTGGATAGAAAATGTTATACATTTACTTAAAAAGTCTTACAATGAGTTATTAAATAGCAAATAAGAAGTATCACTTTTCTAAATTTTTACCCAGCCATTGTCTCTTTTGCCAGTTATACTAGAGAAAAGCTTTACCTATCATGTTACCACCTGGGAACATTCAGAAATCTTTTTTTTTTTTTAAGATTTTTATTTATATGAGAGAGAAAGAGAGTGAGAGAGAGAGAACACAAGCAGGGGGAATGACAGGCAGAGGGAGAAGCAGGCTCCCCGCCGAGCAGGAAGCCCGATGTGGGGCTTGATCCCAGGACCCTGGGATCATGACCTGAGCCGAAGGCAGGCGCTTAACCAATTGAGCTTCCCAGGCACCCCCCATTCAGAAATCTTTAACAGCATTGGTTTCCATATTCCTAAAGGCACTTATTCCATTAACATTTGTGAAACAGTTACTTGTTTTCCCACAATTCAATATAAAGCTACATGAGGACAGGAAAATGTCTGATTCTTTTTGACATCCTCTGTGGCAACTTGCACTGAACAAAATATTTATCTATTCATTTAGCCCATCCATTCAATCTTGCATCAGCTATAGATGATTGACAGTTTCCTAGTTTTGCCCTGAGTTCCAGATTTAGATAGGTTACATGATACAGGCTCTGTTACTAGAAGTTTCAGCACTTTATCTAGTTAGTGGATCTCAAGACCTTCTTCCCATAAAATGCAATGCAGCATTTTCTTTTAAATAGAAGATCTTAAAATCCCACTTTGAGAAGTTTTTAGAAAATGTCATTAGTCCACTTCAGATAATTGGGGATACCCTGGGGTGCCCACAGAATTGGGGTTGACATTGACTCATGTAGGATATTTCTATTCTAGTCTTTTCTGTTGAGAAAGGGCTAGATTCAGGCAGTAATTTTTCAGCAGGGGTGCTACCAGTATTTTTGTTGGGACAATTCATCATTTTATTACAGAATTTAAAATGCCCCCACCCTTTCAAATGCCCCTAATGAGTTGAATTTCCTGAGGGTGGAAACCACTCAGCTAAGGTTTGATTATGGGGTAATTTTGACAATGAAATGGGGATTGATGGTTTGGATATGTTTGACAGAACTACATTTTAAACAGTTGGTGATGGATTATGGTTGTGCTTCAAATTCTCTGTTCAATCTTTGTGCTGCTCAAATGCCTTAAGGATAAAAGACTTTAAAAATCATAATACAATTTCAACATATTAAAGTTATTGCTAATATAACTTTATTTCTTTCTCACAATATCAGTGTGCAGTAGGGGGTTGCAAACCTGAGTCTAGGTACTGGTTCCATTGGAGATATATTCATTTAATTGATAGGAATAAATACTTTAATAATATCCAAATCCAGAGAGTATGTCAGGAGAAATTCACAGAACGTTTTAGAGCACTTGGATGATTTTTAGAAAATGTTGGGGAACATTCAAGGCCCCAAGATGTCCAATATCAAATAAAATATATATACATTTTTAAAATTATGGTTTTCTTTTATAAGCCTATTTTGGCTTACAAAATAATTTTTATTTATCTAATATATCTGAGTACTTGCATATTATGGACTTTCTTTTCATCAGAAGTTTTCCACTTTATTTCTCCCTCAGTAAAAATGAGTTATTATATTTTCCTTGTTGTTTACCACCTTTTACTGTGTCTATAGAGTGTGAGTGCTGAAGTTGACTTCTGTCTCTCTCCTGTGGGGACAAGGCAGTCAATAACTTTAATGAGAAGATTTGATGCATAAATATTACAAATCTGGTATCTAGGTGATGGGATGGTAGAAAGAGAAATAAATAGTGTAATTGAAGCAAGTGGGATATTAATGGAACTGCAGGAACTGCTATCTGGTTAGGGAAGAGAGCACACTGTGCTGCATGTTTAGTTTTCCTGATCAGAATGGAAGCTTTTCAAGGACAGAAAGCTGTAGCACATAAAGAAAGGAACAGAAAGTCACTGTTGGATAAATACTCTTTGATTTGATTATTTGTATATTTCCAATTAAGAAAAGTAGCCAAAAAAATTAAAAAGTAAAAAGCCATCAAAAATGCAAAATAATTATAAAATAGAAACTAGCATAAGCCTTTTACATTTATCTTGACTGGTTTTTTAAACAATATGTGGACCGAAAAAGAAAATAGGGCTTCCAACTGAGTTGGAACAAATTTGATCCACGTTTCTCCTTTAGTGAAGTACAAAATATGTAAACTAATATGGGTAGACTTTCTTGGAAGTAAGCCCTTTTCTACTACATTATGTGTAATGTTTTTGCACCTGTTTTTTGCTGCAATTTTACCAACAAGGGGTCTAGGGAAGCACTGCTTCATACTTGGCCTACAGCCAAACCAATAAACAAAAATGTCATCAATCACTGTCACTTGTCAATTCTCCATTTAAGAAATTGTCTCTTTTCATTGTTGCTACTAAAAACACAAGGGAGATTGATAAATTTTGTTTTGAAGAACTGAGGCTAAGTTTTGAAAAGTGAAAATGTTTTTTTCAAAGGGAAAATGTGGTATTTAAAGGTGGATTACAGCCGCAATTGAGAGTGTATCTGTGAGAGTGAAACCATGCATACATATATATAGCTGGTCATCCACAGGTTTGTGCTGAAAGAAATCTGCATTTAAGCAGTGCTATTTCTACAGCCCATTTCTTCCAGGTGTGAATTAAAAGATCAGGTATGGTGTGGGACAGCAATGCACATATGCTTCCCTGCCCTGCCTGCCATGTTTTAACAATGTAACAAGCCAAGAGCAGAATGATTACAGTCTTCACAATCCCTACCACCTGAGTTTAAATCAACAGCCCTGTCCCGCTTTAAACATAATAGGTACATATATGCAGTAGTCGCATATATGCAAATATCTTAATTCATTTAAGGAACAAAAACATAGAACTAGCAAAGAATATTTTTTCCATGTTATCATCTTGTTTATCTGATAGGAATTAGGTGTCTTCAGAAGATGATAATGGGATATGTTCAGGTCTTATCCTACCTTGTGTTGTATAGGATTCAAATAACTTCATAATGATTTTTTAGAGGTGTGGTCCAGTAGTGATGGAAGTGAAATGAAAATTGGTGAGGGAAATGGGCGTATGGTCTGGAGGCAGTATGACGAAGTGACTGAGAGTGTGGGTTCTAAAGTCAAACTTGTTGTGGTGCCTGGGTGACTCATTTGATTAAGCGTCCAACTCTTGATTTGGGCTCAGGTCATGATTTCAGGGTTCTGAGATCAAGCCCTGCATGGGCTCTGCATTGAGCATTGGAGCCTGCTTAGGGTCTCTCTCCTTCCCCGCTCCTTTCTTTAAATGAATGAGTGAATAAAATCAAACTTGTCTGAGTTTGAATCCCAGTTCTACCATCTAATAGCTTTTTCATTTTGGGCAAGATATTAAATCTCTGTGTTTTAACAATTAAATAACATCTACCCTGCAATACACATACATACATACATGCATACACACAATATATGTAGCACAATGTCTGGTCAATAGCAAGTGTTCAATAATGGTACATCCTAAATACTACACATACACAAACAGACACATATCACAACAGTCTAAGTATATGGACCATAAGATGGATATTCAAAATTCCACTCTTCTATTTATTAGTGACTATTGACATCAGGTTTTGCAACTCTAAAAATGGTGATAATGACAACACATTTAGGAATTTTTGTAAGGATTATGTTAAAACAGATAATTTATATGGCAGGACCTAGCATAGTACCACACAGATTTTGCTCAATCAGTGTTAGGTTGAATTTGAATTTGACAGTTTATGAAAGCATTTTTACCATGTGTACCACAAACTCTAGGCACCTTGGTACACAAAAGCCACGATGTTGAAAATAATTACTTTTTCCTAGTGACTCCTCATAAAATTTCAGTGCTTGAATCTTGTGCAACATTCAGTTCATCACAGTTGACGTTCTTAGCAGTTTGGAATCTAAAAATGCTGGTATGCATGTGACATTGTAGCAGCCAAGAACTGAAAGTCTCCTTAAAGATCATCAAGTATGATCAAAATCCTGTCCAGAGAGCTAAGATACCTTGTCCAAGATGGTGCAGTTTTTGAACTTCTCAGGGTACTGGAAATGGTGTTCATCGTGGGTCTGGGATTTTTTTGTGTGAAATGATGAGTAGCAATCATGTGTACAGCATTTTGAAAGCCAGGTGAGCTAATTATGCACATTAAGAGAGAAAGCCTATGAGGTTTTAACAGGGAGTAGCTGAGTAAGACCAGATATTTTATTTTTAATAACCAGTCATTGATAGGATCATAAGATTCCATATTTTAAGCTGAGGTCATATCATAAGTCTGTGGAAGGATAGAACAATGGTAAGAAAAGAATCATTTTTTTAACTTTAAAATATATTTTGAATATGAAGTTTTTCAAATTAAAATGTGCATTTTACACCATGTTCCCTAAGACAATGTTATGTGTTCATAGTTCTGCCTAAAGCGCCTTCATAAAATGAGTTATTTGGAACATAGTTCATTGATCTTTCAAGAATAGAAGGTGGAATTGCTACTGGGATTTGGATTTGGATGTCTTTCTGGGAAAAATAGATACTCTAATCCTGATCATTAAGCCACCCCCAATAGCTCTTGGCCCCATTTCTAGTGCACTAGCATGATTTTTTTTTTTTTTTTTTTATCATTTAAGTCATCAGCTAAGCTGTGCTGCTCTAGGAGGTGGGGCGAATGAATACATTAGTGGAGTACCAAGAATGAGCTTTTATATTAAGCTAATTTTTAATGAAGTATGTACACATGACAATTTATGCCCAAGAAACTGCAATTGACTGTATTTTCATGGTATTTATATTGAAGTGAAATATTTCCTTTGAGCTCATTTCAATCTCTTCCTAGTACTTCTATTTTGGAGCCAGGATATTGATGTCCATGAACTAGTGAGGTAAATCACCAGTATAAATATGTTAGAGATATTCCCAAAGGCAGTACCCTGATTTTTTTTTCCACATGTAAAGATGACAGTTAGTTCTTTGGAGAAGCCAGCTATTAACTACCTGCTGAGTTTATTTGCACATGTCCTTCTCTGTTATATTCAGGTATCTAGAAATTAATTTGTTGCTAGATTACTTTCTTTGTATATATGATTATATTGAATAATATGAGATTTTGACCAAAAAAAGCAGGGCAATTCTAAAGCATTATTTTAGGTCATTCAGTCTCTAATCTTTTCTAGGGCTCTTTTGCATGTAAAGTGTCTTTTTATTAAGTTATGGAAATTGGAACCCATCCCCTAGTTTCTAAAAACAATTATTATTTTTGTGTGTGTACTAGAGGTGTTTATGCTTTCTCCTTTTTCTATTATGATGCCTTTTCCTATTATATTGAATGTTCTGCTTTCTGACTGAAAATATCTTTTTCAGATCTTGCTTTTATTTTTGTATTCTTTCATTTTCTCAGGTGTTTATGCTTTAATAAGGTTCCCTTGATTTGTGCTGCCTCTGTTAAAAGATTTTTTTTGCTTACTTCATTGAGAATGGTTCTTTCACTAAAGATAATATATGGTACATTAATATATGTACTTTGACCTCATTCTAAATATCTTTATTTTTCAGCTCTTGAAGTATATACCATTTTACAATTTTGTATTATAAAACACTTTTTTTTTAGGAAATGCTGGATGTTGGTAAATGCATTACATGATGATTGGAATTTTCTTCATCTGCCCATACTGTGATACATATAAACAGTTTTTTTTTTTTTTAACTTTGGCTAGACTAAGAGGTAAGCTATCTTGTGTTTGAGATCTGAGATTATGAACTCAAGAAAGCCATTTTCCTTTTTGGTGTGATAATAGTGCCTCTGGTAGAATTAAGGTAATAATAGGATTATAATGCTTGTCCTTTGATTTTGCTATTTCTTGCTTTTAGCCTGAAATAAGCATTCACCCCTTTGCTACTTAACTATTGAACCACATTTTTCAATAATTACTCTACTTTTTATCTTCTTCAAATTCAGTCCATTCTATATACTGCTATTAAATTAATTATCTTAAAACACTCTTGTACAAGCTATTCCTCTGGTTGAATCTTCATTGACACCTTATTTCTTGGAGAAAAATATTCATATTCAAAATACTTATCCTGGCATTCAGAAGCCTGCAAAATGTAGCTCCAACCTCCCCCCCTTCCGTAAATGATATACACACCCACCTGCAGGGTTTAGCGGAGTGTTAAAAGCTCTAGTTCTAGACACTATCTGCTTTAAAGCCTGCATGATCATGGGTAAGTTATTTCACTCTCTAAATCTCACTCAGTCTCCTCAGTGGTATAATGGAGATAATAGGAGTATTTATCTTATGAAACTGTTGAGTATTATATATGTTAATACATGTAACATTTCTTGAACAGAACAGGCATAAATGCTTAAGTTAGTTTTTAATTTTTTAAATAATTATTTGGCTCAAAACTTCTTTCACACGTTGTAAGTCTCTTATTGCCACATTTTCCTACTCCACATCCTAGCCATGTGAAAACATTTTTGTTGCATAGGATAGTGATTTCTTCCTCCTGTGAAATAGAACAATTATAAATTTGTATTATTTGTTTTTTAATACTATACTGCCTTTAATTGCTAGTATAATATTCAGATAGGTAATTTTTTCTTCCCCCAAGGCATCCTTATTATCAGAGTATCTACTAGGGTGCTTTGCATGCAGTAGATGCTCAGCAAATACTTATTGATGATAGCCATTATAAAAGTTGCCAAAAAACTCTACAATATTTACTATGTAATAAAGAACCCTATTACTTTCATTTCTATGATATTCCTCTGTATGGAGCTAAGTATCTTGAAATAAGAGACCAATAAATAAAATATGATTGGATTTTTGTTTAAAAAGTTTGTGTAGGTATCTGTATACCTTTAGGTAAAAGTCATAAAAGCTACACAACTGATAGAAAATAATAATTAGCCCTGAGCAAAGTGGAAAAGCTAGTGGATTGAATAGATAGAAACACTCCATTCTTATTTCATATAAATTGGATGAAAAAGGAATTAAATTATGGTTGAATTGAACTTTTATATTCTACAAATTTTGAAATGAAAAAGTACAAATGTGTATGTATGGAAAGATTAGTTCTCTGTCATCACGACAAAAACACAGTATTAAAAACAACACTTAGGACTTTTAGTTTCAGTTCTAACATGTAAAGGGCTTTGGAGTTATCATTCCTACTTTCACAGTACAAAAAAAAGGCTGAAATAGCTGAAAACCAATGACTTTTCTTGGATCTGTCAAGAGAATTTAGGTCATAGGGAAAACCAACACCCTAAAACTAGAGATACAGGTGAAAACAGAATTACAGCAAGATCAGCTGTCTGGGAACAGATGTATTGGAACCAGAAATAAGTAGGAATACTTACTTAAATGTTCCTATTACCAGATATATTATGTCATCACCAGCTTTCAACAAAAAATTACAAGGTATACTAAAAGCACAATCTGAAGAGACAGAGCAAGCATCATATATATATATAGAGAGAGAGAGAGAGAGAGAGAGAGAATTATCAAATAGGAAATTTAAAATAACTATGGCTAATATGTGAAGTCATAAATGTAAAAAGTAGACAGTATAAAAGAACAGATGGATGATATAAGCAAAAAGATGAAAACCGTAAGAATGGACCAAAAGGAAAGGCTAAAAAAAAATGTAACTGAATGGAGAGTGCCTTTGATGGGCTCATCAGTAGGCTGCACATGACAAGGGGAAAAATCTGTGAATTTGAAGATATGCCAATAGACATTACTGAATTGAATGAAAAGAGAAATGAACAAAATGGAACAGAATAGCCAAGAATAGACAACTATGAATGGTGTGACATACATGTCATGGGGATACCAGAGGGAAAAGAAAGAGAGAATTTCATACACAGGAAGCCAAGTGAAATTATCCTTTAAAAGTGAAGGAGACACACCCACTAGGGTGGCTACTATTAAAAAAAAAAAAACAACTGAATAACAAATTTTGGTGATATGGGGAGAAATTGGAACATTTGTGCATTTTGGTGGAATTGTAAAATGGTACATCTACTATGGAAAATAGTATAGAGTTTCTTCAGAAATTAAAAATAGAACTACCATATAATCAGCAGCTCCACTTCTAGGTATATATCTAGATATATATATCTACCTAGTGGTATATATCTAGATATATATATGGCTTCTGCCCCCTTTTAAAAAAGTGAAAAAGGAAAAAAAATGAAGAAGAAATACTTTTTTCAGGCAAACATAAACTAAGGGAATTTGTCACCAGCAGACCTGCATTGCAAGAAATGTTGAAAGATGTTCTTCAGAGAGAAGGGCAGTGATATAGGTCAGAAGCTTAGATATACATAAAGAAATGAGATAGTAGAAAAGGAATAAAGGAAGATACAATAATCTGTTATTTTTCTGGTTCTTAATTGATCTAATAGATAACCTTTTGTTCAAAGTAATAATAGTGACAGCATTTTGAGTGATGACAGACTATTGAGTGATGATAGCATATAAAGAAGTGTAATGAATGACAGCAATATTATACAGTATCGGAGGAAAAAATTGTGAATATTCTGTTATAAGGTATATATACTATCTGTGAAATAGCATAGTACTATTTGAAAGTGAACTTAGATTAGCTGTAAATGTGTTCTACAAACTATAGAGTAACCATTAAAAATAACTTAAAAGATATGTAATCGATATGCTAAGGCATGAGAGAAAGTGGAATAATATAAAATGCCCAATTAAAACCAGAGCAGGCAGAAAAAAGAGGGGAAGATTAAAAAATAAGCTAAGATCAAATGTAAGGAATAGAAGAATTTACAAACATGGTGGATACTAATGAACTATGTTTATAATTACTTTAAATGTAAATGGTCTAGATGCACAAATTAAAAGAACAGAGATTATCAGAGAGGATTAAAAAAACTACACCCAAATAAATGTTGTTGTTTATAAGAAACTCATTTTAAATATAAAGACAGTATAGATAAAAGATTGGAGGAAAATATACCATGCTAACTCTAATTAAAAGAAAGCTAAAGTAACCATATTAATTTCAGACAAAGCTGACTCAGAACAAAGAAAATTGTGAGAGATAAAGAGGGACATTACATAATGCTAATGGGATCAACTCTCCAAAAAACCGTAACAATTCTTACTGTGTATGCACCTAAAAACAGAACATCAAAAAAATGGAGAAAGACTGAGAGAACTGCAAGGAGAAATGGACAAATTTACCATTATAGTTGGAGACTTCAAAACTGCTCTACCATACAGAAAATCCGTAAGGGCACAGTTGACATGAACAGCACCATCAGTTGACTGTTCTCAGAATTAACACACAAAAAATAACCTATAAAAGAAAAAAAATAAACATCTTCAAAATTGAAAGTTGTGTTTTGTTTTGTTTTTTGCCTCAATTTATGTGAAGAGGATGAAAGTTCAAGATTACAGAATGGGAGAACATATTTGCAAACACATATCTGACAAGAGACTTGTATTTGGAATATATAAAGAACTCTTAAAACTCAACAGTAAAACTAAAAAAATAAATAAAAAAACCCAAAAACCCAAACACTATTTATAAAATAGGCAAGTAATATGAAGAGACATTTCACTGAAGTGGATATATAGATGGCATATGTGTACATCAATACCATGAGCCATCAAAGGAATGAACATTTAACTAAGTTATCACTACACACCTTGCAGAATGACTAAAATAAAAAATACAACATTAAATACTGGCAAGGATAAGTAGAAACTTGATCATTCACAGATTGTAGGTGGCTACTCTGGAAAACAATTTAGTTCCATTCATTCATTCATTCATTAAAAAAAAAAAACCTGGGTGGCTCAGTCATTGAGCGTCTGCCTTCAGCTCAGGTCATGATCCCAGGGTCCTGGGTTCGAGCCCTGCGTCAGGCTCCCTGCTCGGCAGGAAGCCTGCTTCTCCCTCTCTCACTCTCCGAGCTTGTGTTCCCTCTCTCGCTGTGTCTCTCTCTGTCAAATAAATAAAATCTTAAAAAAAAAAAAAAACTAAACTAAGTATCTAACTGCCCTAGAAGCCAGCAGTTGCACTCAGAGAAATTAAAACTTATGTTCAGACAAAAACCAGTACACTAGTGTTCATAGAAGCTTTATTAATAGAAGCTAAAAAACAAAAAGCCCAGATGTCTTTCAATAGGTGGATAGTTAAATAAACTGAGATACATCCATACTGTGGAATATTACTCAGCAATAAAAGGAAGTTAACTACTGATACACCCAACAACTTGGATGAATCTCCAGAGAATTAATCTGAGTGAAAAAAGCCAATGCCAAAGGTTATATACTATATTATTCCATTTATACATAGAAAAGACAAACTTTTAGAAGTTATAAAAGGGCAACAAGGAGGGATCCTTGTGGTGATGAAACTGTTTAGCTGTGGTGATAGATGTAGCAACCTGTGAAATAGAATTGTATAGAACTAAATATATACTCTAAAACACATGGTTACAAGTAAAATTGGTAAATTTGAATAAGATCGGTGGTTGTAACAATCAGAAGTGTCTAAAGGTTTGTGTATGATAATGCATGACCCTGAATCTCTAAAAGGTTGCTATATTGTGCTTTTTCACAATTTTTAAGGCTCAAAGATTTTTATTAAAGTTAAAAAAAAACTTCTAAAAGGAGAAGTATTAAAGAATTTGTGGACATATTTTAAAACCACCACAAAAAAATCCTCTTTATCACATTAAGGAAATTTCATTCTTTTTCCTAGCTTGTTATGATAAAAATCATAAATGGGGTGCCTGGGTGGTCCAGTCTGTTAAACATCTGACTCTTTTTTCTTTCTTTTTTTTTTTTTAAGATTTTATTTGACAGCACAAGCAGGGGGAGCAGCAGGCAGATGGAGAGGGAGAAACAGGCTTCCCACTGAGCAGGGAGCCAGATACAGGGCTCCATGTGGGGCTCCATCCCAGGGTCCTGGGATCATGACCTGAGCTGAAGGCAGACACCTAACTGACTGAGCCACCCAGGCGCCCCAAGCATCCAACTCTTGATTTTGGCTCATGTCATGATCTCAGGGTTGTGAGATGGAGCCCCACCTCTGGCTCATGGTGGGCATGGAGCCTGCTCAGGATTCTCTCTCTGCCTCTCCCTCTGCCCCTCCTCCCCCTACTCTTAAAAAAAATCATAAATGAGTGTTGAGTTTTACCAAATATTTTTCCTGCATCTATCAAATGACCATATGACTTATTTATTTTCCTGTTAATGTAGTGAATTGCATAGATTTTCAAATATTTAAATTAACCTTACACTTCTATAATAAACCCTACTTTGATCTTGATAGATTATCTATTTAATATATCCTAAATTTGTTTTGCTAATATTTACTAAGCTAATATTTATTAGCTTAATTATTTTCTGATATTTATTAAGAATTTTTGCATCAATGGGGCACCTGGGTGGCTCAGTCAGTTGAGCGTCCAGCTCTTGATTTCAGCTCAGGTCATGATCTCGGGGTCATGGGTTTGGCCTGTGTGGGGCTCCATGCTCAACAGGAAGTCTGCTTGAGATTCTCTCCCTCTCCCTCTGCCCCCCCCCGCTTTCTCTTTCTCTCTCGCTCTCAAATAAGTAAGTCTTTAAAAAAATTTTTTTTTCATCGAATGCTTTTGAGAGATATTGGCCTGCAAATTGTGTACTTGTGATATTTTCATACTGTAGAAGCAGGGTTTTGCTAGCTTCATAAAATGTTTAATCTACTCTTTTTGTACTTCAGAAGAATTTTAACAGTTGTGTAACTTCCTTTACTGTACCATGTGGGCTTGGAGTTTTCTTTGTAATAAGAAATTCAATTTCTTTAATAGATATTAGATTATTTCTATGTTCTATCAACTTCATTAAGTAGTAGTTTTTAAAGAATAACTTGTATAATTAAATTGTTGAACTTATTGATATAACATTGTTCATAATATCATCTTATTGTTTTTTTTTCATGTCTCTAGGATTTGTAGTGATTCCCCCCTTTTTTAATTTCTGAGAGTTATAATTGTTTTCCTTCTTTTCTCTTGATCAATATTCCTAAGAGTTTATCAATTTTTAACATTCAAATAACCAACTGTATATTTTAATTTTGGTTACTATATGTTTTCCATTTTGTTACTTCTATTATATTTATTATTTTTTTCTTATACATTCCTTAGTTTTCATTTGTAGTTACTTTTTCTAAGTTCTTGAGATAGAAGCTTAAATTCTTGATTTTTAGCTTTTCTTTTTTGCTAATACTTATTTAATGTATAAGTCCCCACCAAGCACTTTTTTTATCTACATCCCACAAGTTTTTATCTGCAATTTATTTATTTTATTTCCTTTCAAAATATTATCAAATTTCCGTTTTCATTTCCTGTATTACATACTGATCATTTTAAAGTATTATGTTTATTTTCAATACTGTTGAATTTGTCTAGTTAGCTTTTTCTTATGGATTACTAGCTGGTATCCAATTTGGGGAGAGAACAAACTGTTTTTTAGATCAAGATATGCTTCATGTGCCTTTTGAAGATAATATAAATTCTGTTATGTGTTGGTGGCAGCTTTCTATAAATCTCAATTAGGTAAAGTTTGTTAATCCTGTTATCAGATTATTTATATCTTACAGTTATTGAAAGAATGTTTTCAAGTCTTCCAATTTGATTGAAATTTGTCTAATTATCCTTTAATTCTATCAATCCTTGTTTCATATTGGAAATTATGTTAACATGCATATAAATTTGTAATTGCTACATTTTCCTGTTGATTGACCTCTTTTATCATGTGTAATGTCTATCTGCATCAAATCATCTTGCTTTAAAGAAATCTTGCTCGATAACAGTGTAGATATATCAACTTAAGTATGCTTAGTTTTTCTTTGTATACCTTTTCCCATCATTTTTTCAGCCTATGTCCTTATTTTAGGATACATCTCTTCTAAGGAGCACATATTTTGGGGGGGTCTTTTCTGTTGTATTCTCCTAACATCCTTAGGCTTTTATGTAGAGTGTGTAGTCTACTTAAATTTAGTATAATGCTGATATGTTTAGGAATATATATTATATACCTATATAAAAATACATCTATATAAAAGGACATATTTGTATTCTAGGGTCACATTTATTTCTGTTCTTTCTCTTTTTTCTTTTAAAAATTAAGTACTTATATTATCCTGTTATTTCTCCTTTACCCTATTTTCCTTTCTATTTGTACATTGTTTTAATTTTCTTTTAGTAGTTACCCTAGAGATTACAACATGCATTCTTATCAAATTATGGTCTAACACAAATTATTATTTTACCATTTTCTTGATGCTGATAAGATCTTAAAGCCCTGAAACTTCTTTTAATCTTAAACTGCCCAGTGTTGTTATTGTCATTAATTTTAGTTCTATACATTAGCAAAATCCAAGAAGACATTACAATGGCTGTATTATATGATAAATATTAATTTATATTTGCTCACATTTTAACCATTTCTGGTATTAATTACTCTTACTTTAATTTTCTCATTTCCCTTAGGATCATTTTCCTTCTCTGCTTTTATCTGTCTATCCCTCTTTCTGTCATGTACCTATCCGTTTATGCATTCATGGCCATGGCTAAAAATTTATCTCAATCTTGCCTAAAAATTTAAGTTTTATCCTATTTTTAAGAATACTGTACATGAGTACAGAATTTTACTGTTCATGGGTATATGGGTGTAGAATTCAGACTCATCTCCTCCCCTGACTCTGTTATTTTTAGGAGACCATTTCATTGTGTCTTCTGATTTTCTTCACTTCTCTAGGAACTCAGGTGTCAGTTTTATTACCACACCTTTGAGGTTAACACTTCTAACACCACTCCCCCCCCCCACCATTCCTATGGGTAATTTTTGTTTTGCTTTTCTTTTTCTTTTTTTTTTTAACAGTTTTGCTATGATATACTTATGTGACTTTGTTTACTTTCCTTCCTTCCTTTCTTGCTTCCTTCCCTCCCTCCCTCCTTTCTCTTTCCTTCTTTCTTCCTTCCTTCCTTCCTTCCTTCCTTCCTTCCT
>NW_027397089.1:16354056-16399350 GCF_003265705.2 Callorhinus ursinus | reverse complement strand
CTTTCTTTCTTTCTTTCTTTCTTTCTTTCTTTCTTTCTTTCATCTGTATGTTTTTCATGCTTTGTTTTGCTGAGATCTTATGTAGATTGATCTTTTTTAGCAGTTTTAGAAAATGCCCAAACATTCTCTTTTCAAATATTTCTTTCACCTTGTCTGTATTTTTGTTATTAGACTTCAATTAAGTATAGACTAAATTTGAATTTTGCTCAGATATTCCTTGTAGTATGTTCTGTTTCAACCATTCTTTTTAATCTTGGTACTTCAGTTTGTATGTTTTCTACTGATCTATATTTGAGTGTAATAATCTTGTTCTGTTCGATTCAGTCTGTCATTTAACCCAAAGGTTGATTCTTTAATATCAGATTTTGTGAAGTTTACTTAGAGAGTGTCTTTTTTATTCTGTTTTACATCTGGTCCTTTGGAGATGTTCTTCATCTTTTCATCCATTTATCCATTTAAAATTTTTTTCTTTGACATATTAATTATAGTTATTTTCTGTTAAGTCCAATATGTGGAAAAACTGCAGATATCCATCTATTACCTACTGTTTCTGTTAATTACCAGCCATATATTATTGCCATGTTGCCTGTCTAGTAATTGTTGGGTTTTTGATGGATAATGTGTCAAGAAGTTATTTTTCACACACAAAAAAGATTTTCTTCTCCTTTTAGGCAGCTGATAAGGGATTGATCATTCTAATCCAATTAGAATTTAAACTTGATAGGGACTTAGCTGAATTATGATTCAGTCTCCTTTTGCTCAGCCCCTGTCTAGGACATAATTCTCCAAATCCTCTGAATGCATATTGGCTCTTCATTTTCTCAGCCCTGAAATACTATATTTCAAACTTTGCCCTTCAGATGTTTCAGTCCATTCCCCAACATCCTGCCACATGTACTTAAAAATATGTCAATTGTTTGAAAAAGGAGACTGGTGATAGATTTGACATATGTCTTTGCTTTGTATCCTTTACAAGAGTACAGGATAATTTCCTTTGCCTTCTAGATGCTTTTTTCCTGGCACTCTAACCTCTGGTAGAGGACCACATTGAAAAATATCTAGCGGGAAAACCATCCTTTGCATTTGAATTCTTTTAAGTTTGTGGTTTGCCCACCAACGCTTCATAAGGGGTAAAGTTCTGCTGGTTATTTTTTCACCCAACAGATTCTTTCTAAAAAAAAATAAGCCTGATCTTCAGTTCATACACAGAACTGGCAAATAAGCAAACAAATAAAAAACCCAAACACCAAAGCTGCAGCAGATTGTCATCTTACTTCAGAAAGTCCCTCCCATCTATAACGTTTAAGTTCATCAATTCTTCATTGCTTCAAAAACCTTTAGCTTTCTTTAAAAATATGTTGAAAATTGTATCCAACCTCTTCTAGTTGTTGAAACCTGAACATTAGTCTACTATTATGATTTAACTTTTTCTCAAAAGCAAAATCCTTTTGTTGGTTTTAGTGTTAGGCAGAATTCTTAATTTTTTATAGTGGAAGTAATGGAGAGTCTAATGGTTTATAGTGTTGTTTTGTATGTCATACTCTATAAAATATGGTCATTCAAAATGTCTTTTTTTATAGATGGGCTATATAGAAAAAAAGAAAAATTAAAAAAGTAAGTGAAGTTTTGTAAAGATCATACAAAACTAAGTCTAGATATTTGTATATTTATAGAAATTCACCATCAATTAAAACTTCTATACTTTGGTAAATAATAAGCTTGGTCATGTGTTTTCACTCTAGGAGATTGCTTTTTTTGCAGACACCACAATTGTATTAGACTAATTTAAGTTTTCTATTAATTTTTCTATTTGTCAAATTCTGTCATAACTATTATGTCAGTGCAACACTTGTCATGATTCCAAAGTGGGATTGCATCTCCACACATTTTTCTTTCTTTTTTTTTCCTACCTCAAAGGATAGTTTTTCTTCTTCCAAATTTTTATTTGAATTCTAGTTAGTTAACATAGTATAATACTGGTTCCAGCAGTAGAATTCAATGATTCATCACTTACTTTCAACACCCAGTGTTCATCATAACAAGTGCCCTCCTTAATACCCATCACCCATTTAGCCCATTCCCCACCCATAGCCCTCCATCAGCCCTCCGTTTGTTCTCTATAACTGAGTCTCTTATGGTTTGCTTTTTTTTAAATGTTCTAAATTATATTTAGAAGGATTATTTAGTAGTGGTGTGATAGAATTATCAGTGGTTCAAAGATCCACTTTGAAAAGATCCATAATGACATAATGTACTCATGACAGAGTTACTTCATTCATTCCACAAAAGAATCTTTTTTTACCCGTTTTTTAATTTTATTGTTATGTTAATCACCATACATTACATCATTAGTTTTTGATGTAGTGTTCCATGATGATTCATTATTTGCATATAACACCCAGTGCTCCATTCAGTTTGTGCCCTCTTTAATACCCATCACCAAGCTAACCCATCCCCCACCTTCCCTCCCCTCTAGAACCCTGTTTGTTTCTCAGAGTCCATAGTCTCTCATGGTTCGTCTCCCCCTCTGATTTCCTCCACTTCATTTTTGCCTTCCTACTATCTTTTTTTTTTTTTTAACATATAATGTCTTATTTGTTTCAGAGGTCCAGGTCTGTGATTCAACAGTCTTATACAATTCACAGTGTTCACCATAGCACATACCCTCCCCAATGTCTATCACCCAGCCACCCCATCCTTTCCACTCCCCACCACTCCAGCAACCCTCAGTTTGTTTCCTCAGATTAAGAATTCCTCATAGGTGAAGTCATATGATACATGTCTTTCTCTGATTGACTTATTTCGCTCAGCATAATACTCTCCAGTTCTATCCACGTCGTTGCAAATAGCAAGATTTCATTCCTTTTGTTGGTTGCATAATATTCCATTGTGTGTGTATGTATGTATGTGTGTGTGTGTGTGTGTGTGTGTATTTATATATATATATATATATCACATCTTTATCCATTCATCTGTCGATGGACATCTTGGCTCTTTCCATAGCTTGGCTATTGTGGATATTGCTGCTATAAACATCGGGGTGCACGTACCCCTTTGGATCCCTACATTTGTATCTTTGGGGTAAATACCCAGTAGTGCAATTGCTGGGTTCATATGGTAGCTCTATTTTCAACTTTTTGAGGAACCTCCATACTGTTTTCCAGAGTGGCTGCACCAGCTTCATTCCCACCAACAGTGTAGGAGGGTTCCCCTTTCTCCATGTCCCCGTCAACATCTGTCATTTCCTGACTTGTTAATTTTAGCCATTCTGACGGGTGTGAGGTGGTATCTCATTGAGGTTTTGGTTTGGATTTCCCTGATGCCGAGTGATGTTGAGCACTTTTTCATGTGTCTGTTGGCCATTTGGATGTCTTCTTTGGAAAAATGTTCTTGTCTTCTGCCCATTTCTTGATTGCTTCCCTCTCTCTCTTTTTTTCCCTTTCCACATGTTCTTCTGTTTTGTTTTCTAAATTCTACATATGAGTGAAATCATGGTTTTTGTCTTCCTCTGATTGACTTATTTTGCTTAGCATAATACACTCTAGCTCCATCCATTCATTGCAAATGGCAAGATTTCATTTTTTTTTATGGCTGAGTAACATATATATATTTCACGTCTTCATTATCCATTCATTAGTCAATGGACATTTGGGCTCTTTCCATAGTTTGGCTATTGTTGATAATGCTGCTATAAACATCATGCATGTATCCCTTCAGATCTTTATTTTTGTATCCTTTGGGTAAATACCTAGTAGTATAATTGCTGGATCATAGGGTAGTTCTATTTTTAACTTTTTGAGGAACCTGCATGCCGCTTTCCAGAGTGACTGCACCAGTTTGCATTTCTACTAACTGTAAGAGAGTTTCCCTTTCTCTGAATCCACACCAACATCTGTTGTGTACTGCGTTGTTAACTTAAGCCGTTCTGACAGGTGTGAGGCAGTATCTCATCATGGTTTTGATTTGTATTTCCCTGATGGTGAGGGATGTTGAGCATCTTTTCATGTGTCTGTTTGCCATCTGTATGTCTTCTTTGGAGAAATGTCTATTCATGTCTTCTGCCCATTTCTTAACTGGATTGTTTTTGGGTGTTCAGTTTTATAAGTTTTTTGTATATTTTAGAAACTAACCCTTTATCAGATATGTCATTTGCAAATATCTTCTCCCAATTTGTAGGTTGCCTTTTAGATTTATTGATTGTTTACTTCACTGTGCAGGAGCTTTTTATGTTGATGAAGTCCCAATAGTTCATTTTTGCTTCTGTTTCCCTTGCCTCTGGTTACATGTCTAGTAAAAAGTTACTATGGCCCAGATCAGAGAGGTTGCTGCCTGTGTTCTCCTCTAGGATTTTAATGGTTTCCTATCTCACATTTAGGTCTTTCATTTATTTTGTATTTATTTTTGTATATGGTTTAAGAAAGTGGTCCAGTTTCATTCTTTTTCAAGTTGTCTGGTTTTCCTAACACCACTTGTTGAAGAGACCATCTTTTTTCCCATTGGATATTCTTTCCTTCTTTGTTGAAGATTAGTTGGCCTTATAGTTGTGGCCATATAGTTGTGGGTTAGGGTTAGGGTTAGGGTTAGTCTAATCTGTTCCTTTGATTTATATGCCTGTTTTTGTGCCAGTACCACATACTGTCTTGATGACTACAGCTTTGTAATATACCTGAAGTCCAGAATTGTGGTGCCTCCAGCTTTGTTTTTCTTTTTCAGGATTGCTTTGGCTATTCAGGGACTTTTGTGGTTCCATAGAAATTTTAGGATTGTTTGTTCTAGCTCTGTGAAAAATGCTGGTGGTATTTTGATAGAGATTGCATTAAATGTGTCGATTGCTTTGGGTAAGATAGACATTTTAACAGTGTTTGTTCTTCCAATCCCTGAGCATGGAATGTTTTTCCATTTCTTTGTGTCTTCTTCTATAGTTTATAGTTGTCTATAGTTTTTAGAGTATAGATCTTTTACCTCTTTGGTTGGGTTTATTCCTAGATATGGTTTTTGGTGCAGTTGTAAATGGGATTGATTCCTTGATTTCTTTTTCTGCTGCTTCATTATTGTCATTAAGAAATGCAACAGATTTCTATATATTGGTTTAATATCCTGTGACTTTGCCACATTCATGTATTAGTTCTAGCAATTACCACACATTTTTTCTAAGTAACAGCAAGACCTACATGTCTGCCAAAATGGTAACTGGATTTTGGGGTTTTGTTTAGTGATTAAAACTTAAGTTGAGATACAAAGAAAAAAAAAGAATTGGTGTTTCACTTTTACATTTGGGTGTGAAAATTTCTTTTAAGGCCGCGTTAATGTTCCTAAACCCTCTAATAAGCATCATCATTTTTATTGGAGAAATCAATAAAAAATTAATACATTTTTATATAGATGCTTTAATAGAACATATTTTACTGATACATTTATTTATAACAGATATAATATTTATATTGCAATACTGTTTTTTATATTAAGGATTATGACTTTCAGAAAAACCTCTCACCTTTGTTATTTTTGTAATCATTAAAATGCATATTTTAAAATAAATTTTATATGTATAAATTAAGTAATGAAACAAGAATTGTGGGAGAAATTAGGAGACTCAAGACATTTATTTTATTTATTTATTAGGTATAAATTCTCTCCTTTTAGAGTATATGGTTAATCAACATAGTTAACTTTTGCATAACACTTAACATATGCCAGGAATTATGCTATTTGTTCAAGGTAAATGGTCACATTTAATCTTTATAACAAATGTGGTAGGAATAATCATTATAATTGTTTTAAAAATGAATAAAATAAGGCTGAATAAGTTTACATAACTATTCCAGGATTATATAGCTATAAGACAAATGAGGTATCTTTGTTGAATCTTTTGAAATTATTTTCAAAATATGTAGTTAGTTTCTTTTTTATATCTTTCACTATGGATCAGTAAACTGAAGTCTCGAACTCTAAGATTATATTATTCTAATGACTGATGATGTATTCCACAGAACAATTTTAAATACAGATTTAGCTGGTTTTCTCTTTGTAAGTGGGTGGGGAAAAAAAAACAGAAAAATGTGAAAAAAATGATTAATTGAATTTCTAAGCCCTTGTTAGGAGTCTGGAAATGTGGGCTGGACCCAGAAACCATACTGTGATTTGTTTTACAAGAATGATCAAAAAGTATCAGGTAATGTTAGAAATCTAACTTGGCTGTCAAAGCACAATTTACCTTTAGCTAACTATATAAATAATATTTTATGCTAGTTTACAAGTGAAATGACACATACACATTATTTCTCTGTGCTCTTCCTAAACTATAAGGTAAGTATTATTTTCCCTGTTTTATGGATGGAGTCACAACTGAAGCTTCAGAAGACTGTAAATTAACTATTTTGTGAGAAATTATTAGGAACATTTCACTGAGTACATCCCAACATCACAAGCTGGTTATAAGAAACAAATAATACCCAACTCTTACATCAACTTGGATGGGACAGGAGGAGATTATACTAAGTGAAATAAGTCAAGCAGAGAAATTCAATTATCATATGGTTTCACTTATTTGTGGAACATAAGGAATATCATGGAGGACATTAGGAGAAGGAAGGGAAAAATGAAGGGGGGGGGAATCGGAGGGAGAGATGAACCATGAGAGACTATGGACTCTGAGAAACAAACAGGGTTTTAGAGGGGGGGGGGGGGGGATTGGTTAGCCCAGTGATGGGTATTAAGGAGAGCACGTACTGCGTGGAGCACTGGGTGTTATACAAAAACAATGAACCGTGGATCACCACATCAAAAACTGGTGATGTATTATATGGTGACTAACATAACATAATAAAATTTAAAAAAGGAAATAATTGAAAGATTAAAAGTAAAAAGGGAAGAGAGAAAGCAACAAGTTGCTATATCTTCCTAATAGAACTCTATATTGTATCCTTTTTTATCACCCTGGCAGAAGGGAGGGCTTCTTCCATGAATTATATATTTTAGTATCACACCTGAAACCTCATTTAATGTAACCAGTGTTTCTTTTTCTTGTGAAGGGAAAGCCAGGAGGTAGATAGAAGGACAGAGATCCCTCTCCACTCATTCTTTGATGGCCCAGCAAAATTAATATGAGTTCCTGTATGGAAACCAGGTTCATCTCCTGAACATACATACATATGTGCACACACAGACATACTTAACATTATTTATGTGTATATATTTATGTGTATATATTAAACATTTTATATATAAACATTTAATATATATAAACAAAGTTTAAAAATACCTACATATACATATTTAATATTTGATATAAATGTGTATACACACACACACACATATATGGATAAACAGACAAGCACATTTAAAAATACATACATACATATATATGTACATGTAAAAAAGATGTCCAACTGCCATTTTGAAGCAAAAAGTGGAGGTTCAGAGATAGAGGGATAGATCTGGGTAATCACTATTTTATAAAAGCTTTCCCGGTAATTCTTAGAATCACACATGTTTGGGAACACCAGCCTATATTTCATAGTGCAGTAAATAACTCACAGGAATACCCTGAGTATATATATCAGTTGGTTTCAGTCTGTTACTTTCTCCTAGCTTTCACTTCAGAACCTGCTATCTCTAACTCCTCTCTCTCTGCACCTCTGTTCCTCTTTCTCTGTCTCTCTCTTCAGGTACTTCTCTTCCTGATGCCAATTTCTGTCTTATTTTGTGTGTGTTTGCCACTCCCAGAGTAATCTCTTATATTTTCTCTTTTTGTGTAAAATGATAGTTTTCCACTGGACTTAATGATATTCAGAAACCATTTTTGATTTTTTCTAACCAGACTACACAGATGTGATAGCCAACCGAAGCTTATTTATAAAAATCAAGTGTGAACCTCATGTTAATGCATATATAGTTTTTGGAGCATTGTGCACCTTTTCCTCTCTTCTTTGCTCAGATTTATTTTGCTGGGATGGTATCCCTCCTAACTATCTGTAGAACTCATTTACAGGCTTATGAACTTAGTGAACTTTCAAGGTAGTTATTTCTTTTGAGAGAGGGGAGAGAGACAGAGAGACAGAGATAAATGTGTTGGCTAAGCAGGGAACTCTCCTATTCTTTAAATTTGGAGTAAATTATATTGTTGCAGGGGCAGTAGGAATACTTTCTCTTGGTGCTGCATATATATTATTTGATCTGGTAATAAATGTAAAATATAGTCTTACATAAACATACATATACGCTAACAGTTGAAGGTGGCAAATGAATTATAGAATACAAAACTAGTCCCTAGTAGCCTGACTGTCCTGTGTGTATGAAATTGTGTACTATGTGAACAGAGCTTCTCTAAAAGACTTTTCCTGGATAATATTTCTAACAGTGTAAGGAACCAGGACCTTGAAGTAAACCTTTTTCATTTTTGAAAGTGCATTTACTACTTTAAGATTCTGTCTGGAATCCTCTGTGCTTTTATACACTGCTTCCTACTTCTTGCCCTGTGTACCTGAGTTCTGACACAGTGGAACATGAGAAACCAGCTTATCCTCCAAAGCTCATTTCTGACTGCTGATAGGGTACAGGTCAGTACTAGTGTAGACTACTGAATCTTATTTCTTTGTTACCTGGGTGCTGTGTATTAAAACTCAAGCAAAATGCAGTATTTTAAATCAATCAATCAACAAATATTGATTAATCACTCATGATATGTTAAGCAAAGTAGGATATTAAAGTTGTACGAGGCAAGACCCATACCCTCAGGGAACTTAAAATTTAATTAGCTGGTAATTTTTTTTTAAATGTGAAGAATTACATACAATAACACCATAGACAATGTTAAAAAGCAAGCTCAAGTTTAGGAGGTAATAGTTGTAAAATATATAGTAGAAATATTATTAATAAATTATTAGTAACCAGAATATTTGACTGTTGCCTACTTATCAATGGGTAAAAGATAAACAACTCATGTGCAAATGATATGAACAAATAATTTGGCCTTCAGGCAGTAGTTTGCTGACTCCTGGGGCAGAAGGCTATTGCAATAATACTGATAGCACGGATTATGATGACAACAGTGATAGTTATGAGATAGGACTGCATATATACTTTGCAATCAGAGTCAACAGGATTTGCTATAAGTTTGTTGTGGATTGGGAGAGAAAAATGTGTCAGAAATGATTTCAAGATTTTGATCTGAGCAACTGAAGGTGAAGATTGCCATTCACTGAGCTAGAAAAGATGAGAGGAGAATCAGATTTGAAAAAGTCAATTAGAAATTCAGATTGGGACATGTTAAAATATCTGAAATCCAGATTGGAAATGACCAGGAAATAGTTGGAAAAACAAATCTGGAGCTCATGATCTTTGGAATGGAGATATACTTTTGGGAATCATCAGTATATAGATAGTATCAAAGTCATTAAGACTTGATCAGATTACCAGGGAATAAGTATGAAGTGGTTTTAATAATGGACCATGGACTAAAAACAGCAATGAGATATGGAGATGGTAGGGTACAGTGAAAATTTATTAGAGAAAAAGGTTAAAGTTCCCAGCAATGAAGAAAAGTTGTTGCTCTTGGCTTCTAGAGAGCATGAGCTAGAAAAAACAGAGATTGTCGGAGAATAATTATTGCCATTGAGATTATGGAGAAGTTTCAGTTGCTAATAATAGAAGAATTTATCATCTTAACTCTGGGGGTATACAGTTTGGGTAGAGATAGATCAAGATAATCTGAATAGAGAAGGTTAAGAAACTCAGAGGCTATATTTCAAGAACTCTTCATGTGTTTTTTAAAGTCACCAAGAATATTGACATGAGAAATATGGGACCTATTATGGAGCTAAAATAATAAATGAGATATTGAGTCTATAGATAATTACAAAAAGAAAGAATAAAGACTGATGAAGATATTTACATGAATCTTAAAATATTTTTTTCAATTTTTATTTGTAAATGGAATAGGGAGAGAAAGTGGTCTGGAAGTAACAATGACTAATACCTACCACACTTCCAGAATTGGTACCTTGAAAGCCATGGGAGAAAAACAATAGCAAGGAAACCAGTGTAGTTAGAAAACTATCAGGTTTCAAGTAAAACAGGTAGGTTAAGGGAATGCTCAGAGAAGATACCAAGACTAAAGGAGACCGAAATCCCTGTTTCAGGAACAATGGAAGATTCTTTGGAGTTGGGATAAAGTAGGAGATGGAGTCACCATAAAGGTGCATGGAACCTTACAAGGATGGGATTCTAGGTGATGAGAGATGGCAGTCTTCCTTTGGGGACTGAAGTAAACAGAAATAAAGGACATGATTAGTTCTGATAGACTCCAAGGTAGCTCAGGCTAGTGAGGCTGGGGTCATGACCAAAGGGAGGGTAATGGAAGAGTTGCCTGAGATGTGAAGCTTCAGCATCTCCTTTTTCTTCTATGGATAGAGATGCAGAGCCCACGGGAGAAGTGTTACCAGAGGCTGTGGGATTTTATATTTTACAACAATAATGAAAAGGAGTAGAATTAAAGAAAGAAAGCAAGAAGGACAGACAGACAAGCATTCTCAGTATAATAATTAATAATAATTTGAGAGGAATGGGGTTTTGCTTCCCCCCCTTTTGGTAAAAAGCAGCTGTTTAAACTTTGAAAATATATAGTAAAATATACATGCTAAAAAATTAGGGTCACCACTTATGTAGATGGAAATGAAATTTATAACCTTATATAGATGGAAATGAACTTTATAGCTTCTGGTATAATATGGAGTAGAGGGATAAAAGAGAAGGAGGGGATAAATAATACCAAATCAACAGAAGACAAATAGGAAAAAATAATATCAGTAAACAGAAAATGAAAGTAAGGTAGACTTTGTTATATCAGCAATTATAATAATTACAAATAAATTAAACTCATATATTAAAATCTGGAGTATATAAGACTGGTTTTAAAATTAAAACTAAATTTTATATGTGCTTACAAAAAAAACATATTTAAAACATTAGGACACATTGAATGTGTAGATTGCTCTGGGTAGCATAGACATTTTAACAATATTTCTTCTTCCAATCCATGATCATGGAATGTTTTTCCATTTCTTTGTGTCTTCCTCAATTTCTTTCATAAGTGTTCTGTAGTTTTTAGAGTACGGATCCTTTACCTCTTTGGTTAGGTTTATTCCTAGGTATCTTATGGTTTTTGGTGCAATTGTAAATGGGATCAATTCCTTAATTTCTCTTTCTTCTGTCTCATTATTAGTGGATAGAAATGCAACTGATTTCTGTGCATTGATTTTATATCCTGCCACACTGCTGCATTCCTGTATGAGTTCTAGCAATTTTGGGTTGGAGTCTTTTGGGTTTTCCACATAAAGTATCATGTCATCTGGAAAGAGTGAGAGTTTGACTTCTTCTTTGCCAGTATGAAAGCCTTTTATTTCTTTTTATTGTCTGATTGCTGAGGCTAGGACTTCTAGTACTGTGTTGAACAACACTAGTGAGAGTGGGCATCCCTGTTGTGTTCCTGATCTTAAGGGAAAAGCTCTCAGTTTATTCCTATTGAGAATGATATTTGCTGTGGGCTTTTCATAGGTGGCTTTTATGATATTGAGGTATGTTCCCTCTATCCCTACACTGTGGAGAGTTTTAATCAAGAAAGGATGCTATATTTTGTCAAATGCTTTTCCTGCTTTTGAGAGGTTCCTAGGGTTCTTGTCTTTTCTTTTATTAATGCGGATGTTGTACTTTGCCAAATGCTTTTTCTTCATCAGTTGAGAGGATCATATAGTTCTTGCCCTTTTATTAATGTTATGTATCATGTTGATTGAGTTGCGAATGTTGCACCACTCTTGCAGTCCAGGAATAAATCCTACTTGGTCGTGGTGAATAATCCTTTTAATGTACTGTTGGATCCTGTTGTCTAGTGTCTTGGTGAGTATTTTGGCATTCACGTTCATCAGGGAGATTGGTCTGTAATTCTCCTTTTTGAATGGGTCTTTGTCTGGTTTGGGGGTCCAAAGATACAAATTTAGTGATCCAAAGAGTCACCTTGGATCACTGTTCATAGCAGCAATGTCCACAATAGCCAAACTGTGGAAAGGGCTGAGATGTCCATTGACAGATGAATGGATAAAGAAGATGTGGTATATATATACACAGTGGAATATTAATCAGCCATCAGAAAGGATGAATACTTATCATTTACATCGACATGGATGGAACTGAAGGTTATGCTGAGCGAAATAAGTCAGTCAGAGAAAGACAGTTATCATATGGTTTCACTCATATGTGGAATATAAGAAACAACGCAGAGGATCATAGGGTAAGGGAGGGAAAACTGAAGGGGAAATCATCAGAGGGAGAAAAACCACGAGAGACTCTTAACTATAGGAAACAAATGAGGGTTGCTGGAGGGGAGGTGGGGGGGAATGTGGTAATTGGGTGATGGGGATAAGGGAGGGCATGTGATGTGATGAGTACTGTGTGTTATACACAACTGATAAGTTATTCAACACTATATCTGAAACTAATGATGTACTATGTTGGCTAATTGAGTATAAATAAAAAAAATTAAACAATTAGGACACAGGGAAAATGAATATAAATAATGAAATACACATGAGGAAAGTACTAAACAAATTATTAACATCTTTCAAAATAGAATTTTAGCAAATGGATGGATAAAAAAACATAAAGGTAAAAGAAAATTTATAAAGAAGTTATTTCAATAGTAAACTTGTAGGCACCTAATAATGCATCTTTGAAATACAGAAAACAAAACAAAAAGACAATATTATAAGAACATTTTGCCATGGTACAAAAGTTTAATACAAAAGTTTTAGATGAAATAGATGGTAAACTGTCTACAATATAGAATATTTGGACTATAATTTGATGTAGGTTTAAGTAGATTCCCGTGAGCAACAAAAAGAAAGTGTTCTTTTTTTTTTCTTTCACGTGTTCATGGAACATTAGCAAAGGTTGAGTATCATAAAAGTCACGAAGACTATCTTACCAATTTTCACTAAGCTTTAATTATCAAGTTGTATGCAAAGAACAAAATTAAATAAAATTAGATATCACAAAGAAAATATGGCTTAAAATAAAACATATCTAGATACTAAAATTTCACTCCTACATATTTAAGATTAATATTAATATTTTATTTTTTTATTTGAGAGAGAGAAAGAGGCGTGGGGAGGAGGGTAGGGGAAAAAGAGAGTCTTAAGCATTCTGTACAGAGCATGGAGCCCAATGTGGGGCTCGATCTCATGACCCCGATATCAGGACCTGAGCTGAAATCAAGAGTCCAACACTTAACTAACTGCACCACCTAGGCGGTCCTAATATTTTATTTCTTTTAAACCATAAAAATCTTAAAGCAATTATAACAAAATATTTGGTAATAGGTATATTTGCAATTTTATATTATTAGTTTAAGTTTTGTATATTTTATTTCAATTATTTTTTTAAAAAGCAACAACCCTGACAATTAGGAACATACTAACTAATGTAGTAATGACATGATATATTTCACTCATCAGACTGAAAAATTGATAAAATTCAATATTATTGAGGACTGGCAAGGATATAGAAAAAAATGCACTATCACACACTCCTATACCAATGAAGTAAATAGATGCTACACAGAGCAACATGACTATAATCTAGTGAATAAAAATGCTCATTTCCTAATATTCAGCAATTCTGATTTTTCATCTACTTTAAAGAACATTTTGAAGAAGTACACATTGGCTGTATTACAAAACTAATCAAGTGTTGTCTACAATGGTGAGAAACTGGAAACTTACTTATTCATCAATAGAAGATGAATGAATAAATAGTGGTATATCTATACAATGTGTTACATTACATAGCAGCTGATATGAAAATTTTGCTTCCCTGATAAAAAGGACTTTTTTTTTCTCTTTTGGCTTATGTTGCCCCTTTCTCCCTTCTTCATGTGTCAAATGCAAACATAACAGTTATCACTTTAGAAGCTTTCTTGCAACTCAAAAGGCCAAAAGCCTCATAGAGGTTCTGGTACGGACATCATTGTACAACCTGGGCCACAGCTATTTACTTCTTATTATGAGAGAAAAATTAGTCTCAATTTATGTAATGTATTGTGATCAAGTTTTTTATACTTGTAGCTGAAAGCATTCCTGATAACATTTGTTATATAGAAAGTTATTTAAATGCTCTGAGTTTTAATTTCCTCATTACTTCATGTTGTATGTATTGAATGAGTTAATAAATATTTTGTACTTAGCTCAGTGCTTAGTACAAACACTGCTTAGTAAGTGGTATTACTTACTGTAGTCATTGTTGAAATAAAACAAAAGTTGTTAAAAAGGAAATGGTGACAAGGCAGATTTGAGGCAGATTGAGGAAGATAGTTCCTATCTTGTTCTTGCTTAGGAATAGAGATGGTCCCAAATTTGCAGCTAGACTAAGCCTAGAGATACGGGTTAAGTAGATTAGTCATCAAGATTGGATGGATGTAGGGGCGCCTGGGTGGCTCAGTCATTAAGCGTCTGCCTTCAGCTCAGGTCACGGTCCCAGGGTCCTGGGATCAAGCCCCACATCGGGCTCTCTGCTCAGCGGGAAGCCTGCTTCTCCCTCTCCCACTCCCCCTGCTTGTGTTCCCTCTTGCGCTGTGTCTCTCTCTGTCCAATAAATAAAATCTAAAAAAAAAAAAAAAAAGATTGGATGGATGTAGAAATAGACCAGTGAATAATTAGTCATATAAATTTAAATATATTTTTTATATATAGTCAATATTCCCATACCGATGGTGTACATGTGCCTTGATACATGCTGCACAGCATGGGTTAATCTCACTTGGTCTAGATTGGCCCCAGACATATAACTATAGCTACTGACTTAGAACTATAGCATCTTATAACCAATGCTAAGGAATCTATTAAGAAAAAATGATGTTCTATAACCTCAGGTTTCTTATTTTTCCATGAGTTATTTTAGCCTGTCAGAATTGCTTAGTAATAATAATTGGATTTATGATTTACACCTGGTTTGGTGGAGCCTGGCCTGGTTTGGTGGAGCCTGGCCTATAGCAGGGCAGGGAGTGCCACTGGCGGGGGAGGGGGAAATATGGTTTCAGTGGTTAAGGGAGGCCACATAGTCAGAATGTGCCTATGTTACCAGTTCACTATAAGACACCTCCACTACAAGAAGAGGCTGGGGGGCACCTGGGTAGCTCGCTTGGTTAAGTGTCTGCCTTTGGCTTGGGTCATAATCTGGGGGTCCTGGAATCCATACCTGAGTTGGGTTCCCTGTTCAGCCGGAAGTCTGCTTCTCCATTTCCTTCTGCCCCTCCCCCCCTGCTTATGCTCTCTCTCTCTCTCTCTCTCTCTCTCTCTCTCTCTCACTCTTACTCTCTCTCTCAAGTAAATAAATAAAATCTTTAAGAAAAAAAAAAAGAAGAGGTATGAAGTAGCAATTGGAGACCTGCATACAATGTATACCATGCAACTTGAGCAGTGGAAAGAGAACAAAGAAGCCTGAATTGGTATCTACAGACAATTTAATTCTCCTGCTCCTATATTCTTTTGCTGTTGCTGTACTATACCCTTTACTATTAAAAGGCTGTCCCAGGAGTATAAACCCTTTGGTCCAGTGAGCCCTTTCAATAAACACTTAAGATCATTAGTAGGTAATTAACATGTATGCTTAGAGTTAAACGCTATTATATTAAGAATTATGTCATATTTATAGTTTAAATTATTATGGTACAAATAATAAAATAATCACTCATCAGATTCCACCACCAATATTTTTTAAAGGCTCTCTTCACATTTTTGACTTCTCCAGGGGTAAAAACTACCTTGAATTTTTGTGTTAATCAAAGACTTACTTTCCTCTAGAGTTTTACTACATTTGTATATAACCCTAAAGAAAATATTATTTAGAATTTGTCTGGTTTTGAACTATGATGAATGAAATCATAAAGTATGATTTATTTTCTGACTTACTGTTTTTCTGCTTTAATATCGTGTATTTGAGATTCATCCATGTTGTTGTTTGCAGCTATAGTTTATTCTTTTTAATGTTTTATATTCCATTGTAGGAACATACCATAATTTATCTATTCTCCCACTAACTGACATTTGGTTTACTTCCAATATTTTGTTATAAACAGTTGCCACAATTAATATTCTTGGCTATGACTCATGGTTGGACAGATGCAAGAGCTCCTCTAGGTAGATGCATAGAAGGGGGATTTCTGAGTTACAGGTTTTGCACATGTTTAACTTTATGAGTTTGTGCCATAACCCAAGGTTATAACAATTTAGACTCTTGCTAGCAATTCAGTATGATTTTCCATAAGTGAGTTATTTGTGGGCAGTTTTGTATCCATAGATTTTTAAGGAAATAAGTAGTGTATTTGTAGTGTAATATGTCTTGAATAAAATGTTGGGAATTTCTAGGACAATATGTTTGAATACTTCTAGATACTTATTTAGATTCATATATTTGTATGCCATAGGAATCAGTGAATTTTCAAATTAATTTGGAATATTTTAGATTAAATATAGGATTTTTACACTTTAATGTTTGCTTTTTTAAAATCAGAAAATCATATATTTTTGTTTTATAAAATATAATAGGACATTAGAGACTGACAGAGATGAGTCAAGATATCTGCTTTACACAAACTTTATATAAAGCTTTGTTGTAATAACCATAATGAGTATATTATTTTAGGGCAGCTGGATGCTCTGCATAAATGGGGTTGTCTGATATGCAGCATCATATGATTTAAATATTCATTATTGTTTTTTATCAAGATTAATACTCCAGAATCTGCCTGAATGCCATGTCTGAAAAGTTATGGTTTAATAAGAAATATCAGATATATCATCAGGAAAATTAAAAGATTAAATCTGCTGGTTCCTAAATATAATCCTGAGAAAAATCATGTGAACTCTCTGACCACCAGTTCCTTCACCTGTAAATTGCTTATCTTTGTGTTACTCTTAGCTAAGGGAAATCATATATAAGAAAGTACTTCCTAAAGTCCAAAACTCATACCTAAGATATTGTCAGGTGCCCAATTAATTATTTTTATTATAAGTCATGGTTCCTTGGTACAAGCATCATAAGACGAATTATGTGGAATAGGAATTTTCTTAAGTTATTTAAAAACCCAAGTGTCATTGAAAGGGCAAAGCAACCAGGAGAAAAACCCCAAATCATGCAGCAGGACTGGTTCAGCAATGATGCTGCTGCCTCCTCTCCTGCATCCAAATGCCCACATGTACATTTCTGATAAAATGGGCATCAGAGAGTGCATTTTGCTGCCAACACTGCCAACCTCTGCCCTGCAGCTGCCACTTCTGTGGGGCTCACCATTTCTTTGCATCACTAGCTGATGAATCAATATCCAGGGTGATTTTGGTGATTGGCAAATAAGGTGCCTGCATCAAAGTCACAAGGAAGAATAGAAAAGAAAGGAGACTATCTGGAATTAGAGTTTCAGTTCATGGGAGTTAGGTCACGCTGGGTGACCAAAAGTAATGAGTAACACCCATATGTTTTCTTTAATTCCTTCAGAAATGTTGATAAAACAAAGGTGCAGGAAAGTTATCTATCTAAAGTCACAGAAGTATTATGAGGCAGACCTATGAATTGAAACCTGCATGTGCCTTGACTTCAAGAATACAGCCATCAAACTATTCTAAATCGTTTCAATAAGAGGTGAGCCTGCTGTGCTTACTTCAGTGTTTTCTTCCCCTTAATACCTGGGGACCAAGGAGTAAATTGGATCTCTTATAACATTACCGATGCCCTGGAATAGTTAATGATAAAGCTATTAACTTCAAAAACACAAAGAAAAACGAAACATGGTGTTTTTCCTGGTTTGCATGAGCGAAGGTTCTCTATGTTTTAAACTGTGCACTACATTATAAATTCTATATTCTGTCATAAATCAAAAAGAGTGAAAACTGTATTATGAAACGAGTGTGCTGCTGAGATGCCAGGACAGATTTGTCCATTTCAATAGCATGCAGATCTGTCTACATTTCATTGACCCCTTTCCAAATATAAAGTGCCGCATAAATTCTTAATGATAACAAAAGTGACCTAAGTTACTGTTGTCTAATGGCTTTCAGTTTTAAGTGTTGGTGTAAATCCAGTTCATGAGAGACTAGTGCCTACACTATGGAAACCTCTGTCACAATCAGCACTAATTTTCAGGCTAAGCAGAAAGGCCAAGGTTTGAGTAAAGAAGCTAAGTTCCCTTCTTTTTGTGATACTTCCTACCAGCTTGGTATTAGAATTTTGAATATAGCCACTTTACACAAATTCGTATTTAAGCATGAGGGAAAGCATGACAGATTCAGTTTGCATTGAGAGGACAGTGTTATATATTGGAATGGGTTTATGGTAGAGTTAGAAGACCTAGGTTTGAGCACCTGCACTGTTGTAACCTTAGGCAGGTCCCCTAAACTTTGTGACCCTTAGTTACTTTATTTGTAAAACAGATATGATAGTATCTATTGCACAACTTGATATATCTCAAAAAAAAAAAGAAAAAAGAGAATGACAAAGCACTGTGGTAAACAGCTATTCAGATGTATTATTGTTTTTTTTTTAAACTTATTGTTAACTTATTTGTCACACAATTTGTTAGCCAGTACCTACAGTGGTTTAAAAAAATTAAGGAAATGAGTGAAACCTATATGGATTAGATCAATGCAGCATATTACTTTTTTTGTTAGCTTTCCTGAGGTATAACTGACAAAATTGTAAGACATTTATAGTGCACATCGTGATGATTTGATATATGTATACATTTTGAAAAGATTCCTCCCATCTACTTAATTAATCATCCATCAACTCACATATTTATATATAGTTTTTGTGTTTGTTTGTTTTGGGTGAGAACAGTACTACTTTTGTTTGGGGGAAATGCTGTGAGTCCTCTTGGCTCTTATTTGGTGGGGATTTATTGTTAACAAACAGTGGTAGTTAGGCTGCTACCACTGAAGAGAGGTTGCTACCCTTATTATTATTATTTTTTTAAATTTTATTATGTTATGTTAATCACATACATTACATCATTAGTTTTTGATGTAGTGTTCCATGATTCATTGTTTGCATATAACACCCAGTGCTCCACGCAGAACATGCCCTCTTTAATACCCATCACCAGGCTAACCCATCCCCACACCCCCCTCCCCTCTAGAACCCTCAGTTTGTTTCTCAGAGTCCATAGTCTCTCATGGTTCATCTCCCCCTCCGATTTGCCCCCCTTCATTTTTCCTTCCTACTATCTTTTTTTTTTAACATATAATGTATTATTTGTTTCAGAAGTACAGATCTGTGATTCAACAGTCTTGCACAATTCACAGTGCTCACCATAGCACATACCCTCCCCAATGTCTATCACCCAGCCACCCCATCCCTCCCACCCCCTAGCAATCCTCAGTTTGTTTCCTGAGATTAAGAATTCCTCATATCAGTGAGGTCATATGATACATGTCTTTCTCTGATTGACTTATTTCGCTTAGCATAATGGAATATTATACAGCCATCAGAAAACCCCCGAAATCTTGCCATTTGCAACAACGTGGATGGAACTAGAGGGTATTATGCTACCCTTATTATTAAGCAAAGCTCCAAAACTGCTTTATGGTTTCAGCATTGCCTAAAACACAGCTCTAAAATTCACTGGCATATCCTAACAATTCTGTCTTGAAATTTTATCTGAAATCTCTTCATTTTCTCTGTCTTGTCTCCATGCTTCTACTCTTTCCCTCTTTCAATATATTCCTCACTCATCCATCCTTGAAGTCTTCTAAAAAAATAATCAAATCATGTTTCTTCCTGACTTAAAAATATTTAATGGCTTCTCACTGCATTTAAAATGAAATCCAAACTCCATGTATGCAGAATCTGGTACCTGCCTCCTTCCACATTTATATCTCATGTCATTCTCCTCTCTCTGACTTCAACCATAAAGGCATTCTTTCCTATCTTCCATTTGGCCAGCTCTTTGCTGCCTCCAAAAATTTTGCTGATGCTTGCTCCTCTGGAATACTCCTTGCCATTATTTTCCCAAAGTTAACACCTCCCAACTTCAAGTCTCAAGATAAATATCAGTCTTCAGAAAGGCCTTTCTTGACTATCCTATTTACTCCCACCCCTCATTTAAGTTAAATTAATTTATTTGTTAACATGCTTTTGGTCTGGCTTCCCCATTAGAATGAGAGCTGCATGATGGCAAGATCACTAATGTATCTCATGCTTTTAGCAAAAGGCCTGGCACGTAATTTATGCTCATTTTATATTTATAGATGAATGAAAAAATGGTTGCTTGACTGGCTAGCAACTTGTCAGAATGGATGATGTATTAAAACTTGCTCCTTCCCCCAAAAAATGAAAGGATAAACTACTTGTCAATTAAAATATCAATATTATTCCTGAGAGTCTGCATGCAAATTTGAATTTTATTTTACAACATGATTTCCCATTACAGTTTCATGGATTATTTAACATTTACTTTAAGTGATTTGGGTAAGTATCTGTTCTTAACAATTGAAAAGCACCTATCTTCAGATTGTTTTTTTTTTAAGATTTTATTTATTTATTTGAGAGAGAGAGAGAGAATGAGAGCACGAGAGGGAAGAGGGTCAGAGGGAGAAGCAGACTCCCTGCCGAGCAGGGAGCCTGATGTGGGACTCGATCCTGGGACTCCAGGATCATGACCTGAGCCGAAGGCAGTTGCTTAACCAACTGAGCCACCCAGGTGCCCCTATCTTCAGATTCTTTTTTTTTCCCCCTATCTTCAGATTCTTGATAAAAGAATGAATAGTATCTGGGAAGCAACAGGTTTGAAGTACATTGATATATTTTGGAGGTAGCGCATACCCTAATTCATAGCCTAGCATTCTCTCCATCATATCTGAACCATTTAGTTTAGTCATACACAATCCCATTGAAAAGGGATTCATTATTTCCTGAGACCTTGCATTCAGTTTTGAACAGCTCTGGTTGCTGAAAACTTCTTCTGTTTATCTGAGCCAAAGTCTCTCACTTCCTCCCCTCTATTTCTTGCAATTCTATATTTTTTTAGCCATAGAAATTAGGCTGGTCTGTTTGATGCATGAATCCTTTAAATATTTGGAGATAGACATGTTGAATCCTCCTTATCTCTTCTAGCTAAACTTTATCTTTTCCTTCTGCCATTAACCTACAAATAAATACAGAAAATAAGTTTAAATAAAGTTTTTTTCTGTATTTCTGTAAAGAATCATTTTAAAATGAATGATGACTTTCAATGCATTTCTGGTCTAAATTTGTGATTATGATTAAATGGGAAACATGCATTGTATATAAATATTGATAACTTCAATGTTTAGCTTTAAAATTACATTACTGTATTACTTGTTTGCTTTTACCAAGTGTCCATATTTTTTGGCAAAGTTAAGCAGTTCTTTGAACTAGACTTAACATAAAATTAAGTTATGCAAGTTTTTTAGGTTTATAGATAATGTCTATATAAACTATGAATACAATTGTCTTCTTATAAATAGCCAAACATAATTCACCCTTTTTTTCCTATCCCATCTTTTCCTATATATGCGGACCTATATATGTATTCACTTGAGGAAAAACTTGAGGGTAAAAAGAGGAAAAATTAACTGTTAAAATTCTATCCCTACAGTAACAAAACATCTCTTTGCTATTTATTTGTTTTAATAATTTTAGCCAAGAAGATCTAAGTATTAATTGTGAATTTATGATGACAATAGAGTAAAAGAATTATCTAGAAAGTATATTTAAGCAGTTTTATAATTTTACTAATTTTAAAGTGTTATCTTTGCAAAATATTAGAAACTGGAATCTAGTTTGGTAATAGCATTTTGTACACACATCTATGAAAATTTTATGTTATAAAAGATGATCATATAAAGAGAAACACAAATCTGCTATAAATAAAAATAGAAAAACAGTGAACTACATATGTGCTTGTTGAAAGTTTACAAAAAATTTTTTTCTCATTCATTATTAATATCTTTCCAAAAATAGCTTCTTTGTGAAAGCTATCAAAAGTGAAAGAGCAGCCGACCAAAACCATGTGAATGAAACAGATTTGAAAACAAGTTAAGACTCTTTGTTATGAACTTGAGTTCAGGCTTCTTTCTTGATTTTGGCCTATAGGGGAGTTACTATAAAATTCATATCTGCATAACTATAAATGAACAGTCTTTTACTTTCAAAGAGTTTACTCTAGCATTCCTGACCCTATCTACTTTTCCAGTTCTTTTCTGAATCTTGCTGCAATGATTGTATTAAGAATGGACACATGACCCAAACTGAGCCAATGGTATTTTTGCTGATGTTTTCAAGAATGAAATTATTTTCTCCTTGGGATAGCTAGAGCTGCAGGTGGCCATCAATACCACAACATAGGGAAGATCTGCCTTAAAATCAAGCCAACAGTTTGAAAAGATGACAGATGAAAGAACTGAGTAACCTGATGACATTTGAACACTTGGTCTTAAAGCTCTTGAATTTAAATTCAAGATAAAGAAGCCAAACATTTGTTTCCATATTTGTGTTAGTATATGTTTGCTTTTTGTCACTGGTACTGAAATAGTCCTGACTTTTACATATAAGGTATGTGGTGCCTATTTTAACTCCTCAGATAAAATGAAATAGTAAAAAACTAGAAAATTTTCTGCTGCATTTGGATCTCATTTTGGAGAGCTCTACCATAGATGTATACATATTGTTATTTTATTTGCTTTAGTATGTTATGGTTAAGCTTTGTTTATATAGCATACCATAGTTTAGCTATCATATAACTCTCTAAGTGCTTAACTCAGTCATTTATACAGAAAAAAATACTTATTTTTAATGTATGTGACCAAATATCAGCTGATATCCTCTTGTGCTATGAGATTCAACTTACTTGGCTGGATGTCTCTGTTCAGTATCATGTGAAAATGCCATGTCTTCCCTAAAAATTTTGTCAGTTCTTTTTAACCTGTGTCCTCAAGGTCTCCATTCTTTCCGTTAATCTTTTAGTCTTCCTTATCTGACTTTACATGACTCTTGTTTCATTTGTGCCTATTTAGACTTGTAACTCAGTCTTTCTAATTTCACTGAAACCTCTCACACAAGACACATACGCATCACAAACTTTTAATGGTGTGGAGGGACAAAGAGCGGTTTCCACAGCAGCCAGTAAATTATTCCTGGTTACCTGTTCCCAGTAGTTAGAAATTTATGTCTTGCCCAGATTTTGCTCTTGCTCTTTCTTTTCTTTTACTTCTCTTCCTCCAGTCCACTCTCCTTCCCCTGTTCCCCTCCCCTCCCCTCCCCTCTTCTCTCTGTCATTTCATCTGCAGGGTATTTGAGCTTTTAGCTTCCCTTTTCCTCCCTTCCCAGCTCTGTTCCTAAAGTCTCACCTTCAGTACTAAAATCACTATCGCTTCTCGGCCTTTTGGCTAAGATCAAGTGTAGTACTAAAATCACTATTAGGCCTAAATAACTCCTTCTGAGCTCTCAAAGCAACTTTTTTTTGCCCTCTCAAGGTAACTCCCCCCCCCGCTACAGTCTCAAAAAATGCTCAAATTATAAATGTGTAGCTTTTCTTTCATTCTGTACACACTCTTCTCTCATTCCTCATACCAACACATTTTAAGTGGTACAGGAGAGAAAGGTGATCTCTGCTAACTAATAGGGGAAGAGGAGTAAGTTCCCCACGAGTGGCCACACAGATGGAATTTCACCCTGGGCAATCCAACTTGCATCTGGTGGTAAGAGGAATACTAGCCTAGTCAATGTTTGAGTCATGCCCCAGTTCTCTCCTGAGCAAGGGCAGTAATTTAAAAATGCATTGATTGATATGTAAACAGGAAACTTATTTTGGAAAAGAGAGAAAGTTTAGCTGTGTGACAGAATGAAAGTCTTGCTCTACCTTTCTGGATCATTTATTGGAAAACCAGACTGGTTTCCAATAAAAATTTGGCCTGAATAAATAATATGGGAAATTAAGCAAATCTCTCAACTGGCTGATTCTCAGTGTTATCATTCCAGAACCAAAACTGAGTTCATTTTTGAAATGCAAGACAGAATGCTGCTTCAGTGATGTTTCAGATGATCTCTGTAAATGTATACCAGCAGGATTTTTCTGGGGGTGGGGAATAAAGACCTGGATGAGATCATAGCAATGTCAAGGATTTGTAGCAACCTTATGTCGCCAAAGCTACTTCTATAAGACACTCTCCTTTTACCATGAGCTGGGCATAATGCTAGTATGTTTTCTTTTCCAATCTTAAAGGAACACTAAGTATCTGGAAGGTGTCTGAATTCCAAGGAACATGAATCTGTGCTGTGACCTCCCTGGGATTTACTCACACAGAATATTTCTCCTTTCCAGTTGTTGTCTCTGAGCTAAGTTGCCTTGTTTTTTTTTTTTAATTTAAAATTACATTTTTATTTTACTGACTAGCTTTAAAGTCACTTATAGCTAGCCACTGAACTATTTAAACTTTGCAGAACAATGACTAGAAAATTATTTGATAGTATAAGTCTGTAGAAATCTCTTTTATTTGACCACTGGAAAAATGAAAGGAATTGTTCCAGCTGTGAACAGCATCCCATGATAATAATCATGTAAGAAGAAATTTCCATCAAGTTTAAAACCAAACAGGTGGAAGCTGTCAGGACACACTAGCAAAGAATCTGAGAAGCTAATTCCAGCTCAATCTTTTCTATTAATGCCCCTTTGCCCACAATCTAATTTCTGCCTGATCCACTGTTGCGTAAGATACTGAACACAGCTGTGGATCAATGAAGTCATTTACAGATCCACCTTGTGGGTAAGATAAATGATGGATTAATCTAAGTTCCCTGGGGCCTTTATTTTTGGAACATATTTTAATGGTGAATGAAATCCCTTACTGGAGCTTCCTCAAGTTATTGCCTTCTCTTTTTCTCTTTCCTAAATGTAATGTTTTTGTTGTTATTGTGTTATTGTTGCTGTTAATATTCTGTTACTGCTTCCTGGTTAGTCCAGTTCTATAAGAACTATCTATGAACATTGGTGTCTAGCCATGAGTCTTTCCTACCATGAAGATGGTAAGCACAGACCTTTATCATGGATGCCAAATACTAAAATAATTTCACAATAACTAACTTTTTTATTTTCAGAACTATGGGAAACTCAACTCAATTCCAGCACTTGATGTCAATAATCTTGATGCTAAAGATCAAGAGAGAAACAGGATAGAAAAATTTGAGGAAAAGTCAATTTTTTAACTAAAATTTTACCTGTTTTTTCCTAGGGAATCAAACTTCCCTAGGGGGTAGTTGTGATAAAGATGAAAGTAAAATAATGAAGTATGACTGCTAGATTAGTGTCCTCATTCCTTCTCAGTCCTGAGATAATCTGAAAATGATCATTTTGGTGGTGATGGTGGTGGCATTGGTTTAAGTGTTTTACACATATTGTATCATTCAATGCCCAAAATAATTCTAGGAAATAGATAGCAGTAATGTCTCCAATTTACAGATAAAGTTCCATGGCTAAGAAAAAGAATGCCTCCAAAGTCCCACACCAATATGTTATTTCTATTTTTAATTTTTTCAAGAACATTCATCCTGTTTTCCCCAGTGGCTGCACCAATTTACATTCCCACCAATAGTGCATGAGGGTTCCTTTATTTTTTTTTTCCACATTCTCACCAACACTTGTTATTTCTTATCTTTTTGATCTCAGCCATTCTGACAGGTGTAAGGAGATATCTCATCATGGTTTTGGTTTACATTTTGCTGATGATTAGTGATGTTGAACATAATTTCACTACTGGGTATTTACAAAGAAAATGAAAACACTAATTCAAGAGGATATATACACCCCTACATTTATCGCAGCATATTTATAATAGCTAAGATATGGAAGCGACCTAAGTGTCCATCAATAAATGAATGGATAAGGAAGATGTGGCACACACACAAAAAACATACACACATACACACTGGAATATTACACAGCCATAAGAAGGATGAGATTGTTTCATTTGCGATGACATGGATGGACCTAGAGGGTATTATGCTAAGTAAAATAAGTCAGACTGAGAAACTTAAGTACCATAAAGATTTCACTCATATGTGGAATCTCAAAAACGAAAGAAATGCATAAACAAACAAGCAGATCCAGACCTGTAAATACAGAAAGCAAACTGGTGGTTATGAGAGGGGAGGGGGCTGGGTGCAATGGGTAAAGGAGAGTGGGAAGTACTAGACTTCCAGTTATGGAATGAATAAGACACAGGAATAAAAGATACAGCATAGGAACATAGTCAGTGGTACTGTTGTAGCACTGTATGGTGACAGATGGTAGCTACACATGCAGTGAGCATAGGATAATATATAGAGATGTTGAATCACTCTGTTGTATACCTGAAACTAATGTAACATTGTGTGTCAACTAAAAAATAATCCCACATCATGGGGCGCCTGGGTGGCTCAGTTGGTTAAGCGACTGCCTTCAGCTCAGGTCATGATCCCAGGGTTCTGGGATCAAGCCCTGCATTGGGCTCCCTGCTCAGCGGAGAACCTGCTTCTCTCCCTCTCCCTCTGCCTGCTGCTCTGCCTACTTGTGCTCTCTCTCTGTCTCTGTGTCAAATAAATAAATAAAATCTTTAAAAAAAAATCCCACATCAATAAAGAATTGAATTGCCGTTGGATTGAATGTGGGAGATAACAACTGATGGAGAAGTAACACTCAGAACACATGCACCATCTATGCTCAACCAGAGGCCTTATGAAAGGTCTTTTCTCTCACTTTCTATGCATTTAAGAATATAGGAGATTGTTCGTCGTTAGAATTAATTATAAGTATCTTATTTTCTTTCATAGAATCAGCTCTCCATCATCAAATGAAATTATCCCTTTTAGGTGACTTCTCTTGGAATATTTCAGATGACCAATTTCTTGGTGCTATTATAATTTTGTGTATTTGGGTCTCTAAGTGATCTTAGAAGACATATTATCTGATGTTCTATCTAGGTTGCAAAGAACTGAGTCTAATCGAATGGGAGTATTCTTATAATATGGGAGAGAGTACAGGAGAGGTTCCTATAAGTTGTACATCATCTTAGAAGGAATGACCAAAACTTAGTCTTTACAATCTAGGATTAATTGTGCTAGCAGTAGATATCTTTGTAAATGCTAATATCTAATGAAATCTTCTGGTTATGTTTTTTCATTGTTTTATAGGAGGTCATTTTGCCAGAATAATCTTCAGGAAAAGCACCTCTTCTTCCCACCAACTTATCTTTAGAAAATTCTTTCTCCCTGTTACACAATATTTATACTTTTGAAACAATTTATTTTTACTTTATTTTTTAAAATATTTATTTATTGGAGAGCAAGAGAGAGCAGGAGCAGGTGAGGGGGTGGGGGACGCACTGAGGGGAGGGGCCAAGGGAGAGGGGGAAGCAGACTCCCATTGAGCAGGGAGCCAGACACAGGGCTGGATCCCAAGACCCTGTGATCATGACCTGAGCTGAATGCAAAAAGCCCAATGGACTGAGTCTCCCAGGAGCCCCGACCTTTGAAACAATTTAATGAATTATTATAAGGCACACTTAAAGTTTCCATGAAAACTGACTTAAAACCTACGATTCTGTGAAATACTGTGTCTCCCCTAAAGTTGGTGATATTCAATGCAGCATTTAGAAACCAGTCACCTTAAAGACTATGTTTTAGGGTTCTTTACTGTGATAATTAAATGAATTAGATAGTTACTGATAGTTACATATTCACTGAAATACGAGGAAAGAGAAGTAACATTTTCCATGCTGCATTTGTTGGTTCATGTGTATTTCTCAGTGATGAAACTACATTGTTGAGCTCTTTGAATTGGAGACAAGATCAGAATTTTTGGTGAGTTATCACAGTTGGAATAGGGAGAATATTTGATTCATAAAATTTATATTATTGACAGGAAAAGAAAATAGTTGAAAATAGGTTTACATTTGAATATGTTTGGCATTTTATTCATTCTGACGTATTTTAAAAATCAATAGAGTACTTGTGCTTCACTTTGTAAACATTTACACTACATAGCCTTGGCTTGTAAAATTCTTCTGAAAATTTAGGAGAACCAAAACGAATTAGGATTATTATTGTCATAATCAGTACCAAATAATATAAACTGATCCGGTTGAAATTGTGGGACTATGACTAAGGAAATACATAATAGTAATAATATTCTAAGAATTAAACTATGAAATATTTGGGAAATTACAATGAAATTTTAGTTTGTTTGCTACATTGATCACAGTATGGTAGATGATGAGGGTAATCCAAATTCCTTACAGATTTCTAAAAAAAGAAAGAAGTTCCATGAAAATTTATCATATTCTAGTTAAAATTAGATTTTTCAGGAAATAAACAAGTTTAATATCAAAAAGATCTGAATGACGTCTAAAGAACTAATCAAAATAAAAGAAGTAATCTAACTCTTACACATAAAGAACAATCTTATGCCTACAGTGTTTAAATTCTGAGATCATCTTTTCCTCGTGCTTATTTCATTCATAAATTGAGTGAAATATTAATTTTAGGGGGCGCCTGGGGGGCTCAGTCGGTTAAGCGTCTGCCTTCGGCTCCGGTCATGATTCCAGGTCCTGGGATCGAGCCCCGTGTCCACATCTGGCTCCCTGCTTGGTGGGGAGCCTGCTTCTCCCTCCCCCCACCTTCACCTACTTCTGCTCTCTCTCTCTTTCTGTCAAATGAATAAATAAAATCTTAAAAAAAAAAGAAATATTAATTTTAAGTTAGATCCACTCAGGCACATTGCCCCCTCCATTCTGAGAGGATAAAAGTAAATGTTTACTTTGGATATCTGGTTAACTGAGAAAAGATTGCACTTGAATTATCAGAATTATTCTTGCCAAACATGCTTGCCAAATCTCCTTCCTTTTGGTTGGTAGGCCTGACCTTAGGCTGTGACTCTGGGACAGATCCAGACTTCAGTGTAACTTGTTCAAGGCTCTGGTTTGTCGGGGCGCCTGGGTGGCTCAGTTGGTTAAGCGACTGCCTTCAGCTCAGGTCATGATCCCGGAATCCCAGGATAGAGTCCCACATCGGGCTCCTCGCTCAGCGGGGAGTCTGTTTCTCCCTCTGACCCTCTTCCCTCTTGTGCTCCCTATCTCTTATTCTCTCTCTCTCTCAAATAAATAAATAAAATCTTAAAAAAAAAAAAAAGGCTCTGGTTTGTCAAGGGTGCTCCTCAGCTTGTAAATTGATTCTATACAGTTTAGTCCTACCTAGTTCACATAACTCTTAGTAGTATTATTAAATACTAAATAATTAAAGAATTATTTTTTTATTTGACATTTTAGGAAGAAAATAAAAGGATCCTTTGGAAATAGATGAATCCACAGAAAGGAACAAAATATTTAACCAGTATAATAAAAAAACAAAAACAAACAAAACCTTGAGCATTATTAGTTGTGTCTGTGTGACCAGGTGTGGGTATATTGTATTTCACACACACACACACACACACACACACACACACACACACACACACACACACACAATATTAGGGCACTAACTTCTAATCTTTGTTGTTAAGAAATGAGCTTTGCTCCAAAGTGGGTGAATATGATACTCCTGTCATGACCCTGCCCTGGTCCTTGTTTTCTGTTCTTCTTCATCCTGCAGTGCGTGCTAATGTTACGCTCTCTTCATGCTGATCCACAACCCACAGGAATATGAGTGGGAGACTCACTCCCTTGTATATATAATAAGAGGTCACTCTGTTGTATAAGAGGTCCCATGGTTAAGACAAAAAAAAAGATTATCAGTATCTGTTTGCTGTTGATCAAAGTTGGGATTTAATTTTTTCACTATATTGAACTATTATATCTATTCGTTTTTTAATATATCTATTACTGCATACATCTATGGAGTTTTGGAAAGATGTGTCTTCTAATGTTATGTTTCTTAAACTTTATGTACTATAAATCACTGGGTAATGTTGCTAAAATGTAGATTGAGATTTAGTAGGTCTAAAGTTGGTCCTAAAAGTTTGCATTTCTAACAAAGAGATTCCAATGCTGCTCGTCCTGATATACATTCTGAGTATCAAGATCATATGTCAATTCAGTATAGCTCTCTGCCTCTGCTACCAGTGAACACCCTTTTCCTGTGCTTCCTGTGGTGAGTGAGCAAAGATGTGTATATGTATGTGCGTGTAAGAGGGCTATCTCTAAGAGAAAATTATAGTTTATGCTGGTTTTTGACTTCTGCCTTAAGTACTAGCATAAAATGTGCTGCCTGTCATTCAGCAATTGATTTTCCCATGAACCAACATCTCTGCCTAAAGCAGACTGAGGTGTTACTATTAAGCCATGTCATGCTACACATACACTTTCATTTATTCATTTACTTGATAATCATTTATTATGTATTGTATTTCAGAAAATGTACTGGGCAATAGCTATAGAGTGATGATGACTGAGACTTGATCCCTTTATTCAATGAACTCACATCTAAGTGGAAGAGACAGACATGGTAAGGGAAATAGTAATATTGAGTTAAATACAAAGCACTGTATTAGCACAATGGAAAAAGTAAAAACTGCATATATGAGATTCAGGAAAGTTTCACAGAGGATATGACATTATTCTGAAACTTGATGAGTAAAGAATAATATTCAGGTAGCAGAACAATAGGAGCAGTGTTCCTTGCAAAGGTAATAGTACTTGCAGAGGCAGAGACACTAAAATGCATGGTGTACTCAAGGAATCATGGGTCATTCAAGATTATGTGAGGAGTGGAAAAGATAAGCCGAGAAAAGTGGGCAAAACATCGAATCATGAATGGATGATTTCTTTTTTTTTCTTAAGATTTTGTTTATTTATTTGACAGAGAGAGACAAAGCGAGAGAGGGAACACAAGCAGGGGGAGTGGGAGAGGGAGAAGCCGGCTCCTCACCAAGCAGGAAGCCCGATGTGGGGCTCAATCCCAGGATGCTGATATCATGACCTGAGCTGAAGGCAGACGCTTAACGACTGAGCCACCCAGGCGCCCCTGAATGAATGGATGTTTTCTTTTTCTTTTTTTATTTTTTAAATTTTCTATTGTTATGTTAATCACCATATATTACATCATTTGTTTTTGATGTAGTGTTCCATGATTGTTTGTTCATAACACCCAGTGCTCCATGCAGAATGTGCCCTCTTTAATACCCATCACCAAGCTAACCCATCCCCCTACCCTCCTCCCCTCTAGAACCCTCAGTTTGTTTTTCAGAGTCCATCATCTCTCATGGTTCGTCTCCCCCTCTGACTTACTCCCCTTCATTCTTCCTCTCCTGCTATCTTCTTCTTTTTCTTTTTTCTTAAAATATGTTGTGTTATTTGTTTCAGAAGTACAGATCTGTACTTCTGAATGGATGTTTTCTAAGAAAGATGAATTTTTATCCCATAAGCAATGTGGGAATAGTGTGACAGAATTTTAGGAAATAATTTAAATAGCAGTGTAGAACACTTAATTGCAAAAGAGCAAGTTTGGAAAGTATCAAATTAATGTAAGTGAGAAACAATGGATTCTGAACTGAGGTAGTATTAGTAAGGATAGTGAAAGATACCAAAGAGGTAGAAGTGATAGGACTTTGTGGTAAATTAAACATTGGTGTAAAATTGAGAAAAGAGATGGTTTTCAAATTTCAAGTCTGGTTAATAAGGTGGGATATAATGGTATTTGTTAAATAATTCTGTATATATAAATGTGGAAACTATTTTGGAAGTAGTGCTAATGAGTTCATTTTTTATCTTGTTGAGTTTGAGCATTTTGTAGGAAAATCAGAGAGCTGTGTAGCAATTTGAGAATATCCAGCTTAACAAAGTACATATGGACTATGGAAGTTGACTCTTTCCGTTAGCATGGAATACCTTGTATCTTCTCTTTGTAACTCAAAAATGCTGCTTTGGTGAATGACACAGCTGGACAATATACAATGTGAACATTCATAATTGTTGTTCTATTGAGTTTCTTTAGAATTTGAAGAGACCAAAGACACAGGGTTACAATAGTTCTTTTCATGATGTCATGTAACAGCAAGAATGATTAGCTATTTTAGTCCAGTCCTATTAATTTAAGCTATAAGCATTTTCTCATTGTCTTTGATATATGTATATATTTTGAATGGTACTTAAGAATTTACTTTTTTGTTATAAGACAAAAAAAAAACCTAGGTCTAACATTTTTTTAAAAAGACACTCTATATTGGCTTATTGATACTCTAAATACTTTTAGACCTCATATTTCAGATCAGTGATTTACATCATAGTATCAGGAAGATTAGAGAATATTAATATGACATTACTTAACATAAATAAATGGGTGAACTAGAGAGTGATTTGATCCCAGCTATGAATGACCTCAGTTATCAATGAGAACTCTTAGCAGTTCTGTTCCTTGACTTACTTTTGGAAGGTGGCTCCTCAAATAGTAAGTAATTGGTTTATATGGATATAGTCGATATACTATTTATATAAAGGCTTCTGATAAAGTGTGACTATTAAGATGATTTCATTTAAAATTGAAAGGAAACTGAAAATGGGAAAGACTGCAGGTAAAATTGGATATTTTGGGACAAAACACAAGGATTGTGTTTCAGTAGTGAGCTGGTAGCTCGTCTGCAGTCATCATGCAAAGCAAAGAGTTATTATAGCTTGTGATTATTTTTATTTACAGACAAATCAAACTAATGAGATGAGGTTTAAATTTGCTCTACTTCTTTGTTTCCATCTGACTATCATTTCCTTTCAAGATTAAATAAGAAATTTATTGAACTGTAACATCAAATACTTATTAGTAAATTACTGGGTATTATATATTTATATTTATATTTATATATTTATACATATATTACCTAAATCTGCCACCAAAGCCTCTAGTAACTTTGTATAACTCTGCACCATTAATTTCTTCAGAGTGACATTCTGATGTGAGCTGAACAGATGGAATTGCAGGATTGTTCTAGCAAATTTATCATAAAAAATGCATCCGACACCTGTGTAATTTGCCTAATCATTTTCCTAATAAGCTCCCACCATTAATTATGCACGATTTCCACAATGCAATCAAGATAAAAGTAAATCTGATGACTTAATACCCTTCAAAATAATTGGTTCACCCAACACAAGGCCTCCTTTGCTTTCCATAGCCATTTTAGTTAATTAGAAAAAGGGTGCACCCTGTTGGAGTCAGCAGAACCGAGGCTGATCGCTTGGTGGGAGGTAGACCTGCTGGGTTTTTGGGCAGGAGTCAAGGATATTAACTCGTGAAAGAATAGAAGAGAATTTTGCCCCTTCCTCTTCTTTTCTTTCCTTCACAATCCACACCCCCCCAACCCTGCAACTTCCCTGTCTCCCCCCACCCACCCCAGTAGCAAACAGATGCGATTAGTGTTCTTCAGCCATCAGAAAACTGACTGCAGGACTCTGCGGGTCTAATGAGAATCAACTTTTCCGAGGCTGCTGTCTTGCAGTGCAGTCCACCTGTCACATCATTAGGTGCAGCATGTGCCTTGAATTCACTTTGCTAAATGAGATTTACAGGCCCCAGTGAAACCCATCCTGCAGCATCCCTGCTTCAATTAGCTAAAGATTAATTGTCTGAGAAAGGGAATGAAAGTTTTACTTCAACTGACCTGAAAAAAAAAGGTAAAAAAAAAAAAATGTATGGTACAGGTATCCCACATAGGCCCCAGGCAGTGTGGAAAACGTGATAATTTAAAGGTGCTGCAAATTTCCTACACCTCGCCTGGATGGATGAAATTAACTAGCACTAAAAGCTGTCAAATTAAAGGTTGACTTCCAGATATTAGCACCTTAAATGTCACCGAATATTTCTTTCTTTTTTTTCTTCTTTTTCTTTCTTTCTTTCTTTCTTTCTTTTTTTTCTTGGCAAACATTTGTATCAGCACACCTGCACATGCACACAAACATTTTCTTACTGCTGTTCTTGCTAACTGCTTGTTCGTGCCCAGACTGGAGTTACTTGCTATAAATCTTTGATGTAACCATGGCTACAAAACAACTGGCAATTACAAAATTTCCTCCATTTTAATGTTACACTAATTATATTTGAATATGTTTTAATGTAGATGAAGAGTTGGAGGTGAGAAAAGCTTCTGAAGAAGGGCAGAAAGGAGGATCTCTGCTCCCATCTGTCACACATTCCCTGTGCTACTCAGACACACATAACCTGCAAGTGGAGGTATATCACCCAGAGCTAGAATTTCTTAATTTGTAAGTCTTCATGCAAATTATTGAATTTAAAAACTTTAACATTATGGGGAATGGTCTAAATTAATTAGAGAATTGAAATGATTTTTAGCATTGTGGGATATGTAATGTTTTAGTAGGATTTGGGTAGAAAATATGAAAACCAATTTTTAGCTAAAATTTATTTTTGACCAACAAATAAGAAAAAACGTAACATTGCCAATTTTTAACATAAGTATGGCAGTGGCAAATTCACCTGACTAGAATGCAGATGAAATAGAGTCATGAGGGGAGAGTGAACATCCTCCACATGTGGGGGCAGAGGTTATCAGGGGTGCTTTTATTCTTCAGTTCTCTTTTAGCATGTCTCAACTAATCACAACTCGTTTGTTCCAATTTAAATTTGTAGGCCATAGCATGTAGTTTTAATTAATAAAATTTCACAAAATACAAACATACCTGGGAAAAATCTTTAGCAAACAGCACAGAAATAAGATAATACTAAATATTTAAGCACAATGAGAAAATAGAACTGACATGCCTGTACTTTGAATGTGAGTTCCCTGTCACCCACGTTAAGAATTAGGAACAGAAATAAGAAGAAAAAATGATGATTGAATCAAATCCAAAAAATTCCTGAATGATTTTGTTTTCATAAATAACATAGTCTATTGGAAATTTGCATTTGAATCCACTAGTTTTACTAATGGCTCTCACTCAGTGTGTATTTTACTATGAGTTATTGACTAATAATACTATGAAACATGATACTTGAAAGTCATCTAAAAGATTGTTTCTTTTTTTAAACTATACTTCCATTTATGTTTTATAACATATATATTTTTGTAGTTCAGTTATGAATATGTATTTGTAAATATATGTAATTTATATATAAATAGGCAATTATAAATTTAATTTTTAAATTTAAATAGAATTCTTTTCCTTAATAGGATACTTATCCAGCAAGTTCAGAGAATTTTATTCTAGGATTCAGGTCCTCATTTATAAAATTAGAAAAATGCTGGAAAATTACGTAGCTACTTTGGGATATAAACTCATGGCCATGAGTTTTTCTGTGCCTCTGGATCTTTGACAGTTCAAGGTTCTCCCTGTCTTAAACCCAATCGGTAAGACAGTCAAAGAGGAGGAGACAGAAAATACTTCTCAGAGCAAAAACCTTTTCAGGTTCTTTTTTCATATTGATAGAATTATGAGCTCTATTCTTAAAAGAATTCTATGCAAAAGGGTGCTTCATACTGGTTACCTTTTTAAAATTTTCTTAAAAGCTATATGTATGTTTGTTAGTCTAGCCACTAGAATTGTGATTCTTTTTCCCTAAATGTCCACATTTACATGATAATATCCAACCTGCATCAAACATTACATTTCAGACTCTGTTTTAAAAACTTTTACAAGTATTACTTCATTTTATCCTTACCACAGTCCTCTAAATTGTGTTATTTTGCCCCTTTTTTACTGTTGAATAAAACTGAGTTACAGATAGTAAACACCTTGCTCAATGACACCCCAGTAAAAGCAATACTAGGATTCAAACCACATTCTATGGACCTACACTCCACTTTGGCATGATAAAACTCGCATCTCTTAAGTTTTAAGATTTATTTATTTATTTTAGAGAGAGAGACAGAGAGAGAGTGGAGGGGAAGGGCAGAGGGAGAGAGAATCCTCAAGCAGACTCCCTGCTGAGCATGGAACCTGACACAGGGGCTCGATCTCAGGACCCTGAGATCACGACCTGAGCCACCCAGATGCCCCTAAAAATCGCATCTCTTAAGTTTTGTTTAAAATTATTACCTTGCTTGTTCCCATGGGGATTTGAAAAAGTGATGAAACTAAAATGATTTCTGTTTCATGGATCTGTGTTTAAACCAATGAATGTATATGACCATGTACATGTGTTCGGGCACGTGTGTGTGTGTGTGTGTGTGTGTGTGTGTGTGTGTGTGTGTGGTGGGTGAGTGAGGAGGCTAAGGTACTAATGTGAGAATTACCATATAGATAGTTTGATATTTAATTGAATCCTGGGTACCATCACTTCCATGGTTAGGATGTCACATCTGTGGTTATGAGACCTTATGAGTTTTACTTACCACTGCTTAGGTTTGGTTCCTGCTTGTGCCTTTAACATATATTTCAGGATAATATACACAGATCCAATCTTGTAAAAGATGATCAAAAACAATATGAAGAACTATAAAATCTTACTGAAAAGCACAAAAAAGAATTCTGAATATTTTAAAGATGCCAGTTCTTCGAGTATATATTGAAAACAATTCTGATTAAAAACTTAGTAGAGATTATTTGGGTCTTGGCAGAATAATTCTAGAGTACATCTGGAAAATTAGCTTAATGAGGCCAGCCATTAGCATTTTGAAAAAAAAAGTAAAAATGAAAGATATTCCCTACTAGATAATAAATCATACAAAGCTGTAATAATATGAAGAAAGTATTAATTACAAGGAATTGAAATAAAGATCAAAAGAACAAAACAGAAATTCCAGAAGCAGAAAAGCACATGTATAAAATTATACAGATAAAGAAAATACCATTGCTAAAAAGAGAACCACAGGCTCCTAATGGAGTCACTTGTGCTAGACCCACAAAACTAGGTTTCTTGTTTGTTTGTTTGTTTGTTTTGTTTTTAAGATTTATTTATTGAGATGCCTGGGTGGCTCAGTCAGTTAAGCATCTACCTTTGGCTCATATCATGATCCCCAGGTCCTGGGATTGAGGCCTGTGTTGGGCTCCTTGCTCAGTGGGGAGCCTGCTTCTCCCTCTGCCTGTTGCCCCCCACATGTGCTCTCTCTCTCTGACAAATAAATAAATAAAATCTTTTAAAATAATAAAAAATAAAAAATAAGATTTATTTATTTATTGAGAGAGATGGGGGAGGGGGCAGAGGGAGAGAATCTTTCAAGCAGACTCCCCATTGAGTGAGGAGCCCAACCCGGGGCTCAGTCCCACAATCCATGAGATCATGACCTGAGTGGAAACCAAGAGTTGGTCGCCCAACTGACTGAGCCACGAGGCATCCCTCAAGTAGGGTTTAATAACTAATTGCAGTTTGAACCTTCCTCAGGAATGTAATCTTAATTGGTCAGTCTGAAATTTCCAGGTCAGCAGCAGTGAGGTAATCCACCTAAGTCCCCCAAAGGGGGATGACCTTATCCAAAATAATTCTCATTTTTGTTTATGACTTCCTTGTCCCGAGTTAAAAACCTTTCCCTTCCTCTAGCCCTGTGGAGCTCCTCTCTATTTGCTAGGTGGGGTGCTGACCAATTCATGAATCATTTAATAGAGCCAATTTGATCTTTAAATTTACTCACTTGAAATTTTGTTGTTTAGCATCATCAAAATTCATCAGGGAATAGAAATATAAATCAATACACAGTGACCTGACAGTCAATTAGTGACAATTTTATATTTATACTAAAATAGATTTCATATTATTTGAGTAATTCAGTATGTTAGACATAACTTAAAGTGCAAGAATTGATTTTGTCCCAAGAAGACGTTTTAAGTGTAAAAATAAAGAGATAGCACAGGAAAAAAAAAAAAGATGAATGTAACTGCACAAAGGCTAAATCTCCAATGTATCACCAAATATAATAAAATTGGAAACCAGAATTAGTCTGGAATTAAATTTTTTAAAATTGAAATGATGGAGAAATATTAGAGTTATAAACAAATTTGAAAACAAATAACTGTAAAAGGAAAACTGTTGCTAAAGGACATAAATAGACAATTCACAACGAATAAAACATTAGTTAAAGATGTAAAATCATGTGAAACATAAAAGTTAAAATATTGCAACACATTATCTTTCACCTTCAAATGGAATTTAAAGAAAATATTAATGCCAAAAGACAATCAAGGGCATGTAAAATAAGTCTTATAAACAATGTTTACTGTAATAAAAGTTTATACATTTTTAAACAAAACTAAGCAACAGAAATTAAAGTTTTAATAATGTTCATACCCTTGGGGCACCTGGGTGGCTCAGTTGGTTAAGCATCTGCCTTCAGCTGTGGTAGTGATCCCAGGGTCCTGGGATAGAGCCCCACATTGGGCTCCCTGCTCAGAGGGGAGACTGCTTCTCTCTCTTCCTCTGCCCTTCCCCCCCTGCTCGTGCTCTCTTGCTATCTCTCTCTCTCAAATAAATAAATAAAATCTTCAAAAAGAATGTTTATACCCTTCTACTATACTCAACAGTCTTGCTTCAATCATACTATCATAATAAACTAACCAGTGCCTTTTGAAAGACAGAAAATAATCTAAATGGTCAACAAAATAAAGAATTGTTAAATAAATATTCGTCAATTTAAAAATTAAATTTTGAATATGTAATGCACAAGGAATGCTCAGAATTGGTATCATAAAACCAGTATAAGAAACCACAAAACATCTAAAATAAACTATGGAGAAGTCTGCATGTATGTAATATAGACAAAAAGGTTTAACAGTATAGTTTAAGGTTAAGAACTAAGATTTGCAAACTTTCTAGGTTTGGAATCTACCCTTACCACTTTATATGTTTTTGGAAGTTTATTTGTATCCTAGTTTTCCAATCTAAAAAATAGATAATCATCTGTACCTTATAGTTTTATTGAACTTAGAATAGATTAACTATGTGATGTGTTTAGCACAGGGCCAGGCACTAAGCAAGGGTGTAATAAATGTAACCTACTCTATTATCTTAAATGGTGGGATGATATTATGAATATTTTCTCCCTTTTAAATGCACACTAGATATTTTTACAAGAAAATATTGACAAGCTTATTTTTTTAAGTTTTAACTGAAAGAAGTTGTATATTGGCTACTCTAAAGTAAAAATAGTAGTATAATCGGGAAATAATATGCATAGATGAAAATACTTTCTCTTTTTTATTTAGCCCTTTTTCCATTAACTGTAAATCTTTTATATAGGATTATCTTCATTCATTTATTCATTACACAAATAATTACTTAATATACTAAGTACCAGGCAATAGTCTAAGTTGTGAGAACATATCAATGAACGAATTGTTTCTCTTTCTTACACAGCTTATATTCTGTTGAGAACAAAGAATTAAAAAAAAAAACAGAAACACTGATCTATATCGTATGCCAATCAGTGCTAAAGAGAGAAAAAAGAAGTGGAAAATAATTTTTTACAATAATTGAAGAGATGGTTTTTAAGGAGAGACCCAATCATACATTTTATTCACACCAAACTCATTAAATCAAGAAAATAAGAACTACCCAACTCTCCAAAGTTTATAGTCAATTCTGTAAAGCAAATAGTTAGTGTAATGGTATAGTAAAAGGTTAGTATGGAATTTAAAAGAGATCATAATTGTAGTATATTTCTGAGTACGCAGATACTAAATATTTTAGTAGATTTAAATGTAATTTCAAGTATAGTTTCTATAAACTTATTAAATCAAAATTTAAATGTAGTATATTCTCTTTTTTGTGTAACTTTATCTAGATTATGAATGTATCACACATATAATAGCAACAACAACCAATAATATTTACTGAATACATATTATCACCTAAGATATGCTAAGCAGTCCTTATGGAAATACTAAGAGGCTGTTGCCGCGATTATCCCTACTTTATAGAAGAGGAAACAAACAGATAAAACATTTTTTTCCCCAAATTACCAGTTTGTAAGTGATGCAGTTGTGATTAGGACCAGGTCTGTCAGATATCAAAATCAGTTACTTAATCTGTGGGCTGTTACTGCTTTGGGTTTGGACATCTGAATGCATATGAGATATTTCCATTTTAACTAAATCCTTCCCTAATTATTTTGTTTTAGTTTCAAAAATTCAAACATTTAATCAGTCATTTGAAAAAAAATCTTAGTAGATTTGGGTAAAATACAATAATTAAGTGGTTCATTGGCTTTAAATGTGCATAGGGTTTGAAATAATTCAAGTGTTAGTTCATCCAACCTAATGCATAACTTTTAGGAAGAATTCCAGAGGTTCCAGCTTTCTAATTTTTTTTTTTGAAGATTTTACTTATTTATTTTTTTGAGAGAGAGATAGAGTGCAGTGTGTGTCCACCCATGAGCTGGGAGAGGGGGAGGGTCTTCAGCACACTCCAGGCTGAGCCAATCGTGGGGCTCAGTCCTATGATCCCAAGATCATGACCCAAGCCAAAACCTAGCGTCAGAGGCCCAACTGACTGAGCTACCCAGGAGGGTGGAGGTTCTAGCTTTTTTAAAGGGACAGAAAGTTGATAAGTTCTATGGAGTAATATATTAGTGCATAATATAGTATGTACTAACATGTCCTAGGATTTTTATACAGATTAAGCAGATTATGTAACAGGAGGTAAATAAACCAAATAAATATGTCTTAAAAAGACATATTTAACTTTTTACCATAATATAGATTCACTCCAACTTGAAGTATCTCAGAATAGGGGCTCCTGGATGGCTCAGTCAGTTAATGGTCTGCCTTCAACTCAGGTCATGATTGAGAGTCCCGGGATTAAGCCCCACATCGGGCTCCCTGCTCAGTGGGGAATCTGCTTCTCCCTCTGCCCCTCACCCCACTCATGTACCCTCTCTCTCTCTCAAATAAATAAATAAAATCTTAAAAAAAGTATCCCAGAATAATTTTAATAGTTTCATAATAACAACAAATAAAAATACTTATTAATTAACTTTTCACTGTATGTTAGTAGCTATACTTCTCATGATTGGCATGCATTTTTTCAAGTTCACAAGAACTTCATGAAGTAGAATTTATCAATATGCAGACCAAGGCACTGAAAACTTAAATAATATGGCCAACTCCTCCCAACTGTTTAACCTGAAGTCAGACTTTGAACTCATACCTAGTAATGATAAAACTTCTAGAATGAAATTCAGTTCTAGAGATGCAGCATCATTATCCAAATAATTTTAACTATGTCATATTTACTTTTTTAGTACAATAGTTTTCATACAAAATTTCATAGAAATTGAAAAGGAAAAGACTAACTCCAAGCACACTCCAAATTATACTAATCCCTGAATAGCCAGATCTTAGGCTTTGGGCTAAGGGTGAACATATGAGTATGTTTATGGGAGTGTGGGATGTCTGTGAATAGTAATGGAAAATTATAGAAAATCATCCATTTAATCATACTTTTTTTACAGTAATTAATGTATAAAATAACTGACTTTGGTTGTTTGGATAACCATCTGTCACAAGTGTTAGAAACCACTTACTATTTTGGTATAAATTGGATTATAGTAGGCCAAATAGCATGACAATATTTTGCAGCAATATTTAGTGTGGAACTTTTTGTTCCTGTAGACTTTTATTGTGGGTTTTGTTTTTTGTTTTTTTTTTTTGGAAAGAAGTTCAGACAATCGGATAATCTCTTTTTATCTCTCTTTATTGAAGTGTATAATTTTTGCCCCTGCCACCTACCTAATTCTAACTCCTATCTCTGCAACAGACATAAATGTATATGGTAAGTAGATATGTGATGTGTCAGTGAGTATTAGATCCTATGAATAGATTTTTATTTCCAAAAAGTACCATCCAAATCACCCCTGATGAGTTTGACTTTGCTGTAATTTGGTTTTGCAAAATGGCTAAATCACCAAATGGAAATAGATTGAGAAACCATTAAAATGGGAGCATGGGAGTGTAGACAAAGAAAGTAGAATGATGCTTTCTTAATATCTGGGCTAAATCCAGTGCTTTGGCTTGCTGGATGGCACCTCTGACTAGTACTGAAGACACTAAACATAAGCAAAAAAATTTTTACTCTCAATGTATCTGTTACATCAAAAATAAGTCATTTCAAGTACAGTACTATTACATTCCAGTACACTTTTGGAATACTGTAATAGGCTTTCAGATTGAATGAAAGGGTCTTAAGGTGATGGGCACCAAACCACCTTCTGTAAGTATGTCAAAAGTAAAGTTGAAGGAGTGAGAGAAAAGACATATTTAAGTTTTACACATTTATAAAAAAGGAATGAGAAACATATCACTTTCTGTAGTATTTGTTTTTTCTCTGCTTTCTTAGCAAGGAAATTTAACACACACACACACACACACACACACACACACACACACACATACATCCACTGGTGACTATGGGACTGGAATACAATTACAAGTTTCCTCACAGCAGTAAACCCTCAATCCCAGCTGTGCCTTCAGTGGCATGAGCCAGCTTGATTATGCTAAAGCACCCCTGGTTTCCTTCCTCTTTTGTTTCATTCCACCCAGGGTCTTAAAGCTTAAACATTTGACATGCTTGGGCAGTTTTCTCTCTAATTTCACCCAAGCTGACTGTGCACTGAGTTTAATGTGTAGGTGTAGCCTGTAGGTGCAAGTAGCTTCTTCAGTATTTTTTTCCCCTTTAGCCATCTGAACATTGGATGCATTCCAAGTTGGAGTGAATCTATATTATGGTAAAAAGTTAAATCATATCACAAGAGAAATAATATTACCACACCAAACTGATTTAGATCAATTTCCGTGCAGGCATAGGTTGACTTTGAAACTGCAGTTACAATGCTTCTGGCTTCAACAACATAAAGGATGAAACTCTAGAAAATCAACAAATCTTATATATGGGATGCATTAAGTTTAGTTATGACCTTTGAAAACATGTAGTGAGAGAATATTCATATATTTGTTCATATACTAATGTTTCATTATTTAATGTTAAATACCATATAATTATTTCATTTGAAAAAAAAACCTTATATAACAAAATTGGTCCCAAACCAGAATTTGGAGTACCAGCTCTCAATCCTTTGGTACTCTGGAACTCTTTGCTAATTAGTGAAAATATAGTGAAACTCATTATTACTGAAATAGTGGGTACTGTAAATAATAAGTGTCTAGGTCATCAAGGGGCCTTCTAGTATCCTTGTAAATACAGCAGAATACATATCTTAGACTTCATTGTATGCCTGCTCTACTAAGAAAAAAGATTGCGTTGAACTTATCCTGGCTTATTTCTTGGTCATCTCAATTCCTTTGTGAATTTATTTGACATTAAAAAAACATATATATATATACCTTAAAGAAGATACAGATTATTTTTGGTAGAATTTCAAACATAGAATGAAATATGTCAGAGGTGGGAAGACCCTGATGGCAATTTATAGTTTTTGATAAACTGTCTGATAAACTGTCTGTATGTATGTATGTGTGTATGCATGCATCTGTGTTTATGAAATTTCACAAGTAAATAGAGAATGGTGTGTCCCAAAAGAAAATGTGTCAGAACCTCCTTTGTGCAGTAATTCTCATCTTTTATCAGCTACATACATACAGAATGATAATCACATGTGTAACCAACTCTCATTTCCTGACCTGGAAAATCTACCCCTTCCTCTTTCATTCAGGATCTCATATTGAGCACATGTAAGAGGGATAATTAATTTCATAATAAACTTGTATCACATGCATTTTATATTTTAAGTAATTATTTGCAAACTTTGCTATCGTGAATCTTATTGCCTCCCCCATAATGAATCACCCACACCATCAAATCGTCATACCTCAGATGAGAATTGCTGTCTTTAAGCAACAGTAGGGAGAAGACGGGGGCTGTGAAGTATTATTATTTGCACTTCTTAAAATGCTTTATTTAAAAAATCATGATAAAAATGGCCTTAGTTCTTATAAAACTTTTCTAAGAATCATGGGTAGAGGTTCTTAGCTTCCTTATGCTAACACTAATAGAGTAGTGACTGTCACCTTGACATCATTTTTACCCTCTGATTAACCAGTTCAGGACTGTCATTCTGTCAGAGCCTCAGCAGTTAACACTGACTAGGAAGCTGACTTTCAGGCACCTAAAGTGGTGTTTTAAAGGGAATGGTAATGAGAGAGATAAATTATTCCCTGTCACAGTGCATCCGAAGTAAACTCTGTACCCACCATAACAATGAAGAATTCCCCAACTAAATGTGCAGTGATCCTGATGCCAGTAATCTAGATATAGGTGCAAATTGAATGGAGAGTCAGGAGGAATAATATTAAGTTATTTTATAAAGAAGAAGGAAAGGAGTATCAGAGAAAGAAAGGAAACCCAAGTCTTGGATTTGATTCTGCTATTATTAAGATGTGTGACTGTGGGAAATGACTTAACTTTCTTGATCTTTCATCTTCTCTTGGGTAAATGAATGTGTTGGGCTAGGGCAGCAGGTCCCAACCTACTTCAAGAAACATTGGTTAATTGGGGCACCTGGGTGGCTCAGTTGGTTAAGCATCTGCCTTTAGCTCAGGTCATGATCCCTGGTTCTCTCTCTGTCTCTCTCAAATAAATAAAATCTTTAAAAAAAAAAAAGAAACGTTGGTTAATAGATCATGGAAGAATAAAGGTTTACTGGTAAATACATATGATAAACTGTGAATGAAACACACTATATTGTGAGTCTATATCAAAATGCATTCTAACAACTTAATGGGTGTAGAGTATCTTGTCATAAAATTTTGCCTAACCCTATAGTTCTTGACTCCTCCTGCCTATGTGAAGCACCTAGGGAGTTTAAAGAAATACTCAAGACACCCCTCTAGATCAAATAAATAAGATTCTTCAAGGATGGGTTCTGGGAATCAATAATTTAACAATCCCTGTCCACCACCACCCACCCCACCTAGGTGAGGATAGTATTAACCTTGGAAGCCAGACTGGAGGGCCTCACAATCAGTTGAAGGCCCTAATATAAAAAAGGCTGACCTCCCCCAAAGGATGAGGAATTCTGCCACCAGTCCACCTTCAGACTCAACTGAAACAACTCTTGCGTGAGTCTCCATCCTACCAGCCTACCCTGCAGATTTTGGACTTGCCAACTTCCACAGTCACCATGAGCCAATTCCTGAAAATCTCTCTCTCTCTCACTCTTTGAATCTCTGTCTCAGTTTCTTCCTCCCCTTACACTACCACCACCACCAAAGAATATATCCCTTGATAACCTTGCTCATTTTTTCACCAACATAAGGAATATATACCAGTCTGATTCTGCCATGAAAAACAACTACAACTCTTTAATGCAATTAT
>NW_027397089.1:16343568-16354046 GCF_003265705.2 Callorhinus ursinus | reverse complement strand
GTGTTTATATAACCCACTATAATCACCACCCAGATCAAGATATAGAACATTTCCATCCTGCTAAAATGTTCCCTCATGTTTCTTTGGCAATAAACTTCACTCTTCATACCTGCCACACTAAATTACTGATCTGATTGCTTTTGCCTATTCTAGCATTTTGTATCAATAAAAGATTATAGTATGCACAAATTGTGTCTGGATATTTTCATTAAAAAATGTTTCTGAGCCTCATCCAAATTGTTGCATGTATTAAGTGGATTGCTCCTTTTTATTACTGAATGTGTTTTCATATTTAAAGTGTGTATTTTTGTGGGTAGAATATAATTGAATATTGTTCATTTTTTTAAAAGTCTAATAATTTAATAGTCTAATAGTTTATCCATTTTGGTTTATGTGTTTAGTCCATTTACATTTAATGTAATTATTGATATTGTATTTGTTTTTGTCTTTTCCTTTGGGATTACTTGAATACCTTTAGTATTCCATTTTGTCTTCTGTACTAATGTTAAGTCATTTTGTTTTATGGTATGTTAGTTGCTACTGTGTTTACAATAGCAATGTATTTTGAGTTTACTATAATCTACTTTCAAATAATATACCATTTGCATATATAACGATATTTCTACTGCTTTTGTCATTTGTGTTATTACTGTAACATTTTACTTTCACAAATGACATGTCTTGGTACTCAATATCAGTATTATTTTTTATCAAAACACTTATTTTTTAGAAAATTAAAAAAATGAACATCTTTTATATTTGTACATATAATACATAAATATAACTTTAGTTTCCATCAGAAAACATTTCTTCATCTCATAGAAGTTTATGTAGTTGAGAGACTATGGACTCTGAAAAACAAACTGAGGGTTCTAGAGGGGAGGGGGTGGGAGGATGGGTTAGCCTGGTGATGAGTATTAAAGAGGGCACATTCTGCATGGAGCACTGGGTGTTATACGCAAGCAATGAATCATGGAACACTACATCAAAAACTAATGATGTAATATATGATGATTAACATAACATAATAAAAAAAAGTTTATGTAGTACAGGTTGACTATTGCTGTATACTTAAAAATTTTGCCTGTCATTAAATGGCATTGTTTTGCCATAATTTTTGAAACATATATTCTCTTTGTGTAGATTTCTAGCACAACTATTTTACAGTAAATTAAAAATTTCCATTCATTGTCTCTGAATACTCTAGTAGTATTAAGTGGTCATTTTAATTTTCTTTTTATAATATGTCTATTTTTCTTTGCTTTAATTTTTTTGTTTGTTAATCATTTTCATCCATTTGAATATGATGTGTGTTGATGTAATGCTACTTGGGGTTTATTAAGTTTCTTGGATTTGTGGATTGATATTTTTATCAAATCTGTTATTTTTCAGCTATTGCTTTTTTATCTGTCCCTCTCAATCTTTGGGATACTCCAAATATAAATATAAATATATACACATATTTATATTATATATAATATATATTTGTATTATATGTTATATATAATAGTCTTTATATTATGTAATATATATGTATTTATATTAGACTGCTTAATATTGTCCATTAAGAGTCTATTGTTCACCCTTTTCTTTTTTCTCTCCTTATGTTTTAGTTTGAATAGTTTCTATTGCCATATTTTCAAGTTCAGTTATGTCTTTGGGAAAAACTGATCTCCTGTTTAGCCAACCCATGCCAGATATACTATTAGATGTTAAGTTTCATTAGACACTTCTTTACAGTTGTCATTTTTCTCATTACTATGTTATGCTTTGGTTTGAATACCTATACATAGTAGTAGGTTTTTTTTTAAGTCATTTTCTTATAATTAAATCATCCCCATAATTTCTGGTTCTGTTTCTATTTACTTATTTTTCTCCTTGTTATAAGTCACATATTTCCAGCTTTTTTTTTCCTATTTAGTAATTATTGATTGGATGCTAGACATTTGAATATTTTTGATTCTGCTATCTTCCTTAAGTAGTTGGTTTTGTCCTGGCAAGACATTAATTTAATTGCCAATCACCTTAATCTTTTTGAAGCATGATTTTACACTTTGTTAGTACACATCTAGAGTAGCCTTATATCTCCTCTTACTTTAATGTTTGTTCTCAGGCTTGGCATTTCTGAGGTGTCCACTGAATTTCCTGGGTGTTCAGTGAAGCATCTGTGAGGCTTAGGATATGAAACAGATCTCAGTGGGTGTGAACTTGTGAGCTCAGATATTATTTTAGTTTCTTGTCACCTTGTAGGTTCTTTACTCATAAGTTTTCTTGCCTGGCCTTCACAGAGTGTTAGCCTTTGTATGTTCAGTTTAATATTCAGCCAGAGGTTGAATGAAGCGAGCTTCTTTTAAAATTTCTGAATGTATTTTCCTCTGTGTAGCCACCACTTTGTGGTTCATTGTCCTACAAATCCTAACCATTTAGCCTTCCTTATCTCAGAAAGACTCTCTTCTTGTGCTTGGATTCTCTTTCCCTGAACTTTGGCCTGGAAAGTGCCTCCAAAAAGAAAGCCCTGGAAATTGTAGGGTATACCTCATTTGTTTTTCTTCTCTTAGAATTCAAGCTCTGTGCTGTCTGCTGTCTAATATCAATGAAGAGATTTTTTATATAGTTTGTCTAATTTTCTAGGTTTTTTTTGTTGTCTTGTTGTGTTTTGTTTTTAATGGCAGTAGGGCTAGTCTAGTACCAGTGATTCAATCTTGGTTAGAAGCAGAAGTCCCTGTTACTGTGTTTGTTTGTGTGCTTGTTTTTGTGTGTACTTTCTTTTCTTTTTTTTTTGTTTTTTTTTGTTTGTTTGTTTTGTTTTATCATGGAAATTGTGTGTGTCAGAACTCCTATATATCTCTCACCAGACTCCAGTGTTCTTGAGAACATAGCTTGGGAAACACTGATTCAATAGCAAAGGTCATTATAGTCAGTATTTGTGCATCAGGACTCACTAAAATTAGTGTAAAGTCTCAAATGAAGAAAAAATCATTTGGAAGTTAATACCATTTAATTTCCACTTAATTTGGAAGTTTCTATTACCTCTGTGACCTGTGTTACAAAAATATTATAAATAGTAAGTAATTAGCATAATAATTGTGTGATTTTTAAGAGGGATTAAAGCATCTTATACTACTATGGATGTTAATATGCTCTTAGAATCTTTAAGGATTTACGCTATTTTTTTTTCTTCACAGCCATCACTTCACACAGATATCTTTTTGTGTGTTTGTCAGAAAGACTAAGATCTATTCTCTTAGCAAATTTCAATTATACCATGCAATGTTATCAAATATAGTCACAGTGTTATATATTATATTGGCAGAACTTATTCTGAAAATTTGTACTCTTTCACCAATGTCTCCCTATTTCTCCCAGCTCCCAGCCCCTGGCAAACACTTTTCTATTCTTTGTGAGTTTGACTTTTTCTTAGGTTTTACCTATAATTGATACTATGCTGTATTTGTCTTCTTCTGTCTGGCTTAATTCACCTACCATAATTCCCTCAAGGTCCATCCATGTTGTTACAAATGACAAGATTTCCCTCTTTTCATAGCTGAATAAAATTCCATTGTGTATATAGACCACAGTTTCTTTATCGATTCATCCAGTGACTGACACTTAGGCTGTTTCCGTATCTTGGCTATTATGATTACTACTACAGTGAACATGTGGGTACATTCTGCTTTTATTTCCTTTAAATATATGCCCAGAAATGGGATTGGTGGATCATATGGGAGTTTTACTTTTAATTTTTTAGAAGGCTCCATACTGTTTTCCATAGTGGCTACACCAATTTACATTCCCACCAAATGTGCCACAATGGTTGCCTTTTCCTCACAGCCTCATCAACACTTGTTATCTCTTGTCTTTTTGATAATAGCCATAGCCATTCTAGCAGTTGTAAGGAAACTACAATCTCATTGTAGTTTTAATTTTCATTTCCCTGATGATTAGTGATGTTGAGTACTTCTTCCTATACTTGTTGACTATTTGAATGCCTTCTTTGTAAAAATGTCTATTCAGTGTCTCTGCTTATTTATTAATTGGATTTTTTTTCTTTTTGCTATTGAATTGTGTGAATTCTTTATATATTTTGGATAATAACCCTTTATTTGATATATGATTTGCAAATATTTTCTCCAGTACCATAGGTTGTTTTTTCATTTTGTTGATGGTTTCCTTTGCTGTGCATAAGATTTTTAGTTTGATGTCTTCACATTTGTTTATTTTCGTTTTTGTTGCCTTTGTTTTGGTGTCAAATCCAAAGTCATTGCCAAGACTGATGTCAAGGAGTTTACTGTCTCTGTTTTCTTCTAAGAGTTTTAGAGTTTCAGGTCTTGAAGCCTTTAATTCATTTTGAGTTCACTTTTGCATATGATATAAGATAGGGATCCAGTTTCATTCTTTTTCAGGTGGCTGTCCAGTTTTCCCAAAACCATTTACTGAAGACACTCTTCTTTCCCCATTATATATTCTTTGGTTCCTTTTTGTAAATTAGTTGACCATATACATGTGGGTTTATTTCTGGGCTTTCTATTCTGTTCCATTTATCTTTGTGTCTGCTTTAATCCCATACTATATAGTTTTGATTACTATAGCTTTGTACTATAGTTTGAAATCAAGAAGTGTGATGCCTTCAGCTTTGTTCTTTATCATCAAGATTGCTCTGCCTATTCAGTCTTTTGTGGTTTCATACAAATTTAGTATTGTTATTTCTATTTCTGTGAAAAATACCATTGGAATTTTGATAGGGATTACATTTAATCCATAGATTACAGTGATTTTATAGAATGTTTTGGGTAATTCTTTTAATCCATGAGTCTGGAATATATTTTTGTTTCATTTATTTGTGGTTTCTTCAAATCCTTTCATCAATATCTATCTATCTATCTATCCATCTATCTATCTATCTATCTATCTATATCTATATATCTTCTGTCAATGTTTTAAGATATATATATCTTTTACCTCTTTGGTTAAATTTATTCTGAAGTATTTTATTATTTTTGGTGCTATTATAAATGAAATTGTTTTCTTAATTTCTTTTCTGATAGTTCATTATTAGTGTATAGAAATTCAACAGATGTCTGTATATTGATTTTGGATCCTGCATATGTAGTGAATTTAGTGAACTCATTTATCATTTATAACAGTTTTGGGTAGAATCTTTGGGTTTTCTATACATAATATCATGCCATCTGCACATAGAGACAGTTTTACTTCTTAGTTTTTGATTTAGGTAACTTGTATTTCTTTTTCTTGCCTAATTGCTCTTTCTAAGACTTCTAAAACTGTATTGAAAAAAAATAGTGGTGAGAGTAGGTATCCTTGCCTTGTTCCTAATCTTAGCGGAAAAGGTTTCAGCTTTTCACTGTTGAGTTTTATGTTAGCTGTCATATATAGCCTTCATTACGTCTAGGTACATTTCCTCTATACCGAGTTTCTTGAGAGTTTTCATCATGAATGTAATTTGAATTTTGCCAAATGCTTTTCTACATCTCTTGAGATGATCATAGATTTTAATTCTTAATTTTGTTAAAACAATGAATCATGGAACACTACATTAAAAGCTAATGATGTATGGTGATTAACATAACATTAAAATAAAATAAAATAAAATAAAATGTTGTATCACAACAATTGATTTGCAGATGTTGAAGCATTCTTGCATCCCTCGAATAAATCTCACTTGATCATTGTATATGATCCTTTTAATACGCTGTTCAGTTCAGTTTGCTAATATTTTGTTGTGGATTTTTGCAACTATGTTCATCAGGAATATTGACATGAAATTTTCATTTTTGGTAATATCTTGTCTGGTTTTGGTATCAGACACAAAATCAAAGTGTTTCTGCTCTTATATTTTTTGGAAGAGTTTGAGAAACACTGGTATTCTTCTTTAAATGTTTAGTAGAATTCACCATTGAAACCATCTGGTCCTAGGCTTTCCTTTGTTGAGAGATTTTGATTACTAATTCATTTTCCTACTAGTGATTAATCTCTTCTGATTTTCTTTTTTTTTAATGGTTCAGTCTTGGCGGATTGTATGTTACTGTAATTCATCCATTTCTTCTAGATTATATGATTCGTTGGCATGTAGTTGTTTAGTTAGTCTCTTATGATCTTTTGTATTTCTAAATAAGTTTGTTTGTTTGTTTATTTATAGGGAGGGAGGAGCAGAGGGAGAGGAAGAGAGAATTTTAAACAAGCCACACACCCAGCATGTAGCCCAACATGAGGCTTGATTTCACGACCCTGAGATCATGACCCTGAAATCATAACTTCACCCAAAATCCAGTCAGACGCTTAACCAACTGAGCCACTCAGGTGCCCCAGTCTTTTTCTATTTCTATAGTATCAGTTGTAACATCTCTTTCATTTTTTATTTTATTAGCCTTCTTTTTTCTTTTTCCTTTTCTTGTTCTTTTCTTGGTGAGTCTAACTAAAGTTTTGTCCATTTTGTTTATTTTTTCAAAAACCAGCTGTTAGTTTCATGATCTTTTGTATTATCTTTTCAGTCCCCATTTTATTTATTTCCACTCTAATTTTGTTATTTCCTTCCTTCTGCTAACTTTGAGTTAAGTTCTTTTTTTTCCTCATTCATTGAGGTATATAGACTGTTTATTTGAGATGCTTTTTTTTTTTTTCTGAATGTAGTCATTTATTGCTATAAACTTCCCTCTTAAAATTGCTTTTGCTGCATCTTATATTTTGGTTGTTATATTTACATTTTAATTTGTTTCAAGATATTATTTGGTTTCCTTTTGACTTCTTCTTTGAAACATTTTTTGTTCAGTAGCTTGCTGTTTAATCTTAACATATTTGTGAATGTTCCAGTTTTGTTTTCATGTTTCTTTGTTTATTTGTAACGAATTTCTGGTGCACTATTCTTTTTCTAGAAAAGTTTTTTTTTTTCTTTTTTCCTTTAGGACATTTAACTACAATAAACTTTTATGCTCCATGCTATATGCCTTCAATTTTCCCCTGTTGTTGACTTCTCTTCCCTTTAATACTACTGCCTTTCACTGTAATCTACAGGTATCCTTTTGCTCCTGCTGGTATACTCAGAGTTAACAGAGGTTCGTGACTTTTGACTAAAGAGTCAATAAAAATGTACCGTCAGTAAATACTTTGTAATCTAGTCACTGGAATGGAAGAAATTGAAGCCTAATTTCATTTACCCTAAAAGTCTTCAGTATATGTGGGAAACATGTAAAAGAAAGAAAGCAAAGCACAAAAGAACACAAAATCAATCACTTCAAAAGTTTTTAAATTTTTATTTTACACTTTGTTAATATTTATAGTTTGGTACTGACTTAAGCCTGTAGCTAGAGAGCATAATTTAAAATTCAATTAATCTATACTTTCTTTTCATTTCCAAATAAATATATTTTAGTCATTAATCTAAGGAGAAGATATCCATAAGCTAGAGGTCATCTTACAGAGATGATAAGCTAAATAAGTTAACATTTTATATCTAAATAAGTCATTGTTAATTTGGTTGAACATATATAAGCCACAGGAGTATTCTTTTGTCCCATGGTCCTATGCCTATCTTAAAAATAGATCTTCTTGGATTCTTTTTATAGGCATACTCTATTCTTGACACTTATTTCCTTCTTTAAACAATAGTCAATAAAAAAAGTATGTAGAGTATACACTTTTTTTTTCTTGCTCAGTATTCTACTTTTGGAATACTGCTCCATCCTACAAAATACATATGCTCCAAATGGTTCTGTCAATCAAGTGCCTCATCTCACTTATGGTCAAGGAGTTGGGCATGTGCCCCAGTCAGGAATAATCCATAGACTCACCCCTGGCAAGTCCAAATAGAATGTTTTCCAGGGTTTCTATATGGGCACAGGAAGAGAGAAGTCTCTTTCCCTTTTTACCTCCTAGAATTGGTAAGCTGGCAGGTTTTGAATGGGGCTGACAGTAGATATCCTTCCTGCCATGTGGAGATAATCTATCTGCTGAATTAAAGCAACATGAAGGGGAAAATAGAGCCAAAAGACAGAGAAAATGACCCAGCATTTAAACCTCTGAAAACAGCCATATCTAAGCCAAATCCGTGACTGAACTCAACCAGTTACATAAGTCAATATTATCTCTTTTATGTAATTTATTTTCAATTGGTTATTGTGAATTCCCACAGACATTCTTGAGTGATATAGAAAGCAAAGAGAGACAAAACTTTAAATTCCATTTATGATTCAGGATTCTATAATATTATTTATACTGATACATAAATATTTCTATCACTGATATTTCATGGTATATGTTTCACATTCATTTATATTTCATTCTATTCTAGATACATGTCATATAGGTACAAATATTTTAAATTGCAGTGTCATAATCTCTGACTTTTAGAAACTAAATTTATTCTTTTACCTTTGCCTTATTTACTGATATATTTGGATTTACTTTAATATTTCATTTGAAATTTCTTATTAACTATCAATTTATTTTCTTGACTTTTTTTTTTCACTTTTTCTATATGATGTTAGATTGATAAAGATTTCTGTACTCCCATAGAAGTTAAGAAACTTGTCCAAGATCACACAGCTAGGCAGCATGAAAATGGGATTTGGAAACATGCATGGATTGGATCCAGCATTTTCACACTTAATGACTAGATAATAGTGCTCCTAGGATGCAGAAAGGTATTTGCTTAATCTATACATTTGCAGTAGAGATGGAAACTCAAGGAGAAGCAAAAGAAATAATACTAATTTGGATTGGATTTTAAGAATGATTCATGTTAAAAGAAAGAAGCATGTTGGATGACTGTTAGAATTCTTGTTTGGGCAACTTGATGTGTGTTTTTTTAAGAAATCAGGGAAATATAGAGAGGAGGGAATATTTTTATCTAGGTGACATCATCTAAGTGGAGAGGTTTGCTACATCATTTGTTAGAAAATTTTCAGTTCAGAAACATTGTCTGGGCTATAATTTAAAAATGGATCATATCTGAATGTGTTTGGCATCCACAGATTTAGATAAGAGCACTCAAAGGTATTGTATTTTAAAGTAAAGCCAGAAAAAGACAAAGGATGGTACTGTAAGTGAACACATGGAAGATGTTGAAAAGTTTAATTAATTAATAGATGCAGAGTACTGGAAACAGCATCTGATATAGAGTAAGTACTAAATAATGGTCAACTAACAAGGATAATGATGATGGTGATGATTTTGATAAATAACATAAACATACTTTCATTATACATTTTTTTGGTTTACAGGACACTGCATTAGGTACAAGTTCAAAATCATTTCTGTGAGAATAAGTCAGTTATTTACCTAATGCAATATATACTCCCTACCTCTTATTTTGAGCTAGGAAGAAATATTCAGTTCAATACCCCAGCTATGTTTTGCTTCCAATGAAAAGGGGAATGAATACTAGTAAAGTGATAATAAAAAATATTTTCTCTCACAGTGATTTCCTAGCTTCTGCAACAACTAAACTAATTTCTAAGGCTGCTAAAATAATCTTAGATAAATCGTTGGAAGTTTTATATAGTAGCTATATAAATTTTCTTCCACATAAAGCAGGGTAAGATTTATTTCTTAACACTTTTTTTTTCTTTCTTTCTTTTTTTTTATATTTCATCAGTTTCCACTGGTATAATTTGGTCATGTTCAACTATATGTGAAAAGCACTTTTTCCTTCTTTCCCCCAAATACATCTTCACATAGTAAGGTGAAATTTGTGTATCCCTGGGGATTTTATAAAAAGAGAGGTGGAAGAAGAAGTTGAAAGGCAAAGAGTAAGTTCAAATTGTCAAGCCATGTGGTCTGTCTGAATTTTACTCAGGGGATCACCCATTCTTATTGTCAAAAGCCGAGAGATCTTGGAAAACAAGAAAGACAATTCAAAAGTGATGGGAAAATCCCAAGACAAATGGTGAAAATAAATGGTAATATTTTACAAGTTGTGAAGCAGTTTTATTCCAAAAGGTTTTTTAAGAACAAGCACAGTTTCTCAGCTATGTGTCCTTTTTAACCTAGATAAGCTCATAACAATTGAAATAACACTAGAAGGAAATGGAATTTCTGAATTAAGTTTAATTTTCATTTTATTTTTTAAAGATAAAACTTGTATAATAGCATTTCAAGTCCAAATGCAAATTATGTACATGTTTTACACTAACCCAGTCCCACTCCAGACAGTTTTAATTTTCTTTCATATAAGTCTTACCAGATTCTCATATATTTTTTCTTTCTGTTATTTTTGGAAAAAATGATGCTGGAATGAACCAAATAACATTTAAGGATCATTTTTAAACAGCATCCCATTCTAACACCCTGAAATGGTAACAGATATCTGCTCTGCATTGTATGTTGAACTGAGAATAATCAATATTTTATTTATTTATTTTTTTAAATTTTTTTATTGTTATGTTAATCACCATATATTACATCATTAGTTTTTGATGCAGTGTTCCATGATTCATTGTTTGTTCATAACACCCAGTGCTCCA
>NW_027397089.1:16331487-16343168 GCF_003265705.2 Callorhinus ursinus | reverse complement strand
TATCACCCAGCCATCCCATCTCTCCCACCCCCAACCACTCCAGTAACACTCAGTTTGTTTCCTGAGATTAAGAATTCCTCATATCAGTGAGGTCATGTGATACATGTCTTTCTCTGATTGACTTATTTCACTCAGCATAACCCCCTCCAGGTCCATCCACGTCGTTGCAAATGGCAAGATCTCATTCCTTTTGATGGCTGCATAATATTCCATTGTGTATATATACCACATCTTCTTTATCCATTCATCTGTCGATGGGCATCTTGGCTCTTTCCACAGTTTGGCTATTGTGGACATTGCTGCTATAAACATTGGGGTACACGTACCCCTTCGGGTCCCTACGAAAATAATCAATATTTTATTAACTGTTCTCTGCAAATTACTGTGGTGTCTGTTTTGCAGATAGAAAAGAAAAGCTTAAGGTCAAAGAGTAACAGAATTAGGACTAGATAATCTTACTTTAAAATTCATTGTTAGTTTATTATATCAAACTCTTCTTGGTTTAAGGATTTTGAATGCTATGGTCAGAAGAAATCATCTAAAAATTTATTAAACTGGGTAGGAACTGAACTATAATTGACAAATTACTAGAGGCTCAGTGTGAACAACTCTGAGAGTCAAAAACTCCAAGGACACCCAGTCATAGGAGGGGCTTCACAATATGAGATTTACCTCCAAGAACTCAACCTGGATCCCATAGTAAGTATGGGAGAAAAACTCCCTCCTGCCTCTAGCTGAGGGGGAGGAGAAGAAGAACCATTTTGAAATCCACGAGAGCACTGTTCTTCACAAGGCCTGCCCTAACAGGAAATAACAAGAGCCTAACCAGCTGGGATAGTAGCAGAGCGTAATTGGGATATTATCAGAGCCTGATTGACGGGGGGGCGGGGGAAGGAAAATACCCAACTCTAGCCCATTTTAGCCAATCTGCCACATGGAAGGAGGAAGAAAAAATACAGAAAAACATTTATGAAATTCACAGTCTAGAGGCACAGTCTCACTAAATGTCTGAGACCTAATCATAGGACTACAGAGTGCTTCGCCTGCCCCCCACACCTCACATCTACACTAAAGGCCTATTTAGGATAGTTCATCTTACCCAATACATTATGTCCGAAAAATATTAAAAGGTATATCAAAAGACCGAAACACAATTTTAAGAGCAAGAGCAAGCATCTGAACCAGACATGGCAGGGATGTGAATGATCAGACTGGGAATTTAAAACAACCGTGATTAAGATGTTAAGGGCTCTCGTGGTCAAAGTAGACATTGTGCAAGAAGAGATGGGCAATGTAAGAAGAGAGAAGTAGATCCTAAAACCCAAAAAGAAATGCTAGAGATTAAAAAACACTATAATAGAAATGAAGAATGCCTTTAATGGACTGGACACAGTTGAGACAGATGAGGAAAGAATCTCTGAGCTAGAAAATATTTAAATGGAAACCTCAAAAACCAAAAAGCAAAGAAAACATAGACTGGGGAAAAAATTAGCAGAACAGTATATTCAAGGACTGTGGAAAAACTTCAAAAGGGTAACAAACCATATGAGAATACCAGAAAGAGAAAAAAGAAACTGAAGAAATACTTGAAAAAATAATAATGGAGAATTTCCTGAAATTAATGTCACACACCAAACCACAAATCCAGGAAGCTCAGAAAACAGCAAGCAGGATAAATGACAAACAAACAAACATAACCCTACATTTAGGCATATTGTCTTCACACTACAGAAAATCAAAGATAAAGAAAAATATGAAAGAAAAAAAATTACCTTACTTATAAAGGAGCAAAGATAAGCATTACATCCTACTTCTCAGAAACTGCAAACAAGAAGAGAGTGGTGTAAAGTATTTAGAGTTGAGAAAAAAAAACAACCAACCTAGAATCTGTACACTGTGAAATATCTTTCAGAAATGAAGGGGAAATAACAACTTCCTCAGACAAACAAAAATTGAGGGAATTTGTTCCCAGTAGACTTGTCTTGCAAGAAAAGTTAAGAGAAGTCTTTAGAGAGAAATAAAATAATATAGGTCAGAACTTCAGATATACATAACGAAAGGAATGTAATTGAAGAAAGAATAAGTGAAGGTCAAAGAAAAACTTTTATTTTTCTTATTCTTATTTGATCTAACAATAACCATTCGAATTAAATAACAGTGTATTCAATTATGTATGCTTAAAGTGTATGTGTGTATATATATATCTACATATATATATATACACACATACATATATATGCTTATGTATACTTACATATAAGTGAAATAAATGACAGTAATGCTACAAAGGACAAGAAGGAGGAATTAGGATTATTTTGTTATTATAAAGTACCCATACTACCTGTTAAATGGTATAGTGTTATTTGAAAGTAGACTTGAATTAGCCTTAAATGTATATTACAAATTCTAGGGAAACCACTAAAAACAAAAACACGAAACAAAAACGACCAATTTACTAAGAAAGCATAGAAAACGGAATTATAAAAAAGTGCTCAATTAAACCCCCAAAATCAGAAAAAGAGTGGAAGGAAAGAATAAGAATGAAGAACAAGGGCAACAGATAGAAAAAGTAACAGATATGGTAACTATTATTCTAACTATATCAATAATCACCTTGAATGTCAATGGTTGAAAAACACCATTTAAAAGATAGAGATTGGGGCGCCTGGGTGGCTCAGTTGGTTAAGCAACTGCCTTCGGCTCAGGTCATGATCCTGGAGCCCTCAGACCCTCCCCCCTCTCCTGCTCTCTCTCTCTCTATCTCATTCTCTCTCTCAAATACATAAATAAAATCTTAAAAAAAAAAAAAAGAGGGCACCTGGGTGGCTCAGTTGGTTAAGCGACTGCCTTCAGCTCAGGTCATGATCCTGGAGTCCCAGGATCGAGTCCCGCATCGGGCTCCCTGCTCTGCAGGGAGTCTGTTTCTTCCTCTGACCCTCCCCTCTCTCATGTGCTCTCTCTCTCATTCTCTCTCTCAAGTAAATAAATAAAATCTTAAAAAAAAAAGACAGAGATTGTCAGAATGAACAAAAAACAAGACCTAACTATATGTTATGTATAAGAAATCCACTTTAAATATAAACGTAGATAAAGATTAAAAGTCAGTGAATAAAAAAATATATATATATATCCCATGCTAACACTAATCAAAAGATAACAGGAGTGGCTATATTAATTTGAGACACAGTAAACTTGAAAAAATAGAAGTTATCAGGGTTATGGGAGGATATTATATAATGAAAAAAGGATCAATTTTCCAAGAAGACATAGTAATTTTTGATGTGTATGCACCTAACAATGGAACATCAAAATATGTGAGGCAAAAACTAATAGAACTTTAAAAAATAGATTAATTCACTATCATAGTTGGACACTTAAACACTCCTCTCTCCAAAATGGGCAGATTTGGGAGGAAGAAAATCAGTAAGGATATAGTTGAACTGAACATCAGCATCAATCAAATGGAAATTTAGGACATCTATAGAGTACTTCATTGAACAACCACAGAATTTACATTCTTCTCAAACTTACAGGGAACATTCACCAATATCACATTTTGGGCCATAAAATACACCTTTCCAAATTTAAAAGAATAGAAATCACACATTGCTCTCAGAGCATAATGGAATTAAACTAGAAATCAGTAACAGAAAAATAATTGGAAAATCCCAAAATACATGGAGATTAAACAACACTCTTCTATATAAGTGGCACAAAAGAGTCACAAAAGAAATTTCAAGGGAAATTCAAAATATTTTGAACTAAATAAAAATGAAAACAACTTATTAGAAATTGTAGGAATCGATGAACGCAGTGCTTAGAGGGAAATTTATAGCATTAGAATCATATATTAAAACAGAAGACAGATCTAAAATCAATAATCTAAGTTTCCATTTTAGGAAACAGGAAACAAGACAAAGAAGACTAATTTAAAATCAAAGCAAGGAGACAAAAAATAGTATGAATAGAGGAGAAAACAATAAAATTGAAAATGAAATCAATAGAAAAAAACAATGAAACATGAGGGCTATTTGAAAAGATAAAAATAAAATTGATAAGCCTCTACTAGGCTAGCTAATATAAAAAAGAAAAGACACAAATTAGTAATATCAGAAATGAAAGGGGACATCAATGCTGATCCCATTGACATTAAATGGATAGTAAAGAATCCTATGAACAATTCAACTTGATGCCCACAAATTTGATAACCTAGATGAAATGGAAAGGATTTTAATTCCTTGAAAGAGAAAATATGTCAATCAGAATAGACATATCTCTATTAAAGAAATTGATAGATAAGGTCATATATATGGTGTACCTATTAGAAGGTCCAAAACTCAGAACACTGACACCAAATGCTGGTGAAGATGTGGAGCAACAGAAGCTCTCACACATGGCTGGTGATAATGCAAAATGACACAGACATTTTGGAAGGCTGTTTAATGGTTTGTTACAAAATTAAACATAATCTTTTTTTTTTTAATTTTTAAGATTTTATTTATTTATTTGACAGAGAGAGACAAAGCAAGAGAGGGAACACAAGCAGGGGGAGTGGGAAAGGGAGAAGCAGGCTTCCTGCTGAGCAGGGAGCCCAATGTGGGGCTCGATCCCAGGACCCTGGGATCATGACCTGAGCCGAGGGCAGACGCTTAACGACTGAGCCACCCAGGCGCCCCAAAATTAAACATAATCTTAACCATATCATCCAGCAATACTTTTTGGTATTTATCACGAAGTAGTTAAAAATGTATATCCACTTAAAAACCTGTACATGGGTGTTTATAGCAGCTTTATTCATAATTATCAAAACTTGGAAGCAGCCATAATGCCCTTCAATAGGCGAATGGATAAATTGTGGTACATCCAAAGAAATATTATTCAGTTGTAAAAAGAGGAACTATCAAGTCATGGAAAGACGTGAAGACCCTGACATGCATATTTCTGAGTGAAGGAATCCAGTTTGAAAAGGCTGAATACTGTATGATTCCACCTAGACAACATTCTGGAAAAGGCAAAACTATGGAGACAGTAAAAAGATTTGGGGGGCAAAGAATGAGGGGTGAATAGGTCAATCACAGAGAATTTTTAGGCTATTGAAAATATTCTGTGTGATACCATAATGATGGATAAATATCATTGTACATTTGTCCAAACCCATAGAATGTACAACACCAAGAATGAACCCTAATGTAAGCTATGAACTTTGGGTGGTTATGATGTGTCAATCAATGTAGGTTCATCAAGTTTAGCAAATGTACCTCTCCTGGGCAGGGGAGGATATGGATGACAGGTGGGGGCAGGATGTATGTGGAGAATCTCATACCTTTCCCTCCATTTTGCTCTAAGAAAACCTAAAAGTGCTCTAAAAATTAAATTCATTTAAAAACTTTAAACATCCTTATTAGAACTTTATTAAATATGTATTTGGGCATGGCACTGTATTAGATACTCAACACTGAGAATTGTAGGGAGAATCCTTAGGCTTTGAATGTTCATAATATAAGAAAATACATATGCTGGACTTATATAGACACAATCTAGTCAAATAACTAGAAAACACTGCAAAATAACTTTTTTAGACATAAACATTATGAGCTCATTTTAAAGATGACAACTGAATACTGATTTCCTTGAATTTCATGTTTGTATCTAGTGGTTTGAGAAAACCATAAACATACCCCGGTAAGATCAGGCATGAAAACTTTCATGGAGCATATAATGGTATGATCTGGAACACTTTGCCTGCTGAGTATTTCCATTATGGTAATAAAGGGGAATAGTACATAAAGCAGCATAAAAAGCATTATTTGTTCCATTAGGATATATAGAAATTGGATTGAGAATGTTAAAGACTAGTTTGTACTGAGATGCCCTAGTATTTTTTTCTTCTTTCTATGCATCTCATTCTTTAATTTTTCTTTCTTCATCCATGTGGTTTGAATGTTAACATTGACAGAAATTAGAGACAGGGACATAAAAATATAAGAAGGTGCTCTGAGATTGCTGCTTTTCAAGTAAGTCAGGTGCTTTTGACGTGTGGCTGTTATGAGGAAAGACCTGTCATAAGAGCTTTGACCTAACTCAGTCCAGCTGGGTCACTAGTTCCAGATAGAAATCTCCCCCTTGGCATCTGTGTGGGTCCCAGATCATACTTGGTAATCATACTCTTGTCTTAATAGCTTTTTAAACTTGACATTTCTTTCATATTCTCTAGAATCATAATTTTCCTATAAGTAAAAAAAATATAATTGGAGGGAGAGGTGGCAAAAAGTCATGGAATATTTTAAGATAGAGTAGTAAGTTTAACTTATTCACACAACTATAGCCTTTGTACATTAAAATTTCCTCAAACACAAACACTCACTGAATTATTTCTCTCACACACAAAGCTAATTTTATGACATAAAGAAGGTGAGTAAATAAGGGAATGTGGAAGGAAAGGGTGGTCAAGATTGAAAGAGTAATGTATTCCATTTTAGTCTGTATGCATGGACCAAATGACAGCCTTTGGATTATGACGTCATATACAGAAATTTTATATATTGTGTCAACAATTTACTGTCTACTAAAAAAATAAAACCTTAAGAAAAAAATGAGATCAAAGTAGAAGCAGTAACAGTGAGAGAAAATAACTTTGGTAGTTTTGATGAATACTGATCAGAGAACGCTTGAAGAAACTGGCTTAAAGAATCATGAACCCAGATATGGTGGGTAGAATTTTTAAGTTGACCTCCTCCATAAGATTTCTGTCTCCTGATTATTCAGTCTAACACTTATCTCAGTACTGCTATGAAAGAACTTGCAGATGGAATTAACCACTTGACTTTAAAGTAGAAAAATTATCCTGGACTATCTGTTGTGTGTCCAGTATGTTCACCTGAACCATTACAAGCCGAAGTGGTCAGAAGAGTCTGTAGGAAAGATACAGTAGAAGAGATGGCAAGAGCAATGAGGCAGCAGATGAACTCAGAGATAGGGAAGCACGAGAAGAAAAATTGCTGCTGCTGACTTAGACAGGGTCCATAAGCTAGGGAACAATCCAGCTTCTCTAGAAACAGAGAACAGTCTCTAGCTGACAGCCCTGAGCATGAAGTTCTCAGTCCTACACCTGCGTAGAACTGACTTCTGTAAATAATCTGAATGAGTCTGGAAATGGATTCTCCCCTAAAGACTCCGGAAGGAAATGCAGCCCTGTAGACACCCTGATTTCTGCCAAGTGAGATTCTAAGCAGAGCAATCAGTCGAGGTATGCTGTGCCTGGACTCCTAACCTACACAACTGTCAGATTAAAATTTGTTGTTTTAAATACTAAATTTGTGGTAATTTGTTATTGCAACAATAGAAAACAAATGCATAAGACATTCTTCTTTCCCACAAGAGAAGCTGTGATAAAGGAGGCCAAATAGGTGTAAAATACAGTCAATGTATTGCAGCCAATGACATCCTGTCCCATTGATGCTACAGAGACTTCTTGAGGGCTCAGAAGCAATTCCTTAGGTAACACAGAATGATCATTTCTAATGATTGTCTAGAAAGGTAACTTTTATATATTATAGAAGTGCAGGTGTTGCAGAGGTGGCTTGGTTGAGGCTCATGTCTAGTGCAAGAATAATTTTTGCCAACATTGAGAGGTGATTGGTCAGCTGACCCAGACCCTCTGATGAAATCTATCATATAAAACGTTCATATAACAAAAGGCTATGAAGAGGGCATCTGGGTGGCTCAGTCGGTTAAGCATCTGCCTTCTGCTCAGGTCATAATCTCAGGGTCCTGGGATCCAGCCCTGAATCGGGCTCCCTGCTCAGCGGGGAGCCTGCTTCTCCCTCTCCCTTTGCCCCTCTCCTGGTCATGCTCACTCTCTTTGTCTCTGTCTCTCTCAAATAAATAAATAAAATCTTAAAAAAAGAAAAGGCTGTGAAGGGATGGTATCAAATCAAGATGCAGAATCCGATGGATATTAGAGAGGGCATGTACTGAATGGAGCACTGGGTGTTATACACAAACAAGGAATCATGGAACACTACATCAAAAACTAATGATGTAATGTATGGTGATTAACATAACATAATAAAAAATAAATAAAAACAAAAAAATCATTCTTTTGTTAATGAACAGAACATATTGGATGCATTAGGTTTGAGAGGCAAAGATAATGATACTTCTCAAGGCTTCATGAAAATATCTGAGATGGAAAGGTAGCTTGCTTGAGAGACAACCTATTCCACTTATGGTTTGAATGAAAAAAAATTAGTTTATCATTTTTGCTTGTGTATCCTTATTCAACTTTACCAAGATTCAATTTGCATATCATAAATTGTAAGCATTTTTTAAGTGGTTTGGTGGGTTTAGGCCAGGGTATAAACCCATGTAACCACACCCCAGTTAAGATACAGAACATTTTCATGAATCCAAAAAGTTCCCTTGTGAGTTGCAGTCATTCTCAGCCACTTCCCACCCCAGTCAACCATATTACTTCTCTCACTGTAGTTTTGTTTGTGTAAACTTTGTGTAAAAGGACACATAATAGTATGTATTCTTTGAGTCCTGGATTTTTATACTGAGAAAACTTTTTGAGATTCTCTCTGTTTTTGTAAGTATTCATTGTTTCTTCTTTTATTGTTTTATTCCACTGAATGACTAACCTATCTATTAATGAATGAATATTTGGGTTGCTTCCAACTTGGGGTAATTATGAATAGATAAACTATGAAGATTTGTATACAAGGTATTTTATGAAGATTTTTTTTTCATTTGGGATTAATATTTATTAATAGAATTGCTTGGATATATAGCAATAGCATATTTAATATTATTAGAAACCACAAAACTTCTACAGTGGTGATACCTTGTTACACTCCCACCAGCTAAGCATGAGTAGCACTTGCTCTACATCCTCACCAACAATTGATATCATTAACCTTTTTTTATTTTTAAAGATTTTATTTATTTATTTGACAGGGAGAGAGAGAGCAAAAGTAGGCAGAGCGGCAGGCAGAGGGAGAGTGAGAAGCAGGCTCTTCACTGAGCAGGAAGCCAGGCGTGGACCTTGATCCCAGGAGCCTGGGATCATGACCTGTGCCGAAGGCGGATGCTTAACTGACTGAGCCACACAGGCACCCTGATATCATTAGCCTTTTAAAGTTTAGTCATTCTAGTATATGTGTAGTGGTACCACATTGTGGTCTTAATTTACCTTTCTCTAACTACCCGTGATACTAAGCACCTTTCTCATGTTTAATGGTTATTCATATATCTTCTTTTATAAAACACGTTTTGAAATTTTTTCCTATTATTTTTTTAAGATTTTATTTATTTATTTTAGAAAGAGAGAGAGAGAAAGCAGAGGGAGGGGCAGAGGAAGAGGGAGAGAATCTCAAGCAATCTCCCTGCTGAGTGCAGAGCTGGACACTGGGCTTGATTTCACAACCCTGAGATCATGACCTCAGCTGAAACCAAGATTTGGACGCTTAACCAACTGAGCCACCCAGGTGCCCCTGAAATATTGTTTTCCTTTTATTTTTATGGGGATATTTGATTTCTTATTATTTAGGTATAATAATTATTTAGATACTATGAATACAAGTCCTTTGACAGATATATGCACTGAGGATATTTTCTCCTAATCTATGGATTCTTTTTATTTTTTATGGTAATTTTTGATAAACATGTTTTTAATTTTGAAGTCCAGTTAATCATTTTTTCCCTTTTGTGGTTAATGCTTTTTATGTTATCCATTTCAGTAATCATTGTTTACCCCAAAGTTGCATAGACTTTCCCTTATGTTTTTGTCCTAGATTGTTATAGTTTTAGCTATTATATTTAGAAATATCATCCATTTTGAGTTAATTTTTATGAATGGTAAAATTTCACTATTTTTTTTCTACAAGACATTCATAATGTTCCAGCACCATTTCTTGAAAGGATTCTTCTTTCCCTACTGACTTTCTTTGGCTCATTTGTTGAAAATGATAGGCTATATATGTGCATCTATCTGGACACTCTATGCCATTGATCTCTATATATCCTATGTTAAAACCGCATTGTCTTAATTACCATAGCATTATATTAAGTTTTGAAATTATAAAGTGTAAGTCTTCCTCAAATATTCTTCTTTTTTTAAAATTTTTTATTAACATATAATGTATTATTTGTTGCAGGGGTACAGATCTGTGATTCATCAGTCTTACACAATTCACACCATAGTACATACCCTCTCCAATGTCCTTCACCCAGCCACCCCATCCCTCCCACCCCCACCACTCCAGCAACCCTGTTTGTTTCCTGAGATTAAGAGTCTTTTATGGTTTGTCTCCCTCTCTGGTTACATCTTGTTTCATTTTTCCCTCCCTTCCCCTGTGATCCTCTGTCTTGTTTCTCAAATTCCTTATATCAGTGAGATCATATGATGCTTGTCTTTCTCTGATTGACTTATTTCGCTTAGCATAATACCCTCTAGTTCCATCTACATCTTTGCAAATGGCAAGATTTCATTTTTTTTTTGATGGCTGCATGATATTCCATTGTATATATACCACATCTTCTTTATCCATTCATCTGTTGATGGACTTCTAAGCTCATTCCATAGTTTGGCTATTGTGGACATTGCTGCTATAAACATTGGGGTGCATGTGCCCCTTCGGATCACTACACACAAATATTCTTCTTTTTCAAGATTGGTTTTTCTGGTCTAGATTATTAGCACTACCATATAAATTTAAGCATCAGTTTGTTAATTTCTATATATAAGTCATAGTAGTTAGAATTTTATTGTACCTATAGACCAACTTAGGGAGAACTGAGGCCTTAAAAAGTTTGCATTTCCATGCATGTACATTGCATGGTAGAATTTTATTGTACCTATAGACTAACTTAGGGAGAACGGATGCCTTAAAAAGTTTGTATATCCATGCATGTACATTGCTCTCTTTAATACCTTTCTCTATAGAAAAAGTATATATCTTCCATATACTTTAAGTTTATACCTGAGTATTTTATATATACCTGAGTATTTATATATATATATATATACTTTTATACATAAGAGTATATCCAGATACTCTTATAAAGACTTTAAACATTTTTTTTCATTTTCAAAATGATTTTGCTTGGAAATAAAATTTATTCATGTATATTGTCTTTGTGTCATTTGACCTTGCTAATTTCATTTATTAGTTTCTTATTTTATTAGTAAATTTTAGGAGTCCCCATGTACACAATCACATCACCTGCAAACAAAGATAATTTTATTTTTTATACACCTTTTACCTTTTTCTCCATTTTATACTCACTAGAAACTAATACAATGTTGAATATAAGTACATTCAGTCTATAGTGAACTATATTGATTGATTCAAATATGAAAATAGTCTTACATTCCCATCATAAAACTGACTTGGTCATGATGTACTTTCCTTGTGTAGAAATCTGGTTTGATTTGCATTAGCTAGATTTGTTCAGGTTTACCAGTGTTAATGAAGAATATTAGTACTTTTTCCCATAATATATTTAACTGAACTGGAACTATTCCCTACACTTAAATGTTCTGAAAGAGTATATATAAAAGTTGTAATATGTTTTTATTTTTAAAAATCAACAGAATTTACTAGTAAAAGAATTTTTTCCTGGAGGCTTTCCTCTTTTCTTTCTTTCTTTCTTTCTTTCTTTCTTTCTTCCTTCCTTCC
>NW_027397089.1:16301379-16331477 GCF_003265705.2 Callorhinus ursinus | reverse complement strand
TTCCTTCCTTCCTTCCTTCCTTCCTTCCTTCCTTCCTTCCTTCCTTCATTTCCTTCCTTCTTTTTTTGTGACAGTGTTTTGAATTATTATTCCATATCATTTAGTCAAAACAGGGTAATAAAAATGTTCTATTTCTTCTTATATCATTTTTGGTAATTTGTGTTTCTTTCCATTTTCTCTGAATTTTTGAATTAATTGGCATTATTTTTTCACAACAGTCCCTTATCATTTTAATAACTGTAGGCTCTCTAGTGATGTCCTATTTTTCAATCCTGTCATTGGTAATTTCTGGGTCTTTTTCTACTTTTTCCTTTATCAGTATAGAGTTTTATCAATTTTAGTGATCTTTTGAAAGAAAGTGCTTTTAGCTTTGTTGATTTTTCTCTGTATTTTGCATTTTCTATTTTATTGTTTTCCAATGTTATGTACATTTTTCTTTTTTTAAAATATTTTATTTGTTTATTTGACAGAGAAACGAGAGAGGGAACACAGGCAGGGGGAGTGGGAGAGGGAGAAGCAGGCTTCCCATGGAGCAGGGAGCCCGATACAGGGCTTGATCCCAGGACCGTGGGATCATGACCTGAGCTGAAGGCAGACGCTTAACGACTGAGCCACCCAGATGCCACCCATTTTTCTTTCTTTAGCTAAATGTGAGTTTAATTTGTTCTTATCCTAACTTTTTAAGGTGAAAATTTAGACCACATGATTTTAGATGATTGTTCTTTTCTAAGATAGTCATTTAAAGGTAGACACTTTCTTGTAAGCACTGTATGGGTTGCAATTACAAATTTTAATGTCTTGCTTTCTAAAACATTAAAGTACTTTCTAATTTCCCCTGTTATTTCTTCTTTGACATATAGGTTTTATAGAAGTATTTTGCTTGCTTTCTAAATATTTGAGGCTTTTCTAAGTTATTTTATTATTGATTTCTTTTTTTAAAGATTTTATTTATTTATTTGACAGAGAGACAGAGAGAGAGAGATTGTGAGCGCATAAGCAGGGGGAACAGGAGAGAGAGAAGCAGGCTCTCCACTGAGCAGGGAGCCTTACATAGGGCTTGATCCCAGGACCCTGGGAACATGACCTGAGCTGAAGGCAGATGCTTAGCCTCCTGAGCCACCCAGGTGCCCCTATTGATTTTTTTTTTTTAAGATTTATTTATTGGAGAGAGAGAGAGAGAACACAAGCCTACAGGGAAAGGAGCAGAGGGAAAAGTCTTCAAGCAGACTCCCCACCTAATGCAGAACCCCAGGCGAGTTAGGAGCTCAATCTCAGGACTCATGAGATCATGACTTGATCTACTGAGCCACCCAGGTGCCCCTTGTACTGATTTCTAATTTAATCTCCAATGAAGAAGAAATGCTTAAAGGGGTTTCAGTCCCTTAGTTTTATTTTTTTATAATTTTTTTATTATGTTAGTCACCATACATTACATCATTAGTTTTTGATGTAGTGTTCCATGATTCATTGTTTGTGCATAACACCCAGTGCTCCACGCAGAGTGTGCCCTCTTTAATAGCCGTCACCAGACTAACCCATCCCCCCACCCGCCTCCCCTCTAGGACCCTCAGTTTGTTTTTCAGAGTCCATCCTCTTATGGTTCATCTTCCCCTCCGACTTCCTCCCCTTCATTCTTCCCCTCCTGCTATCTTCTTCTTTTTTTTTTCTTAACATATATTGCAGTATTTGTTTCAGAAGTACAGATCTGTGATTCATCAGTCTTGAGCAATTCACAGCACTCACCATAGCACATACCATCCCCAATGTCTATCACCCAGCCAACCCATCCCTCCCACCCCCACCATTCCAGCAACCCTCAGTTTGTTTCCTGAGATTAAGAATTCCTCGTATCAGTGAGGTCATATGATACATGTCTTTCTCTGATTGACTTATTTCACTTAGCATAACACCCTCCAGTTCTATCCACATCGTTGCAAATGGCAAGATCTCATTCCATTTAATGGCTGCATAATATTCCATTGTGTATATATACCACATCTTCTTTATCCATTCATCTGTCGATGGACATCTTGGCTCTTTCCACAGTTTGGCTATTGTGGACATTGCTCCTATAAACATTAGGGTGCACATACCCCTTTGGAGCCCTACATTTGTATCTTTGTGGTAAATATCCAGTAGTAAAATGGCTGGATCATATGGTAGCTCTATTTTCAACTTTTTGAGGAACCTCCATACTGTTTTCCAGAGTGGCTGTACCACCTTGCATTCCCACCAACAGTGTAGGAGGGTTCCCCTTTCTCTGCATCCCTGCAAACATCTGTCGTTTCCTGACTTGTTAATTTTAGCCATTCTGACTGGTGTGATGTGGTATCTCATTGAGGTTTTGATTTGGATTTCCCTGATGCAGAGCGATGTTGAGCACTTTTTCATGTGTCCATTGGCCATTTGGATGTCTTCTTTGGAAAAATGTCTGTTCATGTCTTCTGCCCATTTCTTGATTGGATTATTTGTTTTTTGGGTGTTGAGTTTGATAAGTTCTTTATAGATTTTGGATACAAGCCCTTTATCTGATATGTCATTTGCAAATATTTTCTCCCATTCTGTCGGTTGTCTTTTGGTTTTGTGGACTGTTTCTTTTGCTGTGCAAAAGCTTTTTATCTTGATGAAGTCCCAACAGTTCATTTTTGCCCTTGCTTCCCTTACCTTTGGCGATGCTTCTAGGAAGAAGTTGCTTCGGCTGAGGTCGAAGAGGTTGCTGCCTGTGTTCACCCTTAGGATTTTGATGGACTCCTGTCTCACGTTTAGGTCTTTCAACCATTTGGAGTCTATTTTTGTGTGTGCTGTAAGGAAATGGTCCAGTTCCATTCTTTTGCATGTGGCTATCCAATTTTCCCAACACCATTTGTTGAAGAGACTGTCTTTTTGCCATTGGACATTCTTTCCTGCTTTGTCAAAGATGAGTTGACCATAGAGTTGAGGGTCCATTTCTGGGCTCTCTATTCTGTTCCATTGATCGATGTGTCTGTTTTTGTGCCAGTACCATGCTGTCTTGATGATGACAGCTTTGTAATGGAGCTGGAAGTCCGGAATTGTGATGCCACCAGCTTTGCTTTTCTTTTTCAATATTCCTCTGGCTATTCGGGGTCTCTTCTGGTTCCATACAAATTTTAGGATTATTTGTTCCATTTCTTTGAAAAAAGTGGATGGTATTTTGATGGGGATTGCATTGAATGTGTAGATTGCTCTAGGTAGCACTGACATCTTCACAATGTTGGTTCTTCCAATCCATGAGCATGGAACGTTTTTCCATTTCTTTGTGTCTTCCTCAATTTCTTTCATGAGTATTTTATACTTTTCTGAGTACAGATCCTTTGCCTCTTTGGTTAGATTTATTCCTAGGTATCTTATGGTTTTGGGTGCAATTGTAAATGGGATCGATTCCTTGATTTGTTTCTCTTCTGTCTTGTTGTTGGTGTATAGGAATGCCACTCATTTCTGTGCATTGATTTTATATCCTGCCACTTTGCTGAATTCCTGTATGAGTTCTAGCAGTTTTGGGGTGGAGTCTTTTGGGTTTTCCACATACAGTATCATATCATCTGCAAAGAGTGACAGTTTGACTTCGTCTTTGCTGATTTGGATACCTTTGATTTCTTTTTGTTGTCTGATTACTGTGGCTAGGACTTCTAATACTATGTTGAATAGCATTGGTGATAGTGGACATCCCTGCCGCGTTCCGACCTTAGGGGAAAAGCTCTCAGCCTTTCCCCATTGAGAATGATATTCGCTGTAGGTTTTTCATAGATGACTTTTATGATATTGAAGTATGTACCCTCTATCCCTATACTCTGAAGAGGTTTTGATCAAGAAAGGATGCTGTACTTTGTCAAATGCTTTTTCTGTGTCTATGGAGAGGATCCTATGATTCTTGTTCTTTCTTTTGTTAATGTATTGTATTACGTTGATTGATTTGCGGATGTTGAACCAACCTTGCAGCCCAGGGATAAATCCCACTTCGTCATGGTGAATAATCCTTTTAATGTACTGTTGGATCCTATTGGCTAGTATTTTGGTGATAATTTTTGCATCCATGTTCATCAAGGATATTGGTCTGTAAATCTCCTTTTGATGGTGTCTTTGTCTGTTTTTGGGATCAAGGTAATGGTGACCTCATAAAATGAGTTTGGAAGTTTTCCTTCCATTTCTATTTTTTGGAACAGTTTCGGGAAAATAGGTATTAATTCTTCTTTAATTATTTGATAGTGTTCCCCTGGGAAGCCATCTGGCCCTGGGCTTTTGTTTGTTGGGAGATTGTTGATGACTGCTTCAATTTCCTTAGTGGTTATAGTTCTGTTCAGCTTTTCTCTTTCTTCCTAGTTCAATTTTGGTACTTGATACATCTCTAGCAATGCACCCATTTCTTCCAGGTTATCTAATTTGCTGGAATAGAGTTGCTCATAATATGTTCTTATAGTTGTTTGTATTTCTTTGGTGTTGGTTGAGATCTCTCCTCTTTCATTCATGATTTTGTTGATTTGGGTCCTCCCAGGGGAGGAAGGGGAGTCTCCCCAGCTCTGCCACTTGTTGGGTCCCTGCTGGAGGAGCAGTGGCCCGACTGGGCTGCGGATCACAGTTTATGGCAACCCCGAGCTGAGAGCCCGCGCCTCGGCTCCATCTCTGCAGCCAGCTTCCCCGCTCCGATACCTGGGAGCTCTGCCACCCTCTGGCACCCCCGGTCTTTCTCTGACCCTGAGGGTTTTGAGACCACACTGTCCCACGAGGGCTCCACCCCCAGCTTAGCCACTGGAGCGATGTCCCTCAGGGGAGCCGACTTCTAAAAGTTCTGATTTTGTGCTCTGCAGCTCTATCCTCCCGAATATCGCCTTGGATTCACTTCTCTGCACATCCTACCTTCCAGTAAGTGGTCGTTTTTTCTGTTCAGAGAGTTGCTGCTATTCTTATCTTCGATCTCCTGTTGAGTTCGTAGGTGTTCAGAATGGTTTGATCCCTATTCAGCTGAATTCCTAACACCAGACAAAATCCAGGTCTCCTACTCCTCCGCCATCTTGCTCCCAGTCCCTTAGTTTTATTGAAACTTGCTTATGGTCTAGGATATGGACTATCTTGGCTAATGTTCCATGCACACTTGAAAAAGAAATGTGTATTCCATTGTTGTTGGGTATAAAGCTTTATAAATGTCAATTAGATCATTTGCTTGATAACCTATTCAACTTTTCTTTCTGATTTTCTCTGTAGTTAGTCTATATAAATACTGAGAAAGGAAGATGAAATATTTCAACCAAAACTGTAGATTTCCCTATTTTTTTTCCTGTCAGTCTTTCACATATAATGAGCCTATATTATTAGGTGCACATACATTCAGTATTGCTTTATTTTCTTAAAGAATTGCTTATTTAATCATTATAACATAATTACAAGAATCCCTGGTAAGGTCTAGAGTAACTTTATACTTTGATTAGTATATTTTCACTTCTAATATGTGGACCTTTTGGAATTTCTACAGAATGCTGTGTAGGTTCCATGGGGTCTCTCCAATCTGATTAAACGCAACACTTACCCAACACTATGAGAGTTCTAGGAGTTTTCCATCTTATGGCTGTATGATAGTTGTATTTACTTAATAGTTATTCTTTACCTGGCCTTGTGAAGTCATTCTGTGTATATGAAATTTAGCCAATGAATCAAGGTGACCCTTATGCTCTTTCTCTGAGTAACTTTTTTTTGTCAGTAGTCTGCCCTCCACATACTAGCTCTCTAAGCCTTACTAATCTCCGATTTCTATGTGTTCGGTTCAGCAAGAGTATGAACCCATGTTTATGCCCACTTCTCCTTATGCCAGCGTCCAGTAATCAACTCTATTCAGAAAGCTAGGGCATTCACACATGGTTCATCTACTTTTTTTTTTTTTGCCTTTTAAATGTTTACAGTGTTTTGCTACCTACTCTCCAATGAATAAAGAAAAATTTTCCTAAATGTTTTCCAGTTTTATAGTTGATTATGACTGGATAGCAAGTTTTATATTGATTATGTACTTCATAATGGTTGAAAGTAGGACACATTCCATTTTGAAATACTATGATTTCTATTTCCTAGGTTAAAGTAAATCTATCTTCTTATAAATTTTATCCATTACTCTATATTTTCTGTTGGCACAAAATACATTTTCCCCTATAACTCTCTTACATTACCTCACTTTACATATTGACAAACAACATTAAGGATTGAAATGAATAGTAGTTTTACTTTGTTTCTGTTAATTGCATCATCCAAGTACTTAGCTTACCCATTTGTGTTCATCATTATACTCTAAGACAGGTTCAGTTAACCCTATTTTAAACAGAATTTCAGAAGCCCTTACTCATTTTGATCAGTATTTTTAACTCTATTTTCACCTATTTTCTATTTCACCTATATTTTTGCCATTTATTTATAGTTTGTTTTATTACTTCATTGAATAGTAACATTTGTCTACCAAAAAATGAGAAATAAGGAAAATAGCCAGAATGAAAAGAACTCACAATCCAAATCATCTTTCTTCTCTTTTTCTTTTTTTATTTTAAGATTTTATTTATTTATTTGACAGAGAGATAGAGAGAGAGAGCACAAGTAGGCAGAGCGGCAGGCAGAGGGAGAGGGAGAAGCAGGCTCTCTACTGAGCAGGGAGCCAGATGCGGGGCTTGATCCCAGGACCCTGAGATCATGACCTGAGCTGAAGGCCAGCCGCTTAACTGACTGAGCCACCCAGGCACTGCTCCTCTATCTTTTTCATTGGCATAGTTTTTAAAGCTTTGTTCAGGCATATTTTGTAAGGTTTCCAAAATGGACAATAAATCTTGCTTACAAGATTTTTCCAAAAAATTCCTATCTCTAATTATAATATCATCATAATGAGAAACATCAACATATAACAAAATTTGTTCTTTTTACATGTTAACTGACTGCCATGTTGAGATAGAAATTTGACCTTCTCTACATTTTTAAGGAATTCTTGATGTGATCAATTATAACAGGTGTGATTTGTTTAAATGATGGTTTTCTTCAGGATATTTGTGACAAGTTGGAGCATGCCAGTTCTTTCATAACAGTAACCCTCCCATTCTTTAGTTAACTATGATTCATATCTCTATTGCTTAGAATATATCTTTGAAAATATTAATATTTTAAGGTCACCTCTTTTTCCATTGATTTACATAATGACACAAACAATAACCATGATTAACATTTATTAATAATTACTTTATTTTATATTAAGCATTTTACGGACACTAGGAGTTTAGGTTACTGTTCTCACTATTTCTTCAAGTGATTTCTTCCTCCTTCAGTGACCTGAAAACCTTGCTTAAGGGTATCTTCTTATCCTTTCTCCTCTCATCATATTTGGAAACTTAAATATCTACATTATGGAAATAACTAACAACCTGGTCTTAACCTTCTTCATCTTATCCATTTCAATAGCTACACTTCTAATATTCACCAGCATTTCAGCATTTTGGATCTCAGCAACCTTAAAATCTACATAACTTCAACAAAATCTCAAAATTGGACCCTGTAGTAGGACTTAGTTGAGAGAATCAACTCTTCCTCTCTCTCACTCTCCTACTCTCTCTCCCTCTTTGTACACACACACACTCACATACACACACTATATCTATTCAGTATAGCATCTTTTGACACATCACAATAGCCAGGAGGATATGTTGAGAAGATGCTGCATTTCCTTTGACTGCATTACTTGATTAGGAATAAAATTGAACAATTATCTGGGAAGCCTAGAAGAAAATTGGGACTATGGATCTGGAGCTTCATACGAAGACTAAAGCTATACATATGCATTTATATTAATTCTTTTACAGATGAACATTAAGGTTCTAAGTTAAAGTTCTCTTTTTTCTTGATGGTATATTTCCTTTACTGGCATAATTATTGTCATTTTGAGTTCCTGTGATAGGTTTAGAGTTATTAAAACAATGAATATCTGATGGTGGGTGGGTTATATTTGGGATTATTGTGTACCAAACATGATGCTAATAATGCATTTTACCTCATTTAATTGTAAATGGAATTTCAGCTTCTGTTAATCTAAAAATAACATCGCATAAAATAATTATAACACTTTTCAATTGATCATAGCTAGTACTTTAAATATATTTATCTGAATCCTTACACATTTGCATTTTATTTACATTTAAGTAAATAACAGAAACATAATTTTATTTCTCCAGTAACAATTTCCTCATCAAGAATTACACTGTGAGGGCGCCTGGGTGGTTCAGATGGTTAAGCGTCTACCTTTGGCTCAGGTCATGATCCCAGAGTCCTGGGATCGAGTCCCGCATTGGGCTCCCTGCTTCTTGGGAGCCTGCTTCTCCCTCTGCTTCTCTCTCTCTGTCTGTCATGAATAAGTAAATAAAATCTTAAAAAAAAATTTAAGAATTACATTGTGAACTCAATCTTTAAATTATTGGTTCTGTTCCTAGAGATTATTCTTTTTTTCAGATTTGTTTATTTTTAGAGTGAGAGAGCATGCATGTGCTTCGGAGATGGTGCAGAGGGAGAGGGAGAGACATCCAAAAAGCCTCCCCACTGAGCAGGGAACCTGATGCGGGGCTCAATCTCATGACCCTGAGATCATGACCTGAGCCAAAAATCAAGAGTCCAGTGTTTAACCCACTGAACCACTCAGGTGCACCTAGAGATTATTCTTAAGGGATGTAGATCCTTTAACTGGAGTTTAGTGTTCTTTATTAATTACAAAGCTCTGATATTTTTTTCTGAGGTGTGATCTGCTGTATTATAGAAGTTCGCATTTTTTTTCTTTTCATAAACTATTAAATGTATATAAATATACATTTTATACCTCTATGCAATAGGACTAAGATATCTAAATTTCCACTTGAAAGATGTGGACTCCAATTAGCTGAAGTAAAGGAATTCTTACCATACCAGGCCCTCCAAAAAGAGAGTCACCAGTAGAAACTAAGTCTTAAAAATGTTTACTTTACTGTCTTGACATTATATTTTCAGCTTTTCAGCTACTTTGTGAATAAAACTAATATCCATTGAAAAATCAATGTTAGAGGGTGCCTGGGTGGCTCAGATGGTTAAGCGTCTGCCTTTGGCTCAGGTCATGATCCCAGGGTCCTGGGATCGAGTCCCACATCAGGCTCCCCACTCAGTGGGGAGCCTGCTTCTTCCTCTCCCTCTGCTGCTCCCCCTGCTTGTGCTCTCTCTCTCAAGTAAATAAATAAAATCTTTAAAAAAAAGAAAAAGAAAAATCAAATTAGATATAGTATTTATTTACCTGACTCTCTGTTTTTCAGTTGCCTCTTTTTAATAATATTTTTTTTTGTCTTACAAAAGATATTGAAAGGTAGAATTGTTTTTACTCTCATTATACTTAGTAATCCGGACCAAGAATACTGTACAGATGAATTAGACAAATGTGAGCCTTTGTTAAAGGTTATGAAGACCCTGCTCTAACAGAGGAAATTCCTGAGATGTCTAAATACGAAGGTAATCCTCACTGATATGAGGAATTCTTAATCTCAGGAAACAAACTGAGTGTTACTGGAGTGGTTGGGGGTGGGAGGGATGGGGTGGCTGGGTGATAGACACTGGGGAGGGTATGTGCTACGGTGAGCGCTGTGAATTGTGCAAGACTGTTGAATCACAGATCTGTACTTCTGAAACAAATAACGCAACATATTTTAAGAAAAAAGAAAAAGAAGAAGATAACAGGAGAGGAAGAAAAGGGGAGTATGTCAGAGGGGGAGACGAACCATGAGAGATGATGGACTCTGAAAAACAAACTGAGGGTTCTAGAGGGGAGGGGGGGAGGGGGATGGGTTATCCTGGTGATGGGTATTGAGGAGGGCACGTTCTGCATGGAGCACTGGGTGTTATGAACAAACAATGAATCATGGAACACTGCACCAAAAACTAATGATGTAATATATGGTGATTAACATAAGAATAAAAAAATTAAAAAATAAATAAATAAATACGAAGGTAATCATGGGTATCACCTTTTTTTTTTCTGTACAAACATTTTAAGAAACTTTTGTGATAGGAGTTGAAAATGTATTTTATTTGACCAATGCCAAGTTTATTCTGTATTCAAATGGTTTGTTTGGGGGTGGGTGGGTAGAGGAAAATTGTTTCTTATTGATGAGTAAAATACTGGACTGATCCAAAAGTTTCCACCTATGTTCTTCAGTGATGCTTGCAGCTCCCTTTATCAGCAAAGACCTTTTTAATTTCCAACTTGAGAAGCTTAAAGGAGCTTAACACTGATTTAAATGTACCTTAAGCCAAAGCACAATCCCTTTTCTTGGTAGTCATGGTGCAAGTTTAGAAGGAAACAATAAATGGTCCTTGGCTATTTAAAGAGTGGGTGGGGCGCCTGGGTGGCTCAGTTGGTTAAGCGACTGCCTTCGGCTCGGGTCATGATCCTGGAGTCCTGGGATCGAGTCCCACATCGGGCCCCCTGCTCAGCAGGGAGTCTGCTTCTCCCTCTGACCCTCTTCCCTCTCGCGCTCTCTGTCTCTCATTCTCTCTCTCTCAAATAAATAAATAAAATCTTAAAAAAAAAAAAGAGTGGGTGAAGAGTAACAAGAGGACCTAAACAAATTTTGCCCAATTTGAATGCATACTTATAATTAGCTTGCAAGTTATTTGTCCCAAACTACTGTTAATTTAACTTTGAAAAAATAAATAAGGAAAGCATTTTTCTCTCTGTTTTACCTGTGCTGATTTTGTGTAGAGTGGCACAAAAGCTAGTGGCATGCCCAGCAATAAGCTGATCCCTGAGAGCTGAGAGCAGGGAGCCAAGAGGTGACTAGATATGATGAAGGCTATTACTGTCTTCTTTCCAGGTTAGTGTCTCTGGGAGCTCATCCCTGGGGCCCTTCTTAGCCAGCTGCTCCTCTTAACGCTCTCTCTCCTCCCTCATCCAGCACTGGACAGCAGTGATGCATTAATGGCTCAGTGCTGGGAACACCATGGTGTGCATGATGGTATTCAGAAATCCTTATCCTCACATGCTTTTGCTGTGCAGTTTATTTTTAACAAAGGACTAGAGAGGAAAATGTGGATGTGAGTGAAAGAGAAGAGCAGGGGGTGAAAGACCACTTTGTAGCAAATGAATTACATTCAATGACAATTTTTAACTAATTCTTCCTGGGGCTATTAAAAGAGCTAGTGTTACATAGAGTCACAAACCAGTCCCCAGAAAATGAGTGTCAGTGAGAGATCCACTTCTGGGCATAAAGCATCCTCTTTAGAGAAAATCATTCTTGAAGTCCATATATTAAGTTTGTTCTCACTATTCTGAGGCAGGTTTTAAAAAATATAACAGAAAAGAAAGAAAAACTGTTGGATTTATCCATTTTAAAGAGACCGTAAATTGACCTCCTGCTGATGGCAGAGTACTCAGTAAGGGGGGAAAAAAAACCCAACAACCAATAAACAAAACAAAACAAAAAAACAAAGAAACCCTTCACAGCCAACAATAGAGATTGCTTCAGTTCAGTTTCCTCTCATATGGAGAATCTTGCTTTTTATTTTAGCCCCATAATACGTTTATTAGAAGAAAATCCAGGATCATTACCAAATAACTGAAAAATAAAAGCCTAGTGCACATGGGCAGGGAACAGCTACAAGGTAAACTTCTCTGTTTACTCTTACTTGTTCAGTACTTCCTTCCTTCCCTCTTTCCTTTGTGAAAGAACCTGTTCCTCGCTGTGGAAAGTATTAGGGAAAGCTAAATTTACTTTCCTTAAAGAGCTTATACTAATAGTTTCATTTATTAGCTTTTGCTTACCTTTAACACGAGGTCTTACGCCCTTAATTCTGTTGCAATATACAGTGACAACATCTACTTTAATTGCACCAGAAAGAAGAGTCTCACAAAAGTGCCTTTATTTCCACAGTTAACTAGTCTGTGTATTAGTAGCTTTGTAGAAACTTCTTGGAGGTGACCTCTTCAAGATACACACATCTTGCCATCAACAATCCATAGGAGAGTTTGAAATGGGGTGTGAGAACGTGCAACATTTTACTCAGTGTCTTGGGAGACACCATTATCATGACCCCTTAAATTTACTGTCTTTGTAGACAACTTGCTGTGGAAGAGGGGGACTTTGGAGTTAACTCAGCAGCTTCTGCAAATGAATGTTCCATGAGAGTATTACTGCAAACCCCAAGAGGGGACATTAGTCTAGCTCTTCATTAGCAGGGGTGAGAAAAAGCTGTCCTCTGTGTTCCTGGATAGGCAGACTCTATTCCAGTAGGAGTTTCTCTCTGGAATTCAATTCTCTGAAATTCTTAGTGCTCCCAAAGTCAAACTTGGCTTTAATGGAAATGGGATAAGGGGAATCTGAAAATGTCAAGTGCAGAGTTTTATTTTTCAAGGAGACCGTGGGTTTACAAACTGGGAGAAAAAAAAAAATTCCTTTTAGCCGAATTAAAGCACAATTGTAGAAGTCCAATGCATTGCAATTTGACAATGTGCACTAACTGATAATGCCACCCACTTGACTCATTTACCAATTTAAGGTTATTTTGTAATCTCCCTGTGAGCTTCCCAACATAATAGAAGATCTCTGAATGTGTGTGCATGTGCTTGTATGTGTGCATTGCTCTAAAAGAGCAAATAACTTCCCACGATGCCTAAAAAAATAAAACAACTCCTTTCCTCATCCCTTCTATAGCAATGATATTTGTGTAGAGGTAATTTTTTTCAGTTAAATTTTAGTGAAATGTGTGGGTGAACAAAACACAACTGATATTTCAAAAGCACATAAATAAAGTTTAAGAAAGTAATTGAGAACAGAGGGCATATATTGATGAAATTGCTAAAAGTACTCAACTTCTTATAGAGTGAAAATGAATCTGAGTAGGAAAAAAATCAGTATTTGATAATAAAATGTTAAAAAGATACAACCTGATTTACTAATCTATTCCTAAATTTAAAGTGAATAGCCATAGAAACCATTCTAAAATAATTTTGTCTTTTTCTACCACTACGTAAATATACTAATAATAGTGAATCATAAATGCAGAATGGTTTCCCTTTACTAAACTTTTAAGTTTTTTAGAATTTTAGAATTTTCCATTTTAGAATTTTGAAAATATCTAATTTATTAGACATATCCTACATGTGCTAATTTAAAGATTTTGATTGGGACTTCTGTCTGTATCTAAGATGTATATTGTGGTGAGTGCTAAATTCGAGTCAGTCATTTCCATGTGATTTTTTTTGTTTTACAACACTTGTAAAAATAGACTAATGAATAAAGTACAGCACTTTAAGAACTTCCAGTAGTGATCTGTCAGAAAAATAGTTACGAAGTGCCTACTCATTGTGCTAAACTCGTGCCTTTACAAAGAGATCTATATAAATTCTTGAGCTCTAGAAACTTAAAAGTGAAGAGATGAACTGCCATATTAATTTTCTGGGGTTTTTTTTATTCCACTGAATGTTTCTGGAACTTTATAGAATTTATAGCTTGTGATTTGAAAAACAAATCTTCTATAAGGTCAGTGAGAAGTGGCCCTCTGGCTCTGCTTGAACAATTCTAAGAGTGGGAAAAATATCGCAGCATGAGAAAAACTGATCCTTTTAATGAAGAGCTCTGGCCTTCTAAACAATGGGCTACATTTTATTTTCTGAAACAGTCATAATACATTGTAAGCTCTTAGAATATTTGAAACTGGGATGCCTGGGTGGCTCAGTTGGTTAAGTGTCTGCCTTTGGCTCAGGTCATGATCCCAGAGTCCTGGGATCCAGTCCCGCATTGACTCCTTGCTCAGCGGGGAGCATGCTTATCCCTCTGCCTGCCGCTCCCCCTGCTTGTGCTCTCTCTTTCTTTCTCTGACAAATAAATAAAATCTTAAAAAAAAAAGAATATTTGAAACTTGTCCTAGTTTGTTCCCCTACATTTTAAAAGCTATCCTGTAATTTTAACAAATTCTTCTATTTTATATCTGGTATTATGGTAGCTATTAATTTCTCAGCCTTATAGCTTATTTTAAAAAAAGCCGAGAACTTGCCCTTTGGTCCTTTTATACCATATAACTTGTTGGCACTTTTGGAAATCTCTATGTGCTTCTCTCTTGATTCTATATTCTTTCTCTTCCCAGTTCCACTCTCTTTCTTTCTCTCCCTTTAAAATTATTTGGCCTTTGTGGGTTTGTTTGTTTATGTATTTTGCCTGGTCTCCACTGGATTGGAAGCTGGGTACTGTTTTTTCCCTTCTTGGGCTCAACTTCATCTCTAAGCACTATTTTGGTCTCTCCTTCCACAGTCTCACATGCATATCCACAGTCTTAGGATAGCCCCACCCCAGTTGCATACCAACCTGGTTGAAAGAATCTGAAACAAATCAGAGTACAGGCATTCTAGCTTTCTTAGAGAGATTATTAAATAATTATTCCATGTCCCAGGGTCTCCATTCTGCCCCTATCTCTGGGCCTGAACAAAATAGTGGCCTAGGTATGCTGAGATTTTATATCTGTGGCAAATTGTGGCTCATTCAGGCACAGTGGATAGGCCTACATGCTGAGCTGGTGAGTACACTTCTGACTGTCCATTGACAGTCTTCTCAGCCTCATACTCTGGCTTCTTACGGAAGCTTTCTAGTTAAAAAGTTCATTTCCAGGTTTTTGGAAAGTTCACGCAGCAAAACATTTTCCATCAGAGTATGGAGATCTAATTCAATGCAATGTTTAAAGTGGAAGATGCTCTAGCCACTGGTATCATTGTAGCTTTTAGACCTAGGGAAATTCACCAGTGCTGGAGACCCTCTGCACCTTAAGAAATGAGCGTACTATGACATAATAAATTGCAAGTTTGCAAGGAGCCGGTTTGCACCAACCCTGAGTGGATAATGTCTTCTCTTTACCTAAGTAGGTTTGACTATTGCTAGAAGATTAGTGGAACATCCATTCTAGCATTATTGAGGTCTGTTTCCATTACCCTTATAAGCATGGAATAAACATAAACATACTCAGGGCAGAATTACGGGGACAAGAAGAGAATAACTGTGATCTATATATTTGTTTCAAGAAAACTTCAGATGGATCCTACTTGATAAACTTAATGTGAGTTCCTAGAATTCCTAGCTTTTCTAAGCAGATGACTTAGCTTCAGATAGAGGCTGCTGAGAAGAGCCTATCTTTTTGAGGTTTCTACTAAAGACTCATACTCATTGGATGAAGGGTTTACTTCAATGGGGAAATCAATGGTCCTTACCGTCTAACTCACTATAGTTCCTAAATAGAACTCTGATCTCAGGTGGTCTACTCTCTGAAGTTATTAGAGACAGCATAATTGGTGGTTTTGAGGATCAAGCCATGATACATTGGACTCAAATTTCTACCTGACCCAGGACTGAGTCCATATGCATGAGCACTGCTGATACGTAGTCCCAGGTAGAAGTGGGGGTTTATTTCCATGGTAATCATCCTACTTAACTACATATGGTAGAATAAGTTGAGGTGTATGCCACCGATTGTTCATTCATTGTACATGGCCTCTCCTAGCTGAAAGTCCACCAGTTCTGATTTCACTCCCTCCAGTTATAAGTGTAGTTTTACTTGAGTTTTTTAGGCAGCCACATAACACTGTGGGTTTATATTGAGCTTGTGGAAAACTAGATGACAATACTTTTTGTGTAATTTTATGTTAATTCGTCTTCATACATTCTGTACTTGCCAAGTCATTTTTGTTTTTTAAGTAAAAATTTTACATTTATTATAGGTCTAGAAGAAGGAGATATTTAGAACCTGGATTTAGTCACCTTTGAGCTCTCCTTTTCCTATCTGTCTTCTGTTTACAGTCTATTAACTATGGTCATTTTCCTTTTTACAATTAACTTATTTTCTTCTCAGTGAATTTTGTTTTTTTCCTCCATGTTTCAGAGTTAGCTGAAATATATTTATTGGTAGTTGAGATTAATTAGAAAAGGGAAAACTGTATTCCTTGTAATTGAAAAAATAAACATGAGGCTCTTGTGTCTTGGGACTGCCCTATTCTAGACAAAATGGATTTCGATGTAAGGTGTCCAAGTCAATTCTGCATAGCCCTGTTCCAAGATGACCAGAGGCTGAGGGAAAATGGTGTCACAAAAGCAGTTGGCCTTACTTTTCCACAAGTATATATTTATCTGGTACCAGTGTTACCAATAAATATCTCCACTTATTACCTCTACCGTGGCACCTTACATAAAGACACTCTTATAAAAGAGACATTACTGAAATATTTTTGACTATTCATCTGAATACAATGAGGAGAAAAATTGAACAATTATATCAGTGAAAACTATCAATAAGCCCAGTTTTGCCTAGAAAAGACTATAGCTTTCAATCATGGGATTTTGGGGTCAGAACTATGCTAAACATTTGCTCAGTTTGATCATTCTCCCATTTGGACCCAAGCAGAATAATTTCGTGAAATGGCAATAAAGTATTTCTTCAAAATATTTCACTTAGAATATATTCAAGATGACAAGGATTGTATAGTAGAACTCTCACTGATGATTACTAGCATACAGATGATTCCTTATGAAAAGGTAATGTACTTTGAGTATACTAAAAGTACTTTTGAAACTGCTGGCACCTCATGGGAAAACTTTGAAGAGTGCATTCAGAATATTCTATTTATCCTATATTTGGTTGCTTTTATTTTTCTATTCTTTATTGATAGGGACAATGATATAATTCTCAAATATTCTAAAGGTCTCGTATGTTCTGTAACTCCTTCCTCTTATTCTATAAACACCAAATTTGCTCAACTCTATGCCAACCTAAAATTAAATTTCTTTTTCTACATCTTACTGCAATCAATTTCTACATAAAAATGGGAATTCAGTGACATTTTGCATTATATATATATATTTTTAAATTCACTTACAACACCTGTGTTTTCTTTTAGGCTTTTGTATTTTGTAATTTTGTATTTTTTTCTTGTTGCAACATTTTCTTCAAGACTGTTAGTACTTTCAAGAAAAAAATTGTGTATATCATTAATCTCTAACACAGTGCCTGGAATATAGTAGGTGCCTAATAAATGTTTGTATCAATCATTTGTGTAATAAGATAGTCTTTATCAATGAAATGATCACAACTAGATTTTTTTTGTTTTGTTTTTAAAAGAATTTATTTACTTGAGAGAGACAGAGAGAGTGCATGCACACACACGAGCCAGGGGAGGGGCAGAGGTACTCTTAAACAGACTGCTCTGAGCCCAAGCCGGTGGTGGGGCTCAATCTCATGACCCTGAGATCATGACCTGAGCCAAAATCATGAATTGGATGTTTAACCAACTGAGGCACCCAGGTGCCCCTGATTTTTACTCATCCATTCCACATTTCCTGTTACCCATCCATCAAATTCTATTTAAATAAGATTGAATATCTGGATAATACTGTTGGTTTTCTGTTACAAATTACTGTTTGGACAATGTTTAAGAACTTAGATACTGCTGTTCATTTCTCATCAGAGAATAGAATCTTTCTTTTCAGGGCTTTGTAACTCATGGCCACTTTCCAAGTTGCTTTGCTAAATACTTTCAAGTTCATTTGATCTACAAAAAAACTTTATTTAGGGGGCGCCTGGGTGGCTCAGTCATTAAGCGTCTGCCTTCGGCTCAGGTCATGATTCCAGGTCCTGGGATCGAGCCCCACATCGGGCTCCCTGCTCTGCAGGAAGCCTGCTTCTCCCTCTCCCACTCCCACTGCTTGTGTTCCCTCTCTCGCTGTGTCTCTCTCTGTCAAATAAATAAATAAAATCTTTAAAAAAAAAACTTTATTTAGTAAAAACTATAATTAATGTGTGTACAATCACCAAAATCACATTAACCATCTTATTCTTCCTACCATTTTTATTATCTCTCATCCTACTAAAGAAATGACAAATATGACTGATTCTTTAGAGAATATGCTCAGATTTTGGTCATAGACATAACTTGTCATGAAAACCAAGTAAAGGAATTGATGTTTAATACACTACCTGATTTCCATTGAATCTATCTTTTTTTTTAGACCTTGGGCATGTTCTATTTTTGTGGATTCATTGGGTTGTCAAAAGTTAAGGGCAGTGACTTGACAAATCATCTTCGGGAGAAGGTGAGTTTATGAAACATTTGCTTTCATGGCTTCACATAGTTAAAATAAAGGAAGAGATGCATAGTTTATGGCCTGTTATAGCAGTAAATGTGTTTGTGAAAGCTATTCCTCAAACTGATTTTTTTTTCCCTGTATGGCATATATTTAAATGTCAGATCCAATTTCTTATATTTCTAATTTCAGTTCTCTGGAATTAGATGGACACAGTAGTTGCCAACACTATGTTCTATTATACAGTTATTTACTCTACTTGTACAATGCCAAACATCTAATCTTATCGCTAAAATAAATTAGACTCTAAAATAACATGCCAGCTATTTTCATAATTTCAGACTGTTAAAGATTATACAAATTTATCTATCTATATATTTATGCAACTTTTATTGAATACCTTCCATCGACAAAGGACTTTATTGGACATAAGGCATATTAAAATGAAGACAAAACATCACTTAACTGCTCTCAAAGAACATAGTTTTGAGTAGGAGAGACTGCTTATTTAGTAGATAAAATAACAGTAAAAATTACCTTAATAATAATGTCTTATTATATATTGTGTTCATAACTCAGATACAAGAACTTTAATTCTATTTGTTTAAAATATTTGTTGATGATAATGAAGCCCCATTCCACCAATGTGGTGGGAAGGTAATCTCTGTAAGGGCTAGGGCCCTCCCACTTCTTTTCCAGGGTTTCATTCTTGTTCTGGGAGGACTTACGTAGTAGCAGAATACTGCTGGGGAGTGGAGGTAGGATGGCCCTTTAATCTTCCATCATGCATTTTGCTTGAGAAAACCTATGATACATATATATCTAAATATTATTCTATTGATAGATTATAGACAGATGATAGATAGATAGATAGATAGATAGATAGATACATTGATAGATTCCAGCCAGCAATAATCGATCAAATTTGGGAATTCCAGACAACAATAATAGATCAAATTTGAAAACCTCTCATGACCTTCTTGTCTGAGGGAGTTGCTTTCCAATGTTTCTGCTTTGGGAATTGTATTGTCTCATCTAAGAGCACATAGTACTAAATAATGTAGATTTTACCAATTTCATTTAGTTTTATTATATTCAAAACTACCTATCTTTCTCCACATACATACTGGAAATTTGCATCTAGAATTATCATTATTATCAGTAGTAGCAGTAATAGTAGAAGTAAAAGGAATGAAAAACTAGCTAACATTGTTGAATCCCATTCACTTGGTGCTTTGCCTACATTGCCTCCACTAATGTGTCAAGGTTTCTGCCTTCTCCAGAGACCTTTGCCAGCACTGCTTCTTAAAGTTGAGGAACAATCATCCCTCTTTGCCTGACTAATGCCTACTCATCCTTTATGTTTCAGAGTAGATATAATTGTCTAATAAACCTTTCTTGATTCTTCAAGGCTGAAATAATATATGCTTTTTGTATACTTTGTATCAACCACTATTGCAGAACATATCATACATAAAATTATTTGTCATTTCAACCAGACAATAAGCTCTTTGAAGGAATACACCATTTTACTGCTTATTTTTTTCTTTCTCCCAGTGCTTGGGACAGACCTGGGATAAAGGATTGAGGAACATCATGAACATATTTTTTCCATTTCCAAGGACAGCTGCATCATTTTCTATCAATTACAGGTTAAATTTTAATAAAAAATATGCCCCATTTAGTGGTCTTCAAAATTTCATGATGCTAATGAATCACATGTAGGGTCCCTATAAGTTCTTGGAAGCTCTAGTTATGGTGACTCCAGCTATGACTTGCTCATATGTGGAAAACAAATCCCCTAAAGAGAGGGAGCTGATCTGTTTATTTTTGAGGAAGAGGATTTGCAAACTTTGCAGCAATGCAAGTAATACCACAGCTGTCTGCCCACACACCACTACAAAGCACTAATACCACGCGATGATGTCAAGTGCCTGGCAGCATGTCAAGCCATGAGGGCAGTGGCCTAGTCCCCTGACCAGGCAGAGCACCAGCATACAGAGTTTAAATACTGTGCTGAGGAGGACTGCCTGTTTTCCTTCCCTCAGCCACAGGAAAGGCCAAAGCCCCATGTATGATACTTTATTTTGACACAGCCACTAACTCTGTAACAAATGACACGTGTAGATTAAGAACAAGAGAGTTGGGGCGCCTGAGTGGCTCAGTCGTTAAGTGTCTGCCTTCGGCTCAGGTCATGATCCCAGGGGCCTGGGATCGAGCCCCGCGTCGGGATCCCCGCTCTGCGGGAAGCCTGCTTCTCCCTCTCCCACTCCCCCTGCTTGTGTTCCCTCTCTTGCTGTGTCTCTCTCTGTCAAATAAATAAATAAAATCTTTAAAAAAAAAAGAACAAGAGAGTTATTTTCCTCACAACCTTTCAAATAGACTCCCTTTCCTGTAGCATCTGAAGTATGTTAGCTAAGCTCAAGAGCTCAAAAACAGGCCTCACTGCACACAGTGCCACTTGAACCTTTGGAATCTATGTTTTCCTTAACTAATTTCCTTCTTCCCCTTCTGTCCACATATATCCACTGTGCATTCTGCAACCAGAAAAGGCCATAGGCCTCAACTATCCCTCTGAAAATTTCCCCTGCCTTGCCTGACCTAAATCTTGGCTTCCTCTTGAAGACAATATTTTCTCTATGATCTTTTCTAGTGGTGGTATTCATTTTCTCAAACATCAGAATTGAAAGGAGATGATGGTATCAAGTGCAGTGCGGGTTCTAAATCATTCTTCCATGACTTCCTTTTTCAAATAAACAAAGACCCACAAAAACACTGCTTTGACATCCATGCCCCCTTGGTGGATCTCCTATTTCCTGTCACCCACCTACTTTCTGGATCATCCATCCCAAGCACAGTTGGTCCACTGGCATCCTGTCTTCCTCTCCACCTGAAGTCTTTTGTCTTCATCTCCACTTGAAGTCTTTTGTCTTCATCTCAGATGATTCTGATCTCCTGATTAGTGGCCTGACATAACCTGATCAAAGCTGTAATTTTAAATTTCAAAGCTGTTAAAATTTACTGCTAGTTCACTATTTGAAAGAAATGACATTTAATAATTAGCAATGTCCTGCTGCTGCATGTTATCAAAGAACGTGGAAGTGAAACACAGTTGCAGGTCACTTAGAACCCAATGGCCTATGGTGAAAATGTATAGCTTTTAAAGAGAATGAGTTAACACCATGGTGTTAGTGTCTCAAAATGAAATGTATCTATTTGTATCCCTTTATAGGGTTAGATTAGTAAGAACGACGTCCAAAAATCCAAATATTTTCTTAAATACTTGGTCTTCAGTTAGTTCAATCTACTTTGTTGATAATATGTATATTATCACCTTCTGGTTCAAGAATATAGGCTTTGCATATAGCATGGCTAACTGAAAGGTAGATGAGCATTGCTAGCATTTAATAACCATTTCTTGTAAAATAAATACTACACACACATACATATTTTGTTTTTTATTTAATGCACAAGAGCTCTAAAAAGATCTAGACATTTGCTGCTAAGAATAAACAATGACTTTTTAGTTGTTTCTATAAATTTTAATGATTGGTTTAACATAGTTTTGATCATCAGACAACTGTTCTAATATTTGAGATCTAAGGATAAAGTACTAAAGATTTGAGCAAGGATATTAAATTTTAAAAGGGTCAGGATCTTTCTCAACCATCAGATATATGAAATCTAGCAAGGAACAAACTGAGGGTTCTAGTGGGGAGAGGGGTGGGGGGATGAGTTAGCCCGGTGATGGGTATTAAAGAGGGCACGTTCTGCGTGGAGCACTGGGTGTTATGCACAAACAATGAATCACGGAACACTACATCAAAAACTAATGAGGTAATGTATGGTGATTAACATAACATAATAAAATAAAATTAAAAAAATCTAGCAAGGAGATATTCAGTGATCTAATCACATTCTAATTATTATATATGTAAATAAATATAAAAGTATTACTATGGTAAGTACTTGTTTTTCTTCTGTTAGGTGTTTGTATTCTTATTTGAACTGGGTTTGTTATGTATATAGATTCTAAATTTTTATCTTACTAGAGTAAGCAGACATAGTTTCTCTTTCTTTCAATCTGTCTCTCTCCCTTCTCTCCTTCCTTCTCTCTCTGGTTATCTGTTTATTCTGATAGCTATCTATCTATCTATCTATCTATCTATCTATCTATCTATTCTTAGATAGGTCTTATGTAGATTAGATAGGTCAGAATAATATATATCAGAAATATAAAATAATTTTCCCTTTAAAATGTTTTTAATATTTTTTTTGCTTCATTCACTATATCCTTTCTGTACATACTTTTCTTTCTCTTCTTTTGCCCCTCATCTTCCTCCTCTTCTTTCATTCTTTGATTCAGAGGTGAGATAACATATGTGGATTAATATTTATTTTTCTTCTTACTTGCTCCTTTGCTATGTCACTGCTCCTCTAAATTTAAAAAACATACCTTCAAACTGAACAAATAATATATTAAAAGTACTTTTAAGGAAGGATATTGACTTTATAAGGTGATACATAAAATAAAGCAGTAACAGAATTGATTAAAACTCTTCAAAACAAACAAGGAAACTCATACTAAAATGGCAGGGCTAACTTCTTCATAGTATTCTTATTTAAGACCTACTGAATTGGTATTTTTGACATAATTTTCACAGAGCCAAATTTAGTCTTGAATGTTTTTAAAAATCTCATGCATTCATTGTAGCAAATTATGTAGACTTCTAAGTAAAAATTCACATAACTATTTGTGTCTATTTATATACATTGTTTTCATCTTTTATTCTTTTTTAATTTTTTCTTTTTTTTATCTTTTATTCTTTATCTCCTATTACAAAGCACACGCAAAGATACACACACACACACACACACACACACACACACACACACACACCCCAGCGGTGGTTGAAAATGTTGGGAAGCCTATTGAATGACAGGCACAAAAGTTACGTGTCTTCTAGTATATTTAGAATAAACAAATTATTTAAAACTAAGAAAATAAAACTGTATTTGCCATATAATATTAAAAGCACAAATGTGAAGGCTTTAGAGAAGTTTCCTCATGAAAAACAATCGTGACAAAAGAGTACCTGAATGACAATATAAAAAAAATTAAAACCAGAGAATTAATCTTTGTCTTCACACACACTGGCTGATGCTAACACAATTGCAGAAAACCATGTATTTAAACCTACATTTTATAAAACCTCACTGGCAAAAATCAATAGAAAGCTTTAGTGGGTAGAATGTGTGTAATAGTAACAAGTAGAAAGGTTAGTGTAGAAGTTAATGGTTCTATCAGGAATAAAACAGAGTTAAAATGTGAAGGAAAGGTCTACCACAAGTGGTTCATTAACCTTTTAGAACCCCAGTGTATCCTCGCTGTAAAGATTACAACAAATCTGACTCAGACTCTCCTAGCATTTGCTAATACTCCAACTCAGCACAGCACTGTGTGCATTTTTTATGATAGAATTATTTTCATTGCAATTACACGTTGCTACTAAAAAAAAAAAAAATGACAGAACAAGAATGCAGAGGGCATCAGTAAGCACACACCATGGACGTTTTTTGGTTGTTTGTTTTCCTTCCAGGTCTTCTGTTTGCATCTGATATAGCTTCAGACACAGTCACATTTCTAAATGGAGAGCTGAACTTATCTCAGAATTCTGTTAATTTTCAGCTTATTCCTACTGTTGGTTGAATATCGAGAAAGGGAAAGAACTTTTCAGACCCAATTTACATTATTCAGAGCAATAAAATAATACCACTATCTTCTTTTTTAATAAAAAATAGATTCTCTGACCTCTGAATCTCCTAGCCAAAGTGTTTTGCAAAAGGATGAGAACTGGGCTTGTACTGTAACAATTCAAAGGTACAATTATGGTAACAAAAGCTCTGGTTAGAAACACATTGGCATTAGGGCGCCTGGGTGGCTCAGTCCTTAAGCGTTTGCCTTCGGCTCAGGTCATGATTCCAGGTCCTGGGATCGAGCCCCACATCGGGCTCCCTATTCCGCAGGAAGCCTGCTTCTCCCTCTCCCACTCCCCCTGCTTGTGTTCTCTCTCTCGCTGTGTCTCTCTCTGTCAAATAAATAAATAAAATCTTAAAAAAAAAAAAAAAGAAACACATTGGCATTAACAGTGATTTAACATCTTTGGATAAAATTTACTCACAGTGTTGTCCCCATATCCTCTGTGATTGCCTTTGATTATTTTTTTGGCCTTAACAAAAGAATTCGAGAAAATTTCTGCCCCTGACCTCCTTCCTTACACAGCATCCTTCCTGCTTCCCTTAATCCCCCTGTCCCCTCTCTCAAATCTTTCTTGCTTTTCTTTAAGCAAATTTCAGGGTAGAAGTTTAAATGAGCAGCTGCCGCAGCAGGCCTTGCCAACATTCTCTGGCCAGCCAACCAACAGGGGGTACTCTTGTACAGGATGGCTGGCTCCCCTTCCGAGACAGAACTAACCTCTGTGACAAATTCAGAGTCCACAGTTTGGAGCCGAAATCCCAGACCTTACATTCCTTCCAAATTTTCCAGTTGGTAATCTATCCTGCTGAGCTGATTCTCTTTAAATTTCCATGTAATCCAAAAATGAAGTTATTTTTATTTCTTCCTCTGTTTTTTTTTTTTTTTTTTCCCAAAGAGGGGAGAATGCCGTTCATAATTAGGGGAGGAGTAGTTTTTGGATTCCATACTCTACATGAAATCTGTTATAAATACACCCTGCCAAAATCCTGAACGGTAATGTGCCAGTTTTGTAATAGGTTTAGTTCTCCAATCTTTTTCTCTAAGTCCAAATTCTCTGTCATTTTATAACATTTTGTCCTTGAAAATCTTTTTCTCCCCCCTCACCATTTTCTTTGTTAAAAGATGGTGTAGTATGCATGTTTTAAGCTATCCCATCTGTGACAGCTGAAGACAAAAACATCAGCCTGAGTTTTGGCACAACTTGGGTCTACGTCCTGTAATCTCATTTGTGTCTGTCCTAGAACTGTCCTTATTCCCCAGAATTCTTATCTCCTAGCCACAGCCGAGGGCGGCATTGTGGCTCTCTGCGCACAACTGATGCACTGGCTAAATGATGTCCAGATCTTTGTTAGAGCAGACATGATCTTTGGAATTGACTCAGATGTTGAAAATTGCTGAACCCCTTAATCTGTTTCATTTCTCTTGCTTGAATGATGGTCTGAACAGGGTAACTTCAGAGAACAATGGTTCTGGCTCTTTGAAATGTTGATTTTCATCTGTGCCATGATATGATGAGCACATAAAGTTTTTATATGGTTGGGTCAGTGATAATAAGGCCTTCTACAAAGAACACCATGTTTACCAGTGTTCCTTTCACTTGCCGGAAAGCTTTGTCTATAAACACACAGCAGACTTCATGAAGCCTAAAGTTAAATGAGAACTCTGACTTAGAAGCAGTCATTTTTTTAAATATTTTTGTTTTGCTTTTTTAACATAATTTTCAATATAAAATTTCACTGGAACATGAATATTTGGGACCAGGAACTTTTTTTAGAGTAAAGATTCTAATTTTCTCTTTAGTTTGAAACTTACTTTTTTTTTCTTTTTGATTGTTAAGCTTTTATGTCATCATGCTGTATATTAAATAATTCAGAAATCATTGATGACAAAATGATGTCTATCATAATGGTTAGCCCACAGGATCCACCAGTCTACACTGTGGCCCAATTTTATCTTTGTGGCATAAACAATTTTACAAATTGTTGGTAACTTGGGAGGATCATCCAAAAAGACTGACTTTAAAAAATAACTCCATAGGAAACACCTGTTATTGACACCTTACATTTGTTTATTAAATATGAACTCATTCTGCAGTACATAGAACCCAGGTGTTAACCTCTTATTGTCAAAGACATCATCTCAAAACCTAAAAAATATTTATAGTTTATAAGTCTAATATATAAAGATCAAAATTTGCAGAATTTTTAAGATTTGAAAATAGAAGCAGAATATTTTGCTATTTTAAAATAGTTGGAGTTAGAAATAACTGCTTAAGGATGTAAAAACTATGTCACCTGAAAAGTAGTTTTCTTTGCACTCTCTATAACATGAGGCCAATTTCATCAATTTTCTGTATTTGCAAAACCAATATGAGTGGGTGACACTCTTACTTGGATAGGTTTCCTCTTTCCTGGTGTAGAATAGGAGTAACTATTATATTTCATTTATTTGATAATTTCATCCAGTAACCTAGAATTCTAAATACTATGTGATTGTCTGAAGCTCCCTACTTAGAGCTGTTCTTAACTTACTGTCATGTAGTGAAAAGGAAGCAATATGTGTCTGACAATGGAAAGACTCAGTCTCAGGGAACCTCAGTCTGTGTGATCACAAATTGTTTAAATTAAGAGGAAGAGGGAAGTTCTCAATAAATTAGACTCAACAATGAGAAAAGTGTTTGTTAAAATCTAAAGCAGGATTTCCAGATGCTGAAAGCAAGAACTGCTGAAAAGGCATGATTTCTTTCTAGTTAATTTGGATAGCAGATGAACAATTTTATAACCCAAATGAAACCTTAACATATAAATAATTTTTTTTTTAATTTGGCTGCAAAAGAGGCCATCAGTCTTCAAGTTTTGAAAGGTACATGTGGCTTATTCTGTTCATTGAATTCATTTGGAAATTCTTCTTTTCTGATGTAGCTTTATTTTTCCATGACTTACACATGTATGGGAAATACACTTACGATCTTCAGTCCTTACATGCTTAGTGATCTCTATCCATATTCAGCATGGGTGACAATCTAAATATCAATCTACTCATCAGTCTTCATACTCTTCAGAGCAGCACAAAGACCTGACTGTACTTTATATCAGTGTGTGATGTGGGGCAGTGTGATTAATACCAGTGAGTTTCGGTTTCCTACTTCATAAAATAAGGATAAAACATTTTTCTATTATGGTTCTTCAGATTAAATTTTATACGTTTTCCTCTCTTTCTACCTCCTGTTTATCTCTCTCTCTTTCTCTCTATCTCTATCTGTTACTCTCTCTTCCCTACCCCCCACACCCCCCATCTCCTATGGGTGTCTGTCCATCATTTGTCTATGTATTATCTATCTATCATCTATCTATCTATCTATCTATCTTATATCATCTATATCATCTATCTATCTACTCACCTACCCATCCATTTTTCTGCCTATTTACTTGTTACTACATGGAATTGGAAATAAGTTGCTAATATCTACAGTATAATTGAAAATACAATAGAAAATAAAGAATGGGGCAAAGGGCAAATAAAATATTAAAATTTAAAGGTAATCAGTAGAGTCATTGATTTTGCAAAAAAAGATATAAATGTAGTTCTTTTTGTGTTACTATACTTTCCATCTGCCCTTTTTTTCCTTTTTTTTTTTTTTTGGCAATTTAGGTTATGATTGTATCCAATTCCGTATCATCATGATAAGCCCTGCGTTTGTTTTCACCATCAAATGGAATTGATAGAGCTGGAAACATGGGTATAATGAACATCATTCCATAAGAGAGCTATAACAGTGTCACATGTGCAAAACAGTGTAAGGCATTTTGTAAAATAGTACATTGCATTTTGCCAGTGTGGAAATAACCTTATTTTTTGCATTTATTTCTTTATGAAGCCAAGATCAATAAACATACACGTAGGCAAAAAACTTAATCCTGATATTTTTAAAACCGTTTGTATGGATTATAATGATTATGATCTCAAATGTTACAGTTCAAATAATACACTGGCTTAAAACAATTAAAAAAAATAAAACTTCAACTTTGCTGATTATAAAAGATACATTTTTTAAATATTCATTTTCAACATTCTTTAATATTAATTAGCTAGATGAATGAGTCACTACTATTTTAATTTATAGGAAGCAAATAATAGGATTTACTATATCTTACAAGATAAAACAAAAGGACTTAACAGATTCATGTTAATCTTGGATTTTTCTCATATTTGAACATATACTCCAAAGTTTTGAAATTGTGACTAAACTTTTACCTCTGTTTCAAATCGTAGAAAATTTAGCTTAGTTATTCATGCTTCAGGATGGATTAATCAAACTCACATTTTAGGGTCAGTGGGATGAATTCTTAACTATTTTTTAAGAAAGACAGAACCTGACCATTTTTTATTTATTAGTTCTAAAGATGATTTGTTATTGTCTGTAAAGGATATCATGGCATGTATGGGTTCCTTGAAAATACTTAGTATTGTTAAAATCATCAGCTTGATATATCTATTAATTCTTAGCCTTAATTAACACATGAAACCTACTGTAATGAGGAGACACATACATATTAAATGAGCCTATAGTTTTTAATATGCACACCTCTACTTGCTGTGCCAAAAATCCTTTGAAAAAATGTATTTTTATTCTTTCAGTAAAATACCACTAGATAGGAAATTTGACAGTATATCTCAATTTAAGTCAGGCCGAAATTTCAAGCAATAAAAATGTTCACCATTTACCTCAGAGATCAAGGAAAAAATATTTGGAATCTTGGGAGAATTTCAATTCTCTATTCATGATGCAGACTCCATTTCTCTGGCTCAGACAACGAAGATGAATAAGAATCCAGCTCTTCAGGTTAAAACATTTTCCTTTATTCATCTTTTATGGCCATTTGTCTCTATATACCTACTTTGCAGGGTTCTTATGAAAACGAGTAGAATAGTTTGTTCTAAAGTGCTTAAACTCTTAGGAGGAAAAGTACACTATTAGAGCAAATTATTATTACCTTTATTACTGTAACAAACACAGGGGATAATTATTTTTGAGTCAAAAAGAACAAGATAAAGTGTGATTCTGTATCAAAAATGACATGGTGGGTGGTAAATGGTTTTTACTTCCATAAAGAGCAATACAATAATTTTCACATTGCACTGCTTCAAATATGTATCCTCTAAAGACTTTGTTTCATGTACTCTAAAAATTTCTATCTTTCTTTCTCACACAAATTTGCTAAACTTTGTCCTTTATAACACCTGTGTAGGTTTAGAAAAATTACAGAAAATGAGTTAATTTTTTGTCAAAAATAGGCTGTAACAAATGTAAGGCCATGCATACGAATTCCCCTGCTGTATATTTTCTTTTACATTATAGTTTTCATGTAAATTTGAAAATTTTAATAGTTTTTCTTCGCAGTTTTTCTGAGACTATTTCTTATTTATCCTAATATTACATGTGGTTAGAGACTATCCTATTAGCTTTATAGAGAAACCACTTTCTCTTTTCATATGTTCTTGAGTTTCATTTTCTATAATGTATGTATTCCTGATTTGCATTAATTACATATGTTGTGTGGAGCTCTTATTGGACTTTAATCTATTTCATTTTGGATAAAAGTAGGCAAACAATTCCCTTCCCTAGGTTTAGCATTTATAGAAAAATGTCAGCTAGATATTACAATTTAATAGTTCAAAGTGGAGAGGATTTTAAAGTGCAAAATAGTCTTGAAGACTGTTCTTTGCATTTCTCTCACTTTTTTGCTCTACCTCCCTTCTTACATATTATCTTTCTTCTCTCTTTTTCTTCTTATGCTTCTATATTTGGGTTTTAGCAGGACATTCACCTACATAAGCACATTCTTTTTGGTCATACTCCAAAAGTCACATAGGTTTAAACCACAGGGCTTAATTAATACCTGAGTTATTTCCTGGAAGGCATGGTCTGCCCTCTCCTTTCCATAGATGGGTGTTCTTGGTGTTAGGAAGATAGAGTGATAAGAGGAGGTAGCTAAGGAACTGAAGTGTGGTATGTTTCTACTTTCTTCCTTAATCTCACTAATCACTCTGGGACACATGGCAGTAAAGTAGTAACTACATATAATTCTCTATTCCGTGACAGTATTTCCCCCCCCACTCTCTCTCTCTGCCAAATTTTTTTTTTAATTTTTTATTGTTATGTTAATCACCATATATTACATCATTAGTTTTTGGTGCAGTGTTCCATGATTCATTGTTTGTTCATAACACCCAGTGCTCCA